>NW_027460412.1:1563488-1926977 GCF_050947875.1 Dermacentor variabilis | reverse complement strand
CTTTTGGCAGAACGTGCACGTGGATTTCTACCAAACGACGTGCTAAGCATGCCGATGCTGTTCTTTTTAGCACCCGCGCATGGATTTGAGCCAAAACGCGTTTTAAGCATGCACATGCATCTTTTGGTAGACGCGGGCGTTGTTTTCTGCAAAACCACAAGATATGCATGCGAATGGTGCTTTTGGCGGTACGCGCACGTGGATTTCTTCCAAATGACGGGCTAATCATGCCGATGCTGCTCTTTTTAGCACACGCGCATGGATTTGTGCCAAAACACGTTTTAAGCATGCACATGCATCTTTTGGTAGACGCGGAAGTTGTTTTCTGCAAAACCACAAGATATGCATGCGAATGGTGCTTTTGGCAGAACACGCACGTGGATTTCTACCAAATGACGTGCTAAGCATGCCCATGCTGCTCTATTTAGCACCCGCGCATGCATTTGTGCCAAAACGCGTTTTAAGCATGCACATGCATCTTTTGGTAGGCGACGACGTTGTTTTCTGCAAAACCGCAACATATGCATGCAAATGGTGCTTTTGGCAGAACGCGCACGTGGATTTCTACCAAACGACGTCCTAAGCATACCGATGGTGCTCTTTTTAGCACCCGCGCATGGATTTGTGCCAAAACGCTTTTTAAGCATGCACATGCATCTTTTGTTAGACGCGGACGTTGTTTTCTGCAAAACCACAAGATATGCATGCAAATGGTGCTTTTGGCATAACGCGCACGTAGATTTCTACCAAACGACGTCCTAAGCATGCCGATGCTGCTCTTTCTAGCACCCGCGCACGGATTGGTGCCAAAATGCGTTTTAAGCATGCTCATGCATCTTTTGATAGACGCGGACGTTGTTTTCTGCACAACCACAAGATATGCATGCAAATGGTGCTTTTGGCAGAACGGGCACGTGGATTTCTACCAAACGACGTGCTAAGCATGCCGATGGTGCTCTTTTTAGCACCCGCGCATGGATTTGTGCCAAAACGCGTTTTAAGCATGCACATGCATCTTTTGATAGACGCGGATGTTGTTTTCTGCAAAATCACAACATATGCAAATGTTGCTTTTGGCAGAACGCGCTCGTGGATTTCTACCAAACGACGTCCTAAGCATGCCGATGCTGCTCTTTTTAGCAGCTGCGCACGGATTGGTGCCAAAACGCGTTTTAAGCATGCACATGCATCTTTTGGTAGACGCGGACGTTGTTTTCTGCAAAACCACAAGATATGCATGCAAATTGTGCTTTTGGCAGAACGCGCACGTGGATTTCTACCAAACGACGTCCTATGCATGCCGATGCTGCTCTTTTTAGCACCCGCGCACGGATTGGTGCCAAAACGCGATTTCAGCATGCACCTGCATCTTTTGGTAGACGCGGACGTTGTTTTCTGCAAAACCACAAGATATGCATGCAAATGGTGCTTTTGGCAGAACGCGCACGTGCATTTCTACCAAACGACGTGCTAAGCATGCCGATGCTGCTCTTTTTAGCACCCGCGCATGGATTTGTGCCAAAACGCGTTTTGAGCATGCACATGCCTCTTTTGGTAGACGCGGACGTTGTTTTCTGCAAAACCACAACATATGCATGAAAATGGTGCTTTTGGCAGAACGTGCACGTGGATTTCTACCAAATGACGTGATAAGCATGCCCATGCTGCTCTATTTAGCACCCGCGCATGCATTTGTGCCAAAACGCGTTTTAAGCATGCGCATGCGTCTTTTGGTAGGCGACGACGTTGTTTTCTGCAAAACCACAACATATGCATGCAAATGGTGCTTTTGGCAGAACGCGCACGTGGATTTCTACCAAACGACGTCCTAAGCATACCGATGCTGCTCTTTTTAGCACCCGCGCATGGATTTGTGCCAAAACGCGTTTTAAGCATGCACATGCATCTTTTGGTAGACGCGGACGTTGTTTTCTGCAAAACCACAAGATATGCATGCAAATGGTGCTTTTGGCATAACGCGCACGTAGATTTCTACCAAACGACGTCCTAAGCATGCCGATGCTGCTCTTTCAAGCACCCGCGCACGGATTGGTGCCAAAATGCGTTTTAAGCATGCTCATGCATCTTCTGATAGACGCGGACGTTGTTTTCTGCAAAACCACAACATATGCAAATGGTGCTTTTGGCAGAACGCGCACGTGCATTTCTACCAAACGACGTCCTAAGCATGCCGATGCTGCTCTTTTTAGCACCCGCGCACGGATTGGTGCCAAAACTCGTTTTCAGCATGCACATGAATCTTTTGGTAGACGCGGACGTTGTTTTCTGCAAAACCACAAGATATGCATGCGAATGGTGCTTTTGGCACAACGCGCGCGTGGATTTCTACCAAACGACGTGCTAAGCATGACGATTCAGTTCTTGTTAGCACCCGCGCATGGATTTGTGCCAAAACGCGTTTTAAGCATACACACGCATCTTTTGATAGACGCGGACGTTGTTTTCTGCAAAACCACAACATATGCATGCAAATGGTGCTTTTGGCAAAAGGCGAACGTGAATTTCTACGAAAAGGTGTGCTAAGCATGCCGATGCTGCTCTTTTTTGCACCCGCACATGGATTTGTGCCAAAACGCTTGTTAAGCATGCACATGCATCTTGTGGTAGACGCCACGTTGTTTTCTGCAAAACCACAAGATATGCATGTAAATGGTGCTTTTGGCACAACGCGCGCGTGGATTTCTACCAAACGACGTGCTAAGCATGCCGATTCACCTATTTTTAGCACAAGCGCATGGATTTGTGCCAAAACGCGTTTTAAGTATGCACATGCATCTTTTGGTAGACGCGGACGTTGTTTTCTGCAAAACCACAAGATATGCATGCAAATGGTGCTTTTGGCAGAACGCGCACGTGGATTTCTACCAAAGGACGTGCTAAGCATGCCGATGGTGCTGTTTTCAGCACCCGCGTATGGATTTGTGCCAAAACGCGTTTTAGGCATGCACATGCATCTTTTGATAGACGCGGACGTTGTTTTCTGCAAAACCACAAGGTATGCATACAAATGGTGCTTTTGGCAGAACGCGCACGTGGATTTCTACCAAACGACGTGCTAAGCATGCCGATGGTGCTCTTTTTAGCAACCGCGCATGCATTTGTGCCAAAGCGCGTTATAAGCATCCACATATGCATCTTTTGATAGACGCGGACGTTGTTTTCTGCAAGACCACAAGATATGCATGCGAATGGTGCTTTAGGCAGAACGCGCACGTCGATTTCTACCAAACGACGTGCTAAGCATGCCGATGCTGCTCTTTTTAGCACCCGCGCATGGATTTGTGCCAAAACGCGTTTTAAGCATGCACATGCATCTTTTGGTAGAGGCGGACGTTTTCTGCAAAACCACAAGATATAAATGCAAATGGTGCTTTTGGCAGAACGCGCACGTGGATTTCTACCAAACGACGTGCTAAGCATGCCGATGGTGCACTTTTTAGCACCCGCGCATGGATTTGTGCCAAAACGCGTTTTAAGCATACACATGCATCTTTTGATAGCCGCGGACGTTGTTTTCTGCAAAACCACAACATATGCAAATGGTGCTTTTGGCAGAACGCGCACGTGGATTTCTACCAAACGACGTCCTAAGCATGCCGATGCTGCTCTTTTTAGCACCCGCGCACGGATTGGTGCCAAAACGCGTTTTCAGCATGCACATGCATCTTTTGGTAGACGCGGACTTTGTTTTCTGCAAAACCAGAAGATATGCATGCGAATGGTGCTTTTGGCACAACACGCGCGTGGATTTCTACCAAACGACGTGCCAAGCATGACGATTCAGCTCTTTTTAGCACCCGCGCATGGATTTGTGCCGAAACGCGTTTTAAGCATGCACATGCATCTTTTGCTAGACGCGGACGTTGTTTTCTGCAAAACCACAACATATGCATGCAAATGGTGCTTTGGGCAGAACGCGCACGTGGATTTCTACCAAACGACGTGCTAAGCATGCCGATGGTGCTCTTTTTAGCACCCGCGCATGGATTTGTGCCAAAACGTGTTTTAAGCATGCACATGCATCTTTTGATAGACGCGGACGTTGTTTTCTGCAAAACCACAACATATGCAAATGGTGCTTTTGGCAGAACGCCCTCGTGGATTTCTAACAAACGACGTCCTATGCATGCCGATGCTGCTCTTTTTAGCAGCTGCGCACGGATTGGTGCCAAAACGCGATTTCAGCATGCACCTGCATCTTTTGGTAGACGCGGACGTTGTTTTCTGCAAAACCACAAGATACGCATGCTAATGGTGCTTTTGGCAGAATGCGCACGTGCATTTCTACCAAACGACGTGCTAAGCATGCCGATGCTGCTCTTTTGAGCACCCGCGCATGGATTTGTGCCAAAACGCGTTTTGAGCATGCACAAGCATCTTTTGGTAGACGCGGACGTTGTTTTCTGCAAAACCACAACATATGCATGAAAATGGTGCTTTTGGCAGAACGTGCACGTGGATTTCTACCAAACGACGTGCTAAGCATGCCGATGCTGTTCTTTTTAGCACCCGCGCATGGATTTCAGCCAAAACGCGTTTTAAGCATGCACATGCATCTTTTGGTAGACGCGGGCATTGTTTTCTGCAAAACCACAAGATATGCATGCGAATGGTGCTTTTGGCGGTACGCGCACGTGGATTTCTTCCAAATGACGTGCTAATCATGCCGATGCTGCTCTTTTTAGCACACGCGCATGGATTTGTGCCAAAACACGTTTTAAGCATGCACATGCATCTTTTGGTAGACGCGGAAGTTGTTTTCTGCAAAACCACAAGATATGCATGCGAATGGTGCTTTTGGCAGAACACGCACGTGGATTTCTACCAAATGACGTGCTAAGCATGCCCATGCTGCTCTATTTAGCACCCGCGCATGCATTTGTGCCAAAACGCGTTTTAAGCATGCACATGCATCTTTTGATAGACGCGGACGTTGTTTTCTGCAAAACCACAAGATATGAATGCAAATGGTGCTTTTGGCATAACGCGCACGTAGATTTCTACCAAACGACGCCCTAAGCATGCCGATGCTGCTCTTTCTAGCACCCGCGCACGGATTGGTGCCAAAATGCGTTTTAAGCATGCTCATGCATCTTTTGGTAGACGCGGAAGTTGTTTTCTGCAAAACCACAAGATATGCATGCGAATGGTGCTTTTGGCAGAACACGCACGTTGATTTCTACCAAATGACGTGCTAAGCATACCGATGCTGCTCTTTTTAGCACCCGCGCATGGATTTGTGCCAAAACGCGTTTTAAGCATGCACATGCATCTTTTGATAGACGAGGACGTTGTTTTCTGCAAAACCACAACATATGCAAATGGTGCTTTTGGCAGAACGCGCACGTGGATTTCTACCCAACGACGTGCTAAGCATGCCGATGGTGCTATTTTTAGCAGCCGCGCGTGGATTTGTGCCAAAATGCGTTTTAAGCATGCTCATGCATCTTTTGATAGACGCGGACGTTGTTTTCTGCAAAACCACAAGATATGCATGCAAATGGTGCTTTTGGCAGAACGCGCACGTGGATTTCTACCAAACGACGCCCTAAGCATGCCGATGCTGCTCTTTTTATCACCCGCGCATGGATTTGTGCCAAAACGCGTTTTAAGCATGCACATGCATCTTTTGATAGACGCGGACGTTGTTTTCTGCAAAACCACAAGATATGCATGCAAATGGTGCTTTTGGCAAAACGCGCACGCGGATTTCTACCAAACGACGTGCTAAGCATGCCGATGGTGCTATTTTTAGCAGCCGCGCGTGGATTTGTGCCAAAACGCGTTTTAAGCATGCACATGCATCTTTGGTAGACGCGGACGTTGTTTTCTGCAAAACCACAAGATATGCATGCGAATGGTGCTTTTGGCACAACGCGCGTGTGGATTTCTACCAAACGACGTGCTAAGCATGCCGATTCAGCTCTTTTTAGCACCCGCGCATGGATTTGTGCCAAAACGCGTTTTAAGCATCCACATGCATCTTTTGGTAGACGCGGACGTTGTTTTCTGCAAAATCACAAGATATGCATGCAAATGGTGCTTTTGGCAGAACGCGCACGTGGATTTCTACCAAACGACGTCCTATGCATGCTGATGCTGCTCTTTTTAGCACCCGCGCACGGATTGGTGCCAAAACGCGTTTTGAGCATGCACATGCATCTTTTGGTAGACGCGGACGTTGTTTTCTGCAAAACCACAAGATATGCATGCAAATGGTGCTTTTGGCATAACGCGCACGTAGATTTCTACCAAACGACGTCCTAAGCATGCCGATGCTGCTCTTTCTAGCACCCGCGCACGGATTGGTGCCAAAATGCGTTTTAAGCATGCTCATGCATCTTTTGATAGACGCGGACGTTGTTTTCTGCAAAACCACAAGATATGCATGCAAATGGTGCTTTTGGCAGAACGGGCACGTGGATTTCTACCAAACGACGTGCTAAGCATGCCGATGGTGCTCTTTTTAGCACCCGCGCATGGATTTGTGCCAAACGCGTTTTAAGCATGCACATGCATCTTTTGATAGACGCGGACGTTGTTTTCTGCAAAACCACAACATATGCAAATGGTGCTTTTGGCAGAACGCGCACGTGCATTTCTACCAAACGACGTCCTAAGCATGCCGATGCTGCTCTTTTTAGCACCCGCGCAAGGATTGGTGCCAAAATGCGTTTTAAGCATGCTCATGCATCTTTTGATAGACGCGGACGTTGTTTTCTGCAAAACCACAAGAAATGCATGCAAATGGTGCTTTTGGCAGAACGCGCACGTGGATTTCTACCAAACGACGTGCTAAGCATGCCGATGGTGCTCTTTTTAGCACCCGCGCATGGATTTGTGCCAAAACGCGTTTTAAGCATGCACATGCATCTTTTGATAGACGCGGACGTTGTTTTCTGCAAAACCACAACATATGCAAATGGTGCTTTTGGCAAAACGCGCACGTGGATTTCTACCAAACGACGTGCTAAGCATGCCGATGGTGCTATTTTTAGCAGCCGCGCGTGGATTTGTGCCAAAATGCGTTTTAAGCATGGTCATGCATCTTTTGATAGACGCGGACGTTGTTTTCTGCAAAACCACAAGATATGCATGCAAATGGTGCTTTTGGCAGAACGCGCACGTGGATTTCTACCAAACGACGCCCTAAGCATGCCGATGCTGCTCTTTTTATCACCCGCGCATGGATTTGTGCCAAAACGCGTTTTAAGCATGCACATGCATCTTTTGATAGACGCGGACGTTGTTTTCTGCAAAACCACAAGATATGCATGCGAATGGTGCTTTTGGCACAACGCGCGTGTGGATTTCTACCAAACAACGTGCTAAGCATGCCGATTCAGCTCTTTTTAGCGCCCGCGCATGGATTTGGGCCAAAACGCATTTTAAGCATCCACATGCATCTTTTGGTAGACGCGGACGTTGTTTTCTGCAAAATCACAAGATATGCATGCAAATGGTGCTTTTGGCAGAACGCGCACGTGGATTTCTACCAAACGACGTCCTATGCATGCTGATGCTGCTCTTTTTAGCACCCGCGCACGGATTGGTGCCAAAACGCGTTTTGAGCATGCACATGCATCTTTTGGTAGACGCGGACGTTGTTTTCTGGAAAACCACAAGATATGCATGCAAATGGTGCTTTTGGCAGAACGCGCACGTGGATTTCTACCAAACGACGTGCTAAGCATGCCGATGGTGCTCTTTTTAGCACCCGCGCATGGATTTGTGCCAAAACGCGTTTTAAGCATGCACATGCATCTTTTGATAGACGCGGACGT
Organism: Dermacentor variabilis; assembly: GCF_050947875.1. NCBI lineage: Eukaryota > Metazoa > Arthropoda > Arachnida > Ixodida > Ixodidae > Dermacentor > Dermacentor variabilis. The sequence goes on along the minus strand of NW_027460412.1, from coordinate 1,919,172 downwards.
TGTTTTCTGCAAAACCACAACATATTCAAATGGTGCTTTTGGCAGAACGCGCACGTAGATTTCTACCAAACGACATGCTAAGCTTGCCGATGGTGCTATTTTTAGCAGCCGCGCGTGGATTTGTGCCAAAATGCGTTTTAAGCATGCTCATGCATCTTTTGATAGACGCGGACGTTGTTTTCTGCAAAACCACAAGATATGCATGCAAATGGTGCTTTTGGCAGAACGCGCACGTGGATTTCTACCAAACGACGCCCTAAGCATGCCGATGCTGCTCTTTTTATCACCCGCGCATGGATTTGTGCCAAAACGCGTTTTAAGCATGCACATGCATCTTTTGATAGACGCGGACGTTGTTTTCTGCAAAACCACAAGATATGCATGCAAATGGTGCTTTTGGCAAAACGCGCACGCGGATTTCTACCAAACGACGTGCTAAGCATGCCGATGGTGCTATTTTTAGCAGCCGCGCGTGGATTTGTGCCAAAACGCGTTTTAAGCATGCACATGCATCTTTGGTAGACGCGGACGTTTTTTTCTGCAAAACCACAAGATATGCATGCGATTGGTGCTTTTGGCAAAACGCGCGTGTGGATTTCTACCAAACGACGTGCTAAGCATGCCGATTCAGCTCTTTTTAGCACCCGCGCATGGATTTCTGCCAAAACGCGTTTTAAGCATCCACATGCATCTTTTGGTAGACGCGGACGTTGTTTTCTGCAAAATCACAAGATATGCATGCAAATGGTGCTTTTGGCAGAACGCGCACGTGGATTTCTACCAAACGACGTCCTAAGCATGCCGATGCTGCTCTTTTTAGCACCCGCGCACGGATTGGTGCCAAAACGCGTTTTCAGCATGCACATGCATCTTTTGGTAGACGCGGACTTTGTTTTCTGCAAAACCAGAGGATATGCATGCGAATGGTGCTTTTGGCACAACGCGCGCGTGGATTTCTACCAAACGACGTGCCAAGCATGACGATTCAGCTCTTTTTAGCACCCGCGCATGGATTTGTGCCAAAACGCGTTTTAAGCATGCACATGCATCTTTTGCTAGACGCGGACGTTGTTTTCTGCAAAACCACAACATATGCATGCAAATGGTGCTTTTGGCAGAACGCGCACGTGGATTTCTACCAAAGGACGTGCTAAGCATGCCGATGGTGCTCTTTTTAGCACCCGCGCATGGATTTGTGCCAAAACGCGTTTTAAGCATACACATGCATCTTTTGATAGACGCGGACGTTGTTTTCTGCAAAACCACAACATATGCATGCAAATGGTGCTTTTGGCAGAACGCGAACGTGGATTTCTACGAAAAGGTGTGCTAAGCATGCCGATGCTGCTCTTTTTAGCACCCGCGCACGGATTGGTGCCAAAATGCGTTTTAAGCATGCTCATGCATCTTTTGATAGACGCGGACGTTGTTTTCTGCAAAACCACAAGAAATGCATGCAAATGGTGCTTTTGGCAGAACGCGCACGTGGATTTCTACCAAACGACGCCCTAAGCATGCCGATGCTGCTCTTTCTAGCACCCGCGCACGGATTGTTGCCAAAATGCGTTTTAAGCATGCTCATGCATCTTTTGATAGACGCGGACGTTGTTTTCTGCAAAACCACAAGATATGCATGCAAATGGTGCTTTTGGCAGAACGGGCACGTGGATTTCTACCAAACGACGTGCTAAGCATGCCGATGGTGCTCTTTTTAGCACCCGCGCATGGATTTGTGCCAAAACGCGTTTTAAGCATGCACATGCATCTTTTGATAGACGCGGACGTTGTTTTCTGCAAAACCACAACATATGCAAATGGTGCTTTTGGCAAAACGCGCACGTGGATTTCTACCAAACGACGTGCTAAGCATGCCGATGGTGCTATTTTTAGCAGCCGCGCGTGGATTTGTGCCAAAATGCGTTTTAAGCATGGTCATGCATCTTTTGATAGACGCGGACGTTGTTTTCTGCAAAACCACAAGATATGCATGCAAATGGTGCTTTTGGCAGAACGCGCACGTGGATTTCTACCAAACGACGCCCTAAGCATGCCGATGCTGCTCTTTTTATCACCCGCGCATGGATTTGTGCCAAAACGCGTTTTAAGCATGCACATGCATCTTTTGATAGACGCGGACGTTGTTTTCTGCAAAACCACAAGATATGCATGCAAATGGTGCTTTTGGAAAAACGCGCACGCGGATTTCTACCAAACGACGTGCTAAGCATGCCGATGGTGCTATTTTTAGCAGCCGCGCGTGTATTTGTGCCAAAACGCGTTTTAAGCATGCACATGCATCTTTGGTAGACGCGGACGTTGTTTTCTGCAAAACCACAAGATATGCATGCGAATGGTGCTTTTGGCACAACGCGCGTGTGGATTTCTACCAAACGACGTGCTAAGCATGCCGATTCAGCTCTTTTTAGCACCCGCGCATGGATTTGGGCCAAAACGCATTTTAAGCATCCACATGCATCTTTTGGTAGACGCGGACGTTGTTTTCTGCAAAATCACAAGATATGCATGCAAATGGTTCTTTTGGCAGAACGCGCACGTGGATTTCTACCAAACGACGTCCTATGCATGCTGATGCTGCTCTTTTTAGCACCCGCGCACGGATTGGTGCCAAAACGCGTTTTGAGCATGCACATGCATCTTTTGGTAGACGCGGACGTTGTTTTCTGCAAAACCACAGGATATGCATGCAAATGGTGCTTTTGGCAGAACGCGCACGTGGATTTCTACCAAACGACGTGCTAAGCATGCCGATGGTGCTCTTTTTAGCACCCGCGCATGGATTTGTGCCAAAACGCGTTTTAAGCATGCACATGCATCTTTTGATAGACGCGGACGTTGTTTTCTGCAAAACCACAACATATTCAAATGGTGCTTTTGGCAGAACGCGCACGTAGATTTCTACCAAACGACGTGCTAAGCTTGCCGATGGTGCTGTTTTTAGCAGCCGCACGTGGATTTGTGCCAAAATGCGTTTTAAGCATGCTCATGCATCTTTTGATAGACGCGGACGTTGTTTTCTGCAAAACCACAAGATATGCATGCAAATGGTGCTTTTGGCAGAACGCGCACGTGGATTTCTACCAAACGACGCCCTAAGCATGCCGATGCTGCTCTTTTTATCACCCGCGCATGGATTTGTGCCAAAACGCGTTTTAAGCATGCACATGCATCTTTTGATAGACGCGGACGTTGTTTTCTGCAAAACCACAAGATATGCATGCAAATGGTGCTTTTGGCAAAACGCGCACGCGGATTTCTACCAAACGACGTGCTAAGCATGCCGATGGTGCTATTTTTAGCAGCCGCGCGTGGATTTGTGCCAAAACGCGTTTTAAGCATGCACATGCATCTTTGGTAGACGCGGACGTTTTTTTTCTGCAAAACCACAAGATATGCATGCGATTGGTGCTTTTGGCACAACGCGCGTGTAGATTTCTACCAAACGACGTGCTAAGCATGCCGATTCAGCTCTTTTTAGCACCCGCGCATGGATTTCTGCCAAAACGCGTTTTAAGCATCCACATGCATCTTTTGGTAGACGCGGACGTTGTTTTCTGCAAAATCACAAGATATGCATGCAAATGGTGCTTTTGGCAGAACGCGCACGTGGATTTCTACCAAACGACGTCCTAAGCATGCCGATGCTGCTCTTTTTAGCACCCGCGCACGGATTGGTGCCAAAACGCGTTTTCAGCATGCACATGCATCTTTTGGTAGACGCGGACTTTGTTTTCTGCAAAACCAGAAGATATGCATGCGAATGGTGCTTTTGGCACAACGCGCGCGTGGATTTCTACCAAACGACGTGCCAAGCATGACGATTCAGCTCTTTTTAGCACCCGCGCATGGATTTGTGCCAAAACGCGTTTTAAGCATGCACATGCATCTTTTGCTAGACGCGGACGTTGTTTTCTGCAAAACCACAACATATGCATGCAAATGGTGCTTTTGGCAGAACGCGCACGTGGATTTCTACCAAAGGACGTGCTAAGCATGCCGATGGTGCTCTTTTTAGCACCCGCGCATGGATTTGTGCCAAAACGCGTTTTAAGCATACACATGCATCTTTTGATAGACGCGGACGTAGTTTTCTGCAAAACCACAACATATGCATTCAAATGGTGCTTTTGGCAGAACGCGAACGTGGATTTCTACGAAAAGGTGTGCTAAGCATGCAGATGCTGCTCTTTTTTGCACCCGCACATGGATTTGTGCCAAAACGCTTGTTAAGCATGCACATGCATCTTTTGGTAGACGCGGACGTTGTTTTCTGCAAAACCACAAGATATGCATGCAAATGGTTCTTTTGGCAGAACGCGCACGTGGATTTCTACCAAACGACGTCCTATGCATGCTGATGCTGCTCTTTTTAGCACCCGCGCACGGATTGGTGCCAAAACGCTTGTTAAGCATGCACATGCATCTTTTGGTAGACGCGGACGTTGTTTTCTGCAAAACCACAGGATATGCATGCAAATGGTGCTTTTGGCAGAACGCGCACGTGGATTTCTACCAAACGACGTGCTAAGCATGCCGATGGTGCTCTTTTTAGCACCCGCGCATGGATTTGTGCCAAAACGCGTTTTAAGCATGCACATGCATCTTTTGATAGACGCGGACGTTGTTTTCTGCAAAACCACAACATATTCAAATGGTGCTTTTGGCAGAACGCGCACGTAGATTTCTACCAAACGACGTGCTAAGCTTGCCGATGGTGCTGTTTTTAGCAGCCGCACGTGGATTTGTGCCAAAATGCGTTTTAAGCATGCTCATGCATCTTTTGATAGACGCGGACGTTGTTTTCTGCAAAACCACAAGATATGCATGCAAATGGTGCTTTTGGCAGAACGCGCACGTGGATTTCTACCAAACGACGCCCTAAGCATGCCGATGCTGCTCTTTTTATCACCCGCGCATGGATTTGTGCCAAAACGCGTTTTAAGCATGCACATGCATCTTTTGATAGACGCGGACGTTGTTTTCTGCAAAACCACAAGATATGCATGCAAATGGTGCTTTTGGCAAAACGCGCACGCGGATTTCTACCAAACGACGTGCTAAGCATGCCGATGGTGCTATTTTTAGCAGCCGCGCGTGGATTTGTGCCAAAACGCGTTTTAAGCATGCACATGCATCTTTGGTAGACGCGGACGTTTTTTTTCTGCAAAACCACAAGATATGCATGCGATTGGTGCTTTTGGCACAACGCGCGTGTGGATTTCTACCAAACGACGTGCTAAGCATGCCGATTCAGCTCTTTTTAGCAACCGCGCATGGATTTCTGCCAAAACGCGTTTTAAGCATCCACATGCATCTTTTGGTAGACGCGGACGTTGTTTTCTGCAAAATCACAAGATATGCATGCAAATGGTGCTTTTGGCAGAACGCGCACGTGGATTTCTACCAAACGACATCCTAAGCATGCCGATGCTGCTCTTTTTAGCACCCGCGCACGGATTGGTGCCAAAACGCGTTTTCAGCATGCACATGCATCTTTTGGTAGACGCGGACTTTGTTTTCTGCAAAACCAGAAGATATGCATGCGAATGGTGCTTTTGGCACAACGCGCGCGTGGATTTCTACCAAACGACGTGCCAAGCATGACGATTCAGCTCTTTTTAGCACCCGCGCATGGATTTGTGCCAAAACGCGTTTTAAGCATGCACATGCATCTTTTGCTAGACGCGGACGTTGTTTTCTGCAAAACCACAACATATGCATGCAAATGGTGCTTTTGGCAGAACGCGCACGTGGATTTCTACCAAAGGACGTGCTAAGCATGCCGATGGTGCTCTTTTTAGCACCCGCGCATGGATTTGTGCCAAAACGCGTTTTAAGCATACACATGCATCTTTTGATAGACGCGGACGTTGTTTTCTGCAAAACCACAACATATGCATTCAAATGGTGCTTTTGGCAGAACGCGAACGTGGATTTCTACGAAAAGGTGTGCTAAGCATGCAGATGCTGCTCTTTTTTGCACCCGCACATGGATTTGTGCCAAAACGCTTGTTAAGCATGCACATGCATCTTTTGGTAGACGCGGACGTTGTTTTCTGCAAAACCACAAGATATGCATGCAAATGGTGCTTTTGGCAGAACGCGCACGTGGACTTCTAACAAACGACGTCCTAAGCATGCCGATGCTGCTCTTTTTAGCACCCGCGCGTGGATTTGTTCCAAAACGCGTTTTAAGCATGCACATGCATCTTTTGGTAGACGCGGACGTTGTTTTCTACAAAACCACAACATATGCAAATGGTGCTTTTGGGAGAACGCCCTCGTGGATTTCTACCAAACGACGTCCTATGCATGCCGATGCTGCTCTTTTTAGCAGCTGCGCGCGGATTGGTGCCAAAACGCGTTTCTAGCATGCACATGCATCTTTTGGTAGACGCGGACGTTGTTTTCTGCAAAACCACAAGATATGCAAATGGTGCTTTTGGCACAACGAGCTCGTGGATTTCTACCAAACGACGTGCTAAGCATTCCGATGCTGCTCTTTTTAGCACCCGCGCACGGATTGGTGCCAAAACGCGATTTCAGCATGCACCTGCATCTTTTGGTAGACGCGGACGTTGTTTTCTGCAAAACCAGAAGATACGCATGCTAATGGTGCTTTTGGCAGAATGCGCACGTGCATTTCTACCAAACGACGTGCTAAGCATGCCGATGCTGCTCTTTTGAGCACCCGCGCATGGATTTGTGCCAAAACGCGTTTTGAGCATGCACATGCATCTTTTGGTAGACGCGGACGTTGTTTTCTGCAAAACCACAACATATGCATGAAAATGGTGCTTTTGGCAGAACGTGCACGTGGATTTCTACCAAACGACGTGCTAAGCATGCCGATGCTGTTCTTTTTAGCACCCGCGCATGGATTTGAGCCAAAACGCATTTTAAGCATGCACATGCATCTTTTGGTAGACGCGGACGTTGTTTTCTGCAAAACCACAAGATATGCATGCGAATGGTGCTTTTGGCCGTATGCGCACGTGGATTTCTACCAAATGATGTGCTAATCATGCCGATGCTGCTCTTTTTAGCACACGCGCATGGATTTGTGCCAAAACACGTTTTAAGCATGCACATGCATCTTTTGGTAGACGCGGAAGTTGTTTTCTGCAAAACCACAAGATATGCATGCGAATGGTGCTTTTGGCAGAACACGCACGTGGATTTCTACCAAATGACGTGCTAAGCATGCCCATGCTGCTCTATTTAGCACCCGCGCATGCATTTGTGCCAAAACGCGTTTTAAGCATGCACATGCATCTTTTGGTAGGCGACGACGTTGTTTTCTGCAAAACCAAAACATATGCATGCAAATGGTGCTTTTGGCAGAACGCGCACGTGGATTTCTACCAAACGACGTCCTAAGCATACCGATGCTGCTCTTTCTAGCACCCGCGCACGGATTGGTGCCAAAATGCGTTTTAAGCATGCTCATGCATCTTTTGATAGACGCGGACGTTCTTTTCTGCAAAACCACAAGATATGCATGCAAATGGTGCTTTTGGCATAACGCGCACGTAGATTTCTACCAAACGACGTCCTAAGCATGCCGATGCTGCTCTTTCTAGCACCCGCGCACGGATTGGTGCCAAAATGCGTTTTAAGCATGCGCATGCATCTTTTGATAGACGCGGACGTTCTTTTCTGCAAAACCACAAGATATGCATGCAAATGGTGCTTTTGGCAGAACGGGCACGTGGATTTCTACCAAACGACGTGCTAAGCATGCCGATGGTGCTCTTTTTAGCACCCGCGCATGGATTTGTGCCAAAACGCGTTTTAAGCATGCACATGCATCTTTTGATAGACGCGGACGTTGTTTTCTGCAAAACCACAACATATGCAAATGGTGCTTTTGGCAGAACGCGCACGTGCATTTCTACCAAACGACGTCCTAAGCATGCCGATGCTGCTCTTTTTAGCACCCGCGCACGGATTGGTGCCAAAATGCGTTTTAAGCATGCTCATGCATCTTTTGATAGACGCGGACGTTGTTTTCTGCAAAACCACAAGAAATGCATGCAAATGGTGCTTTTGGCAGAACGCGCACGTGGATTTCTACCAAACGACGCCCAGAGCATGCCGATGCTGCTCTTTCTAGCACCCGCGCACGGATTGGTGCCAAAATGCGTTTTAGGCATGCTCATGCACCTTTTGATAGACGCGGACGTTGTTTTCTGCAAAACCACAAGATATGCATGCAAATGGTGCTTTTGGCAGAACGCGCACGTGGATGTCTCCCAAACGACGCCCTAAGCATGCCGATGCTGCTCTTTTTATCACCCGCGCATGGATTTGTGCCAAAACGCGTTTTAAGCATGCACATGCATCTTTTGATAGACGCGGACGTTGTTTTCTGCAAAACCACAAGATATGCATGCAAATGGTGCTTATGGCAAAACGCGCACGCGGATTTCTACCAAACGACGTGCTAAGCATGCCGATGGTGCTATTTTTAGCAGCCGCGCCTGGATTTGTGCCAAAACGCGTTTTAAGCATGCACATGCATCTTTGGTAGACGCGGACGTTGTTTTCTGCAAAACCACAACATATGCAAATGGTGCTTTTGGCAGAACGCGCACGTGCATTTCTACCAAACGACGTCCTAAGCATGCCGATGCTGCTCTTTTTAGCACCCGCGCACGGATTGGTGCCAAAATGCGTTTTAAGCATGCTCATGCATATTTTGATAGACGCGGACGTTGTTTTCTGCAAAACCACAAGAAATGCATGCAAATGGTGCTTTTGGCAGAACGCGCACGTGGATTTCTACCAAACGACGCCCAAAGCATGCCGATGCTGCTCTTTCTAGCACCCGCGCACGGATTGGTGCCAAAATGCGTTTTAAGCATGCTCATGCATCTTTTGGTACACGCGGAAGTTGTTTTCTGCAAAACCACAAGATATGCATGCGAATGGTGCTTTTGGCAGAACACGCACGTGGATTTCTACCAAATGACGTGCTAAGCATGCCCATGCTGCTCTATTTAGCACCCGCGCATGCATTTGTGCCAAAACGCGTTTTAAGCATGCACATGCATCTTTTGGTAGGCGACGACGTTGTTTTCTGCAAAACCACAACATATGCATGCAAATGGTGCTTTTGGCAGAACGCGCACGTGGATTTCTACCAAACGACGTCCTAAGCATACCGATGCTGCTCTTTTTAGCACCCGCGCATGGATATGTGCCATAACGCGTTTTAAGCATGCACATGCATCTTTTGGTAGATGCGGACGTTGTTTTCTGCAAAACCACAAGATATGCATGCAAATGGTGCTTTTGGCATAACGCGCACGTAGATTTCTATCAAACGACGTCCTAAGCATGCCGATGCTGCTCTTTCTAGCACCCGCGCACGGATTGGTGCCAAAATGCGTTTTAAGCATGCTCATGCATCTTTTGATAGACGCGGACGTTGTTTTCTGCAAAACCACAAGATATGCATGCAAATGGTGCTTTTGGCAGAACGGGCACGTAGATTTCTACCAAACGACGTGCTAAGCATGCCGATGGTGCTCTTTTTAGCACCCGCGCATGGATTTGTGCCAAAACGCGTTTTAAGCATGCACATGCATCTCTTGATAGACGCGGACGTTGTTTTCTGCAAAACCACAACATATGCAAATGGTGCTTTTGGCCGAACGCGCACGTGCATTTCTACCAAACGACGTCCTAAGCATGCCGATGCTGCTCTTTTTAGCACCCGCGCACGGATTGGTGCCAAAATGCGTTTTAAGCATGCTCATGCATCTTTTGATAGACGCGGACGTTGTTTTCTGCAAAACCACAAGAAATGCATGCAAATGGTGCTTTTGGCAGAACGCGCACGTGGATTTCTACCAAACGACGCCCTAAGCATGCCGATGCTGCTCTTTCTAGCACCCGCGCACGGATTGGTGCCAAAATGCGTTTTAAGCATGCTCATGCATCTTTTGGTAGACGCGGAAGTTGTTTTCTGCAAAACCACAAGATATGCATGCGAATGGTGCTTTTGGCAGAACACGCACGTGGATTTCTACCAAACGACGTGCTAAGCATGCCGATGGTGCTCTTTTTAGCACCCGCGCATGGATTTGTGCGAAAACGCGTTTTAAGCATGCACATGCATCTTTTGATAGACGCGGACGTTGTTTTCTGCAAAACCACAACATATGCAAATGGTGCTTTTGGCAGAACGCGCACGTGGATTTCTACCAAACGACGCCCTAAGCATGCCGATGCTGCTCTTTTTATCACCCGCGCATGGATTTGTGCCAAAACACGTTTTAAGCATGCACATGCATTTTTTGATAGACGCGGACGTTGTTTTCTGCAAAACCACAAGATATGCATGCAAATGGTGCTTTTGGCATAACGCGCACGTAGATTTCTACCAAACGACGTCCTAAGCATGCGATGCTGCTCTTTCTAGCACCCGCGCATGGATTGGTGCCAAAATGCGTTTTAAGCATGCTCATGCATCTTTTGATAGACGCGGACGTTGTTTTCTGCAAAACCACAAGATATGCATGCAAATGGTGCTTTTGGCAGAACGGGCACGTGGATTTCTACCAAACGACGTGCTAAGCATGCCGATGGTGCTCTTTTTAGCACCCGCGCATGGATTTGTGCCAAACGCGTTTTAAGCATGCACATGCATCTTTTGATAGACGCGGACGTTGTTTTCTGCAAAACCACAACATATGCAAATGGTGCTTTTGGCAGAACGCGCACGTGGATTTCTACCAAACGACGTCCTATGCATGCTGATGCTGCTCTTTTTAGCACCCGCGCACGGATTGGTGCCAAAACGCGTTTTGAGCATGCACATGCATCTTTTGGTAGACGCGGACGTTGTTTTCTGCAAAACCACAAGATATGCATGCAAATGGTGCTTTTGGCAGAACGCGCACGTGGATTTCTACCAAACGACGTGCTAAGCATGCCGATGGTGCTCTTTTTAGCACCCGCGCATGGATTTGTGCCAAAACGCGTTTTAAGCATGCACATGCATCTTTTGATAGACGCGGACGTTGTTTTCTGCAAAACCACAACATATTCAAATGGTGCTTTTGGCAGAACGCGCACGTGGATTTCTACCAAACGACGTGCTAAGCTTGCCGATGGTGCTATTTTTAGCAGCCGCGCGTGGATTTGTGCCAAAATGCGTTTTAAGCATGCTCATGCATCTTTTGATAGACGCGGACGTTGTTTTCTGCAAAACCACAAGATATGCATGCAAATGGTGCTTTTGGCAGAACGCGCACGTGGATTTCTACCAAACGACGCCCTAAGCATGCCGATGCTGCTCTTTTTAGCACCCGCGCACGGATTGGTGCCAAAATGCGTTTTAAGCATGCTCATGCATCTTTTGATAGACGCGGACGTTGTTTTCTGCAAAACCACAAGAAATGCATGCAAATGGTGCTTTTGGCAGAACGCGCACGTGGATTTCTACCAAACGACGCCCTAAGCATGCCGATGCTGCTCTTTCTAGCACCCGCGCACGGATTGGTGCCAAAATGCGTTTTAAGCATGCTCATGCATCTTTTGATAGACGCGGACGTTGTTTTCTGCAAAACCACAACATATGCAAATGGTGCTTTTGGCAGAACGCGCACGTGGATTTCTACCAAACGACGTCCTATGCATGCTGATGCTGCTCTTTTTAGCACCCGCGCACGGATTGGTGCCAAAATGCGTTTTAAGCATGCTCATGCATCTTTTGATAGACGCGGACGTTGTTTTCTGCAAAACCACAACATATGCAAATGGTGCTTTTGGCAGAACGCGCACGTGCATTTCTACCAAACGACGCCCTAAGCATGCCGATGCTGCTCTTTCTAGCACCCGCGCACGGATTGGTGCCAAAATGCGTTTTAAGCATGCTCATGCATCTTTTGATAGACGCGGACGTTGTTTTCTGCAAAACCACAACATATGCAAATGGTGCTTTTGGCAGAACGCGCACGTGGATTTCTACCAAACGACGTCCTAAGCATGCCGATGCTGCTCTTTTTAGCACCCGCGCACGGATTGGTGCCAAAATGCGTTTTAAGCATGCTCATGCATCTTTTGATAGACGCGGACGTTGTTTTCTGCAAAACCACAAGATATGCATGCAAATGGTGCTTTTGGCAGAACGCGCACGTGGATTTCTACCAAACGACGCCCTAAGCATGCCGATGCTGCTCTTTTTAGCACCCGCGCACGGATTGGTGCCAAAATGCGTTTTAAGCATGCTCATGCATCTTTTGATAGACGCGGACGTTGTTTTCTGCAAAACCACAAGAAATGCATGCAAATGGTGCTTTTGGCAGAACGCGCACGTGGATTTCTACCAAACGACGCCCTAAGCATGCCGATGCTGCTCTTTCTAGCACCCGCGCACGGATTGGTGCCAAAATGCGTTTTAAGCATGCTCATGCATCTTTTGATAGACGCGGACGTTGTTTTCTGCAAAACCACAACATATGCAAATGGTGCTTTTGGCAGAACGCGCACGTGGATTTCTACCAAACGACGTCCTAAGCATGCCGATGCTGCTCTTTTTAGCACCCGCGCACGGATTGGTGCCAAAATGCGTTTTAAGCATGCTCATGCATCTTTTGATAGACGCGGACGTTGTTTTCTGCAAAACCACAAGATATGCATGCAAATGGTGCTTTTGGCAGAACGCGCACGTGGATTTCTACCAAACGACGTGCTAAGCATGCCGATGGTGCTATTTTTAGCAGCCGCGCGTGGATTTGTGCCAAAATGCGTTTTAAGCATGCTCATGCATCTTTTGATAGACGCGGACGTTGTTTTCTGCAAAACCACAAGATATGCATGCAAATGGTGCTTTGGGCAGAACGCGCACGTGAATTTCTACCAAACGACGTGCTAAGCATGCCGATGGTGCTCTTTTTAGCACCCGCGCATGGATTTGTGCCAAAACGCGTTTTAAGCATGCACATGCATCTTTTGATAGACGCGGACGTTGTTTTCTGCAAAACCACAACATATGCAAATGGTGCTTTTGGCAGAACGCCCTCGTGGATTTCTACCAAACGACGTCCTATGCATGCCGATGCTGCTCTTTTTGGCAGCTGCGCACGGATTGGTGCCAAAACGCGTTTCTAGCATGCACATGCATCTTTTGGTAGACGCGGACGTTGTTTTCTGCAAAAACCACAAGATATGCATGCGAATGGTGCTTGTGGCACAAGGCGCGCGTGGATTTCTACCAAACGACGTGCTAAGCATTCCGATGCTGCTCTTTTTAGCACCCGCGCACGGATTGGTGCCAAAACGCGATTTCAGCATGCACCTGCATCTTTTGGTAGACGCGGACGTTGTTTTCTGCAAAACCAGAAGATACGCATGCTAATGGTGCTTTTGGCAGAATGCGCACGTGCGTTTCTACCAAACGACGTGCTAAGCATGCCGATGCTGCTCTTTTGAGCACCCGCGCATGGATTTGTGCCAAAACGCGTTTTGAGCATGCACATGCATCTTTTGGTAGACGCGGACGTTGTTTTCTGCAAAACCACAACATATGCATAAAAATGGTGCTTTTGGCAGAACGTGCACGTGGATTTCTACCAAACGACGTGCTAAGCATGCCGATGCTGTTCTTTTTAGCACCCGCGCATGGATTTGAGCCAAAACGAATTTTAAGCATGCACATGCATCTTTTGGTAGACGCGGACGTTGTTTTCTGCAAAACCACAAGATATGCATGCGAATGGTGCTTTTGGCGGTACGCGCACGTGGATTTCTACCAAATGACGTGCTAATCATGCCGATGCTGCTCTTTTTAGCACCCGCGCACGGATTGGTGCCAAAATGCGTTTTAAGCATGCTCATGCATCTTTTGATAGACGCGGACGTTGTTTTCTGCAAAACCACAAGAAATGCATGCAAATGGTGCTTTTGGCAGAACGCGCACGTGGATTTCTACCAAACGACGCCCTAAGCATGCCGATGCTGCTCTTTCTAGCACCCGCGCACGGATTGGTACCAAAATGCGTTTTAAGCATGCTCATGCATCTTTTGATAGACGCGGACGTTGTTTTCTGCAAAACCACAACATATGCAAATGGTGCTTTTGGCAGAACGCGCACGTGGATTTCTACCAAACGACGTCCTATGCATGCTGATGCTGCTCTTTTTAGCACCCGCGCACGGATTGGTGCCAAAATGCGTTTTAAGCATGCTCATGCATCTTTTGATAGACGCGGACGTTGTTTTCTGCAAAACCACAACATATGCAAATGGTGCTTTTGGCAGAACGCGCACGTGCATTTCTACCAAACGACGTCCTAAGCATGCCGATGCTGCTCTTTTTAGCACCCGCGCACGGATTGGTGCCAAAATGCGTTTTAAGCATGCTCATGCATCTTTTGATAGACGCGGACGTTGTTTTCTGCAAAACCACAAGATATGCATGCAAATGGTGCTTTTGGCAGAACGCGCACGTGGATTTCTACCAAACGACGTGCTAAGCATGCCGATGGTGCTATTTTTAGCAGCCGCGCGTGGATTTGTGCCAAAATGCGTTTTAAGCATGCTCATGCATCTTTTGATAGACGCGGACGTAGTTTTCTGCAAAACCACAAGATATGCATGCAAATGGTGCTTTGGGCAGAACGCGCACGTGATTTCTACCAAACGACGTGCTCAGCATGCCGATGGTGCTCTTTTTAGCACCCGCGCATGGATTTGTGCCAAAACGCGTTTTAAGCATGCACATGCATCTTTTGATAGACGCGGACGTTGTTTTCTGCAAAACCACAACATATGCAAATGGTGCTTTTGGCAGAACGCCCTCGTGGATTTCTACCAAACGACGTCCTATGCATGCCGATGCTGCTCTTTTTAGCAGCTGCGCACGGATTGGTGCCAAAACGCGTTTCTAGCATGCACATGCTTCTTTTGGAAGACGCGGACGTTGTTTTCTGCAAAACCACAAGATATGCATGCGAATGGTGCTTTTGGCAACACGCGCGCGTGGATTTCTACCAAACGACGTGCTAAGCATTCCGATGCTGCTCTTTTTAGCACCCGCGCACGGATTGGTGCCAAAACGCGATTTCAGCATGCACCTGCATCTTTTGGTAGACGCGGACGTTGTTTTCTGCAAAACCAGAAGATACGCATGCTAATGGTGCTTTTGGCAGAATGCGCACGTGCATTTCTACCAAACGACGTGCTAAGCATGCCGATGCTGCTCTTTTGAGCACCCGCGCATGGATTTGTGCCAAAACGCGTTTTGAGCATGCACATGCATCTTTTTGGTAGACGCGGACGTTGTTTTCTGCAAAACCAGAAGATACGCATGCTAATGGTGCTTTTGGCAGAATGCGCACGTGCATTTCTACCAAACGACGTGCTAAGCATGCCGATGCTGCTCTTTTGAGCACCCGCGCACGGATTGGTGCCAAAATGCGTTTTAAGCATGCTCATGCATCTTTTGATAGACGCGGACGTTGTTTTCTGCAAAACCACAAGAAATGCATGCAAATGGTGCTTTTGGCAGAACGCGCACGTGGATTTCTACCAAACGACGCCCTAAGCATGCCGATGCTGCTCTTTCTAGCACCCGCGCACGGATTGGTACCAAAATGCGTTTTAAGCATGCTCATGCATATTTTGATAGACGCGGACGTTGTTTTCTGCAAAACCACAACATATGCAAATGGTGCTTTTGGCAGAACGCGCACGTGGATTTCTACCAAACGACATCCTATGCATGCTGATGCTGCTCTTTTTAGCACCCGCGCACGGATTGGTGCCAAAATGCGTTTTAAGCATGCTCATGCATCTTTTGATAGACGCGGACGTTGTTTTCTGCAAAACCACAACATATGCAAATGGTGCTTTTGGCAGAACGCGCACGTGCATTTCTACCAAACGACGTCCTAAGCATGCCGATGCTGCTCTTTTTAGCACCCGCGCACGGATTGGTGCCAAAATGCGTTTTAAGCATGCTCATGCATCTTTTGATAGACGCGGATGTTGTTTTCTGCAAAACCACAAGATATGCATGCAAATGGTGCTTTTGGCAGAACGCGCACGTGGATTTCTACCAAACGACGTGCTAAGCATGCCGATGGTGCTATTTTTAGCAGCCGCGCGTGGATTTGTGCCAAAATGCGTTTTAAGCATGCTCATGCATCTTTTGATAGACGCGGACGTTGTTTTCTGCAAAACCGCAAGATATGCATGCAAATGGTGCTTTGGGCAGAACGCGCACGTGGATTTCTACCAAACGACGTGCTAAGCATGCCGATGGTGCTCTTTTTAGCACCCGCGCATGGATTTGTGCCAAAACGCGTTTTAAGCATGCACATGCATCTTTTGATAGACGCGGACGTTGTTTTCTGCAAAACCACAACATATGCAAATGGTGCTTTTGGCAGAACGCCCTCGTGGATTTCTACCAAACGACGTCCTATGCATGCCGATGCTGCTCTTTTTAGCAGCTGCGCACGGATTGGTGCCAAAACGCGTTTCTAGCATGCACATGCATCTTTTGGAAGACGCGGACGTTGTTTTCTGCAAAACCACAAGATATGCATGCGAATGGTGCTTTTGGCAACACGCGCGCGTGGATTTCTACCAAACGACGTGCTAAGCATTCCGATGCTGCTCTTTTTAGCACCCGCGCACGGATTGGTGCCAAAACGCGATTTCAGCATGCACCTGCATCTTTTGGTAGACGCGGACGTTGTTTTCTGCAAAACCAGAAGATACGCATGCTAATGGTGCTTTTGGCAGAATGCGCACGTGCATTTCTACCAAACGACGTGCTAAATATGCCGATGCTGCTCTTTTGAGCACCCGCGCATGGATTTGTGCCAAAACGCGTTTTGAGCATGCACATGCATCTTTTGGTAGACGCGGACGTTGTTTTCTGCAAAACCACAACATATGCATGAAAATGGTGCTTTTGGCAGAACGTGCACGTGGATTTCTACCAAACGACGTGCTAAGCATGCCGATGCTGTTCTTTTTAGCACCCGCGCATGGATTTGAGCCAACACGCATTTTAAGCATGCACATGCATCTTTTGGTAGACGCGGACGTTGTTTTCTGCAAAACCACAAGATATGCATGCGAATGGTGCTTTTGGCGGTACGCGCACGTGGATTTCTACCAAATGACGTGCTAATCATGCCGATGCTGCTCTTTTTAGCACACGCGCATGGATTTGTGCCAAAACACGTTTTAAGCATGCACATGCATCTTTTGGTAGACGCGGAAGTTGTTTTCTGCAAAACCACAAGATATGCATGCGAATGGTGCTTTTGGCAGAACACGCACGTGGATTTCTACCAAATGACGTGCTAAGCATGCCCATGCTGCTCTATTTAGCACCCGCGCATGCATTTGTGCCAAAACGCGTTTTAAGCATGCACATGCATCTTTTGGTAGGCGACGACGTTGTTTTCTGCAAAACCAAAACATATGCATGCAAATGGTGCTTTTGGCAGAACGCGCACGTGGATTTCTACCAAACGACGTCCTAAGCATACCGATGCTGCTCTTTTTAGCACCCGCGCATGGATTTGTGCCAAAACGCGTTTTAAGCATGCACATGCATCTTTTGGTAGACGCGGACGTTGTTTTCTGCAAAACCACAAGATATGCATGCAAATGGTGCTTTTGGCATAACGCGCACGTAGATTTCTACCAAACGACGTCCTAAGCATGCCGATGCTGCTCTTTCTAGCACCCGCGCACGGATTGGTGCCAAAACGCGTTTTAAGCATGCACATGCATCTTTTGGTAGGCGACGACGTTGTTTTCTGCAAAACCACAACATATGCATGCACATGGTGCTTTTGGCAGAACGCGCACGTGGATTTCTACCAAACGACGTGCTAAGCATGCCGATGGTGCTCTTTTTAGCACCCGCGCATGGATTTGTGCCAAAACGCGTTTTAAGCATGCACATGCATCTTTTGGTAGACGCGGACGTTGTTTTCTGCAAAACCACAAGATATGCATGCAAATGGTGCTTTTGGCATAACGCGCACGTAGATTTCTACCAAACGACGTCCTAAGCATGCCGATGCTGCTCTTTCTAGCACCCGCGCACGGATTGGTGCCAAAACGCGTTTTAAGCATGCACATGCATCTTTTGGTAGGCGACGACGTTGTTTTCTGCAAAACCACAACATATGCATGCAAATGGTGCTTTTGGCAGAACGCGCACGTGGATTTCTACCAAACGACGTGCTAAGCATGCCGATGGTGCTCTTTTTAGCACCCGCGCATGGATTTGTGCCAAAACGCGTTTTAAGCATGCACATGCATCTTTTGATAGACGCGGACGTTGTTTTCTGCAAAACCACAACATATGCAAATGGTGCTTTTGGCAGAACGCGCACGTGCATTTCTACCAAACGACGTCCTAAGCATGCCGATGCTGCTCTTTTTAGCACCCGCGCACGGATTGGTGCCAAAATGCGTTTTAAGCATGCTCATGCATCTTTTGATAGACGCGGACGTTCTTTTCTGCAAAACCACAAGAAATGCATGCAAATGGTGCTTTTGGCAGAACGCGCACGTGGATTTCTACCAAACGACGCCCTAAGCATGCCGATGCTGCTCTTTCTAGCACCCGCGCACGGATTGGTGCCAAATGCGTTTTAAGCATGCTCATGCATCTTTTGATAGACGCGGACGTTGTTTTCTGCAAAACCACAAGATATGCATGCAAATGGTGCTTTTGGCAGAACGGGCACGTGGATTTCTACCAAACGACGTGCTAAGCATGCCGATGGTGCTCTTTTTAGCACCCGCGCATGGATTTGTGCCAAAACGCGTTTTAAGCATGCACATGCATCTTTTGATAGACGCGGACGTTGTTTTCTGCAAAACCACAACATATGCAAATGGTGCTTTTGGCAGAACGCGCACGTGGATTTCTACCAAACGACGTGCTAAGCATGCCGATGGTGCTATTTTTAGCAGCCGCGCGTGGATTTGTGCCAAAATGCGTTTTAAGCATGCTCATGCATCTTTGGATAGACGAGGACGTTGTTTTCTGCAAAACCACAAGATATGCATGCAAATGGTGCTTTTGGCAGAACGCGCACGTGGATTTCTACCAAACGACGCCCTAAGCATGCCGATGCTGCTCTTTTTATCACCCGCGCATGGATTTGTGCCAAAACGCGTTTTAAGCATGCACATGCATCTTTTGATAGACGCGGACGTTGTTTTCTGCAAAACCACAAGATATGCATGCAAATGGTGCTTTTGGCAAAACGCGCACGCGGATTTCTACGAAACGACGTGCTAAGCATGCCGATGGTGCTATTTTTAGCAGCCGCGCGTGGATTTGAGCCAAAACGCGTTTTAAGCATGCACATGCATCTTTGGTAGACGCGGACGTTGTTTTCTGCAAAACCACAACATATGCAAATGGTGCTTTTGGCAGAACGCGCACGTGCATTTCTACCAAACGACGTCCTAAGCATGCCGATGCTGCTCTTTTTAGCACCCGCGCACGGATTGGTGCCAAAATGCGTTTTAAGCATGCTCATGCATCTTTTGATAGACGCGGACGTTGTTTTCTGCAAAACCACAAGAAATGCATGCAAATGGTGCTTTTGGCAGAACGCGCACGTGGATTTCTACCAAACGACGCCCTAAGCATGCCGATGCTGCTCTTTCTAGCACCCGCGCACGGATTGGTGCCAAAATGCGTTTTAAGCATGCTCATGCATCTTTTGGTAGACGCGGAAGTTGTTTTCTGCAAAACCACAAGATATGCATGCGAATGGTGCTTTTGGCAGAACACGCACGTGGATTTCTACCAAATGACGTGCTAAGCATGCCCATGCTGCTCTATTTAGCACCCGCGCATGCATTTGTGCCAAAACGCGTTTTAAGCATGCACATGCATCTTTTGGTAGGCGACGACGTTGTTTTCTGCAAAACCACAACATATGCATGCAAATGGTGCTTTTGGCAGAACGCGCACGTGGATTTCTACCAAACGACGTCCTAAGCATACCGATGCTGCTCTTTTTAGCACCCGCGCATGGATTTGTGCCAAAACGCGTTTTAAGCATGCACATGCATCTTTTGGTAGATGCGGACGTTGTTTTCTGCAAAACCACAAGATATGCATGCAAATGGTGCTTTTGGCATAACGCGCACGTAGATTTCTATCAAACGACGTCCTAAGCATGCCGATGCTGCTCTTTCTAGCACCCGCGCACGGATTGGTGCCAAAATGCGTTTTAAGCATGCTCATGCATCTTTTGATAGACGCGGACGTTGTTTTCTGCAAAACCACAAGATATGCATGCAAATGGTGCTTTTGGCAGAACGGGCACGTGGATTTCTACCAAACGACGTGCTAAGCATGCCGATGGTGCTCTTTTTAGCACCCGCGCATGGATTTGTGCCAAAACGCGTTTTAAGCATGCACATGCATCTTTTGATAGACGCGGACGTTGTTTTCTGCAAAACCACAACATATGCAAATGGTGCTTTTGGCAGAACGCGCACGTGCATTTCTACCAAACGACGTCCTTAGCATGCCGATGCTGCTCTTTTTAGCACCCGCGCACGGATTGGTGCCAAAATGCGTTTTAAGCATGCTCATGCATCTTTTGATAGACGCGGACGTTGTTTTCTGCAAAACCATAAGAAATGCATGCAAATGGTGCTTTTGGCAGAACGCGCACGTAGATTTCTACCAAACGACGCCCTAAGCATGCCGATGCTGCTCTTTCTAGCACCGCCGCACGGATTGGTGCCAAAATGCGTTTTAAGCATGCTCATGCATCTTTTGATAGACGCGGACGTTGTTTTCTGCAAAACCACAAGATATGCATGCAAATGGTGCTTTTGGCAGAACGGGCACGTGCATTTCTACCAAACGACGTGCTAAGCATGCCGATGGTGCTCTTTTTAGCACCCGCGCATGGATTTGTGCCAAAACGCGTTTTAAGCATGCACATGCATCTTTTGATAGACGCGGACGTTGTTTTCTGCAAAACCACAACACATGCAAATGGTGCTTTTGGCAGAACGCGCACGTGGATTTCTACCAAACGACGCCCTAAGCATGCCGATGCTGCTCTTTTTATCACCCGCGCATGGATTTGTGCCAAAACACGTTTTAAGCATGCACATGCATCTTTTGATAGACGCGGACGTTGTTTTCTGCAAAACCACAAGCTATGCATGCAAATGGTGCTTTTGGCATAACGCGCACGTAGATTTCTACCAAACGACGTCCTAAGCATGCCGATGCTGCTCTTTCTAGCACCCGCGCACGGATTGGTGCCAAAATGCGTTTTAAGCATGCTCATGCATCTTTTGATAGACGCGGACGTTGTTTTCTGCAAAACCACAAGATATGCATGCAAATGGTGCTTTTCGCAGAACGGGCACGTGGATTTCTACCAAACGACGTGCTAAGCATGCCGATGGTGCTCTTTTTAGCACCCGCGCATGGATTTGTGCCAAACGCGTTTTAAGCATGCACATGCATCTTTTGATAGACGCGGACGTTGTTTTCTGCAAAACCAAAACATATGCAAATGGTGCTTTTGGCAGAACGCGCACGTGCATTTCTACCAAACGACGTCCTAAGCATGCCGATGCTGCTCTTTTTAGCACCCGCGCACGGATTGGTGCCAAAATGCGTTTTAAGCATGCTCATGCATCTTTTGATAGACGCGCACGTTGTTTTCTGCAAAACCACAAGAAATGCATGCAAATGGTGCTTTTGGCAGAACGCGCACGTGGATTTCTACCAAACGACGCCCTAAGCATGCCGATGCTGCTCTTTCTAGCACCCGCGCACGGATTGGTGCCAAAATGCGTTTTAAGCATGCTCATGCATCTTTTGATAGACGAGGACGTTGTTTTCTGCAAAACCACAACATATGCAAATGGTGCTTTTGGCAGAACGCGCACGTGGATTTCTACCAAACGACGTGCTAAGCATGCCGATGGTGCTATTTTTAGCAGCCGCGCGTGGATTTGTGCCAAAATGCGTTTTAAGCATGCTCATGCATCTTTTGATAGACGCGGACGTTGTTTTCTGCAAAACCACAAGATATGCATGCAAATGGTGCTTTTGGCAGAACGCGCACGTGGATTTCTACCAATCGACGCCCTAAGCATGCCGATGCTGCTCTTTTTATCACCCGCGCATGGATTTGTGCCAAAACGCGTTTTAAGCATGCACATGCATCTTTTGATAGACGCGGACGTTGTTTTCTGCAAAACCACAAGATATGCATGCAAATGGTGCTTTTGGCAAAACGCGCACGCGGATTTCTACCAAACGACGTGCTAAGCACGCCGATGGTGCTATTTTTAGCAGCCACGCGTGGATTTGTGCCAAAACGCGTTTTAAGCATGCACATGCATCTTTGGTAGACGCGGACGTTGTTTTCTGCAAAACCACAAGATATGCATGCGAATGGTGCTTTTGGCGCAACGCGCGTGTGGATTTCTACCAAACGACGTGCTAAGCATGCCGATTCAGCTCTTTTTAGCACCCGCGCATGGATTTGTGCCAAAACGCGTTTTAAGCATCCACATGCATCTTTTGGTAGACGCGGACGTTGTTTTCTGCAAAATCACAAGATATGCATGCAAATGGTGCTTTTGGCAGAACGCGCACGTGGATTTCTACCAAACGACGTCCTATGCATGCTGATGCTGCTCTTTTTAGCACCCGCGCACGGATTGGTGCCAAAACGCGTTTTGAGCATGCACATGCATCTTTTGGTAGACGCGGACGTTGTTTTCTGCAAAACCACAAGATATGCATGCAAATGGTGCTTTTGGCAGAACGCGCACGTGGATTTCTACCAAACGACGTGCTAAGCATGCCGATGGTGCTCTTTTTAGCACCCGCGCATGGATTTGTGCCAAAACGCGTTTTAAGCATGCACATGCATCTTTTAATAGACGCGGACGTTGTTTTCTGCAAAACCACAACATATGCAAATGGTGCTTTTGGCAGAACGCGCACGTGGATTTCTACCAAACGACGCGCTAAGCTTGCCGATGGTGCTATTTTTAGCAGCCGCGCGTGGATTTGTGCCAAAATGCGTTTTAAGCATGCTCATGGATCTTTTGATAGACGCGGACGTTGTTTTCTGCAAAACCACAAGATATGCATGCAAATGGTGCTTTTGGCAGAACGCGCACGTGGATTTCTACCAAACGACGCCCTAAGCATGCCGATGCTGCTCTTTTTATCACCCGCGCATGGATTTGTGCCAAAACACGTTTTAAGCATGCACATGCATCTTTTGATAGACGCGGACGTTGTTTTCTGCAAAACCACAAGCTATGCATGCAAATGGTGCTTTTGGCATAACGCGCACGTAGATTTCTACCAAACGACGTCCTAAGCATGCCGATGCTGCTCTTTCTAGCACCCGCGCACGGATTGGTGCCAAAATGCGTTTTAAGCATGCTCATGCATCTTTTGATAGACGCGGACGTTGTTTTCTGCAAAACCACAAGATATGCATGCAAATGGTGCTTTTCGCAGAACGGGCACGTGGATTTCTACCAAACGACGTGCTAAGCATGCCGATGGTGCTCTTTTTAGCACCCGCGCATGGATTTGTGCCAAACGCGTTTTAAGCATGCACATGCATCTTTTGATAGACGCGGACGTTGTTTTCTGCAAAACCAAAACATATGCAAATGGTGCTTTTGGCAGAACGCGCACGTGCATTTCTACCAAACGACGTCCTAAGCATGCCGATGCTGCTCTTTTTAGCACCCGCGCACGGATTGGTGCCAAAATGCGTTTTAAGCATGCTCATGCATCTTTTGATAGACGCGCACGTTGTTTTCTGCAAAACCACAAGAAATGCATGCAAATGGTGCTTTTGGCAGAACGCGCACGTGGATTTCTACCAAACGACGCCCTAAGCATGCCGATGCTGCTCTTTCTAGCACCCGCGCACGGATTGGTGCCAAAATGCGTTTTAAGCATGCTCATGCATCTTTTGATAGACGAGGACGTTGTTTTCTGCAAAACCACAACATATGCAAATGGTGCTTTTGGCAGAACGCGCACGTGGATTTCTACCAAACGACGTGCTAAGCATGCCGATGGTGCTATTTTTAGCAGCCGCGCGTGGATTTGTGCCAAAATGCGTTTTAAGCATGCTCATGCATCTTTTGATAGACGCGGACGTTGTTTTCTGCAAAACCACAAGATATGCATGCAAATGGTGCTTTTGGCAGAACGCGCACGTGGATTTCTACCAATCGACGCCCTAAGCATGCCGATGCTGCTCTTTTTATCACCCGCGCATGGATTTGTGCCAAAACGCGTTTTAAGCATGCACATGCATCTTTTGATAGACGCGGACGTTGTTTTCTGCAAAACCACAAGATATGCATGCAAATGGTGCTTTTGGCAAAACGCGCACGCGGATTTCTACCAAACGACGTGCTAAGCACGCCGATGGTGCTATTTTTAGCAGCCACGCGTGGATTTGTGCCAAAACGCGTTTTAAGCATGCACATGCATCTTTGGTAGACGCGGACGTTGTTTTCTGCAAAACCACAAGATATGCATGCGAATGGTGCTTTTGGCGCAACGCGCGTGTGGATTTCTACCAAACGACGTGCTAAGCATGCCGATTCAGCTCTTTTTAGCACCCGCGCATGGATTTGTGCCAAAACGCGTTTTAAGCATCCACATGCATCTTTTGGTAGACGCGGACGTTGTTTTCTGCAAAATCACAAGATATGCATGCAAATGGTGCTTTTGGCAGAACGCGCACGTGGATTTCTACCAAACGACGTCCTATGCATGCTGATGCTGCTCTTTTTAGCACCCGCGCACGGATTGGTGCCAAAACGCGTTTTGAGCATGCACATGCATCTTTTGGTAGACGCGGACGTTGTTTTCTGCAAAACCACAAGATATGCATGCAAATGGTGCTTTTGGCAGAACGCGCACGTGGATTTCTACCAAACGACGTGCTAAGCATGCCGATGGTGCTCTTTTTAGCACCCGCGCATGGATTTGTGCCAAAACGCGTTTTAAGCATGCACATGCATCTTTTAATAGACGCGGACGTTGTTTTCTGCAAAACCACAACATATGCAAATGGTGCTTTTGGCAGAACGCGCACGTGGATTTCTACCAAACGACGCGCTAAGCTTGCCGATGGTGCTATTTTTAGCAGCCGCGCGTGGATTTGTGCCAAAATGCGTTTTAAGCATGCTCATGGATCTTTTGATAGACGCGGACGTTGTTTTCTGCAAAACCACAAGATATGCATGCAAATGGTGCTTTTGGCAGAACGCGCACGTGGATTTCTACCAAACGACGCCCTAAGCATGCCGATGCTGCTCTTTTTATCACCCGCGCATGGATTTGTGCCAAAACGCGTTTTAAGCATGCACATGCATCTTTTGATAGACGCGGACGTTGTTTTCTGCAAAACCACAAGATATGCATGCAAATGGTGCTTTTGGCAAAACGCGCACGCGGATTTCTACCAAACGACGTGCTAAGCATGCCGATGGTGCTATTTTTAGCAGCCGCCCGTGGATTTGTGCCAAAACGCGTTTTAAGCATGCACATGCATCTTTTGATAGACGCGGACGTTGTTTTCTGCAAGACCACAAGATATGCATGCGAATGGTGCTTTTGGCAGAACGCGCACGTAGATTTCTAACAAACGACGTGCTAAGCATGCCGATGCTGCTCTTTTTAGCACCCGCGCATGGATTTGTGCCAAAACGCGTTTTAAGCATGCACATGCATCTTTTGGTAGAGGCGGACGTTTTCTGCAAAACCACAAGATATAAATGCAAATGGTGCTTTTGGCAGAACGCGCACGTGGATTTCTACCAAACGACGTCCTATGCATGCTGATGCTGCTCTTTTTAGCACCCGCGCACGGATTGGTGCCAAAACGAGTTTTGAGCATGCACATGCATCCTTTGGTAGACGCGGACGTTGTTTTCTGCAAACCACAAGATATGCATGCAAATGGTGCTTTTGGCAGAACGCGCACGTGGATTTCTACCAAACGACGTCCTATGCATGCTGATGCTGCTCTTTTTAGCACCCGCGCACGGATTGGTGCCAAAACGCGTTTTGAGCATGCACATGCATCTTTTGGTAGACGTGGACGTTGTTTTCTGCAAAACCACAAGATATGCATGCAAATGGTGCTTTTGGCAGAACGCGCACGTGGATTTCTACCAAACGACGTTCTAAGCATGCCGATGGTGCTCTTTTTAGCACCCGCGCATGGATTTGTGCCAAAACGCGTTTTAAGCATGCACATGCATCTTTTAATAGACGCGGACGTTGTTTTCTGCAAAACCACAACATATGCAAATGGTGCTTTTGGCAGAACGCGCACGTGGATTTATACCAAACGACGCGCTAAGCTTGCCGATGGTGCTATTTTTAGCAGCCGCGCGTGGATTTGTGCCAAAATGCGTTTTAAGCATGCTCATGCATCTTTTGATAGACGCGGACGTTGTTTTCTGCAAAACCACAAGATATGCATGCAAATGGTGCTTTTGGCAGAACGCGCACGTGGATTTCTACCAAACGACGCCCTAAGCATGCCGATGCTGCTCTTTTTATCACCCGCGCATGGATTTGTGCCAAAACGCGTTTTAAGCATGCACATGCATCTTTTGATAGACGCGGACGTTGTTTTCTGCAAAACCACAAGATATGCATGCAAATGGTGCTTTTGGCAAAACGCGCACGCGGATTTCTACCAAACGACGTGCTAAGCATGCCGATGGTGCTATTTTTAGCAGCCGCCCGTGGATTTGTGCCAGAACGCGTTTTAAGCATGCACATGCATCTTTTGATAGACGCGGACGTTGTTTTCTGCAAGACCACAAGATATGCATGCGAATGGTGCTTTTGGCAGAACGCGCACGTAGATTTCTACCAAACGACGTGCTAAGCATGCCGATGCTGCTCTTTTTAGCACCCGCGCATGGATTTGTGCCAAAACGCGTTTTAAGCATGCACATGCATCTTTTGGTAGAGGCGGACGTTTTCTGCAAAACCACAAGATATAAATGCAAATGGTGCTTTTGGCAGAACGCGCACGTGGATTTCTACCAAACGACGTCCTATGCATGCTGATGCTGCTCTTTTTAGCACCCGCGCACGGATTGGTGCCAAAACGCGTTTTGAGCATGCACATGCATCCTTTGGTAGACGCGGACGTTGTTTTCGGCAAAACCACAAGATATGCATGCAAATGGTGCTTTTGGCAGAACGCGCACGTGGATTTCTACCAAACGACGTGCTAAGCATGCCGATGGTGCTCTTTTTAGCAACCGCGCATGCATTTGTGCCAAAGCGCGTTATAAGCATGCACATGCATCTTTTGATAGACACGGACGTTGTTTTCTGCAAGACCACAAGATATGCATGCGAATGGTGCTTTTGGCAGAACGCGCACGTCGATTTCTACCAAACGACGTGCTAAGCATGCCGATGCTGCTCTTTTTAGCACCCGCGCATGGATTTGTGCCAAAACGCGTTTTAAGCATGCACATGCATCTTTTGGTAGAGGCGGACGTTTTCTGCAAAACCACAAGATATAAATGCAAATGGTGCTTTTGGCAGAACGCGCACGTGGATTTCTACCAAACGACGTGCTAAGCATGCCGATGGTGCTCTTTTAGCACCCGCGCATGGATTTGTGCCAAAACGCGTTTTAAGCATGCACATGCACCTTTTGATAGCCGCGGACGTTGTTTTCTGCAAAACCACAACATATGCAAATGGTGCTTTTGGCAGAACGCGCACGTGGATTTCTACCAAACGACTTCCTAAGCATGCCGATGCTGCTCTTTTTAGCACCCGCGCACGGATTGGTGCCAAAACGCGTTTTCAGTATGCACATGCATCTTTTGGCAGACGCGGACGTTGTTTTCTGCGAAACCAGAAGATATGCATGCGAATGGTGCTTTTGGCACAACGCGCGCGTGGATTTCTACCAAACGACGTGCCAAGCATGACGATTCAGCTCTTTTTAGCACCCGCGCATGTATTTGTGCCAAAACGCGTTTTAAGCATGCACATGCATCTTTTGCTAGACGCGGACGTTGTTTTCTGCAAAACCACAACATATGCATGCAAATGGTGCTTTGGCAGAACGCGCACGTGGATTTCTACCAAAGGACGTGCTAAGCATGCCGATGGTGCTCTTTTTAGCACCCGCACATGGATTTGTGCCAAAACGCGTTTTAAGCATACACATGCATCTTTTGATAGACGCGGACGTTGTTTTCTGCAAAACCACAACATATGCATGCAAATGGTTCTTTTGGCAGAACGCGAACGTGGATTTCTACGAAAAGGTGTGCTGAGCATGCAGATGCTGCTCTTTTTTGCACCCGCACATGGATTTGTGCCAAAACGCTTGTTAAGCATGCACATGCATCTTTTGGTAGACGCGGACGTTGTTTTCTGCAAAACCACAAGATATGCATGCAAATGGTGCTTTTGGCAGAACGCGCACGTGGATTTCTACCAAACGACGTGCTAAGCATGCCGATGCTGCTCTTTTTAGCACCCGCGCATGGATTTGTGCCAAAACGCGTTTTAAGCATGCACATGCATCTTTTGGTAGACGCGGACGTTGTTTTCTGCAAAACCACAAGATATGCATGCAAATGGTGCTTTTGGCAGAACGCGCACGTGGATTTCTACCAAACGACGTCCTAAGCATGCCGATGCTGCTCTTTTTAGCACCCGCGCACGGATTGGTGCCAAAACGCGTTTTCAGCATGCACATGCATCTTTTGGTAGACGCGGACGTTGTTTTCTGCAAAACCACAAGATATGCATGCAAATGGTGCTTTTGGCAAAACGCGCACGCGGATTTCTACCAAACGACGTGCTAAGCATGCCGATGGTGCTATTTTTAGCAGCCGCGCGTGGATTTGTGCCAAAACGCGTTTTAAGCATGCTCATGCATCTTTTGATAGACGCGGACGTTATTTTCTGCAAAACCACAAGATATGCATGCAAATGGTGCTTTTGGCAGAACGCGCACGTGGATTTCTACCAAACGACGTGCTAAGCATGCCGATGGTGCTCTTTTTAGCAGCCGCGCGCGGATTTGTGCCAAAATGCGTTTTAAGCATGCTCAAGGATCTTTTGATAGACGCGGACGATGTTTTCTGCAAAACCACAAGATATACATGCAAATGGTGCTTTGGGCAGAACGCGCACGTGGATTTTTACCAAACGACGTGCTAAGCATACCGATGGTGCTCTTTTTAGCACCCGCGCATGGATTTGTGCCAAAACGCGTTTTAAGCATGCACATGCATCTTTTGATAGACGCGGACGTTGTTTTCTGCAAAACCACAACATATGCAAATGGTGCTTTTGGCAGAACGCCCTCGTGGATTTCTACCAAACGACGTCATATGCATGCCGATGCTGCTCTTTTTAGCAGCTGCGCACGGATTGGTGCCAAAACGCGTTTTCAGCATGCACATGCATCTTTTGGTAGACGCGGACGTTGTTTTCTGCAAAACCACAAGATATGCATGCGAATGGTGCTTTTGGCAAAACGCGCGCGTGGATTTCTACCAAACGACGTGCTAAGCATTCCGATGCTGCTCTTTTTAGCACCCGCGCACGGATTGGTGCCAAAACGCGATTTCAGCATGCACCTGCATCTTTTCGTAGACGCGGACGTTGTTTTCTGCAAAACCACAAGATACGCATGCAAATGGTGCTTTTGGCAGAATGCGCACGTGCATTTCTACCAAAAGACGTGCTAAGCATGCCGATGCTGCTCTTTTAGCACCCGCGCATGGATTTGTGCCAAAACGCGTTTTGAGCATGCACATGCATCTTTTGGTAGACGCGGACGTTGTTTTCTGCAAAACCACAACATATGCATGAAAATGGTGCTTTTGGCAGAACGCGCACGTGGATTTCTACCAAACGACTTCCTAAGCATGCCGATGCTGTTCTTTTTAGCACCCGCGCATGGATTTGAGCCAAAACGCGTTTTAAGTATGCACATGCATCTTTTGGTAGACGCGGACGTTGTTTTCTGCAAAACCACAAGATATGCAAATGGTGCTTTTGGCAGAACGCGCACGTGGATTTCTACCAAACGACTTCCTAAGCATGCCGATGCTGCCCTTTTTAGCACCCGCGCACGGATTGGTGCCAAAACGCGTTTTCAGCATGCACATGCGTCTTTTGCTACACGCGGACGTTGTTTTCTGCAAAACCACAACATATGCATGCAAATGGTGCTTTTGGCAGAACGCGCACGTGGATTTCTACCAAAGGACGTGCTAAGCATGCCGATGGTGCTCTTTTTAGCACCCGCGCATGGATTTGTGCCAAAACGCGTTTTAAGCATACACATGCATCTTTTGATAGACGCGGACGTTGTTTTCTGCAAAACCACAACATATGCATGCAAATGGTGCTTTTGGCAGAACGCGAACGTGGATTTCTACGAAAAGGTGTGCTAAGCATGCAGATGCAGCTCTTTTTTGCACCCGCACATGGATTTGTGCCAAAACGCTTGTTAAGCATGCACATGCATCTTTTGGTAGACGCGGACGTTGTTTTCTGCAAAACCACAAGATATGCATGCAAATGGTGCTTTTGGCAGAACGCGCACGTGGATTTCTACCAAACGACGTGCTAAGCATGCCGATGCTGCTCTTTTTAGCACCCGCGCATGGATTTGTGCCAAAACGCGTTTTAAGCATGCACATGCATCTTTTGGTAGACGCGGACGTTGTTTTCTGCAAAACCACAAGATATGCATGCAAATGGTGCTTTTGGCAGAACGCGCACGTGGATTTCTACCAAACGACGTCCTAAGCATGCCGATGCTGCTCTTTTTAGCACCCGCGCACGGATTGGTGCCAAAACGCGTTTTCAGCATGCACATGCATCTTTTGGTAGACGCGGACGTTGTTTTCTGCAAAACCACAAGATATGCATGCAAATGGTGCTTTTGGCAAAACGCGCACGCGGATTTCTACCAAACGACGTGCTAAGCATGCCGATGGTGCTATTGTTAGCAGCCGCGCGTGGATTTGTGCCAAAACGCGTTTTAAGCATGCTCATGCATCTTTTGATAGACGCGGACGTTATTTTCTGCAAAACCACAAGATATTCATGCAAATGGTGCTTTGGGCAGAACGCGCACGTGGATTTCTACCAAACGACGTGCTAAGCATGCCGATGGTGCTCTTTTTAGCACCCGCGCATGGATTTGTGCCAAAACGCGTTTTAAGCATGCACATGCGTCTTTTGCTAGACGCGGACGTTGTTTTCTGCAAAACCACAACATATGCATGCAAATGGTGCTTTTGGCAGAACGCGCACGTGGATTTCTACCAAAGGACGTGCTAAGCATGCCGATGGTGCTCTTTTTAGCACCCGCGCATGGATTTGTGCCAAAACGCGTTTTAAGCATACACATGCATCTTTTGATAGACGCGGACGTTGTTTTCTGCAAAACCACAACATATGCATGCAAATGGTGCTTTTGGCAGAACGCGAACGTGGATTTCTACGAAAAGGTGTGCTAAGCATGCAGATGCAGCTCTTTTTTGCACCCCCACATGGATTTGTGCCAAAACGCTTGTTAAGCATGCACATGCATCTTTTGGTAGACGCGGACGTTGTTTTCTGCAAAACCACAAGATATGCATGCAAATGGTGCTTTTGGCAGAACGCGCACGTGGATTTCTACCAAACGACGTGCTAAGCATGCCGATGCTGCTCTTTTTAGCACCCGCGCATGGATTTGTGCCAAAACGCGTTTTAAGCATGCACATGCATCTTTTGATAGACGCGGACGTTGTTTTCTGCAAAACCACAACATATGCAAATGGTGCTTTTGGCAGAACGCCCTCGTGGATTTCTACCAAACGACGTCCTATGCATGCCGATGCTGCTCTTTTTAGCAGCTGCGCACGGATTGGTGCCAAAACGCGTTTTCAGCATGCACATGCATCTTTTGGTAGACGCGGACGTTGTTTTCTGCAAAACCACAAGATATGCATGCGAATGGTGCTTTTGGCACAACGCGCGCGTGGATTTCTACCAAACGACGTGCTAAGCATGCCGATGCTGCTCTTTTTAGCACCCGCGCATTGATTTGTGCCAAAACGCGTTTTGAGCATGCACATGCATCTTTTGGTAGACGCGGACGTTGTTTTCTGCAAAACCACAAGATACGCATGCAAATGGTGCTTTTGGCAGAATGCGCACGTGCATTTCTACCAAACGACGTGCTAAGCATGCCGATGCTGCTCTTTTTAGCACCCGCGCTTGGATTTGTGCCAAAACGCGTTTTGAGCATGCACATGCATCTTTTGGTAGACGCGGACGTTGTTTTCTGCAAAACCACAACATATGCATGAAAATGGTGCTTTTGGCAGAACGTGCACGTGGATTTCTACCAAACGACGTGCTAAGCGTGCCGATGCTGTTCTTTTTAGCACCCGCGCATGGATTTGAGCGAAAACGCGTTTTAAGCATGCACATGCATCTTTTGGTAGACGCGGACGTTGTTTTCTGCAAAACCACAAGATATGCATGCGAATGGTGCTTTTGGCAGTACGCGCACGTGGATTTCTACCAAATGACGTGCTAATCATGCCGATGCTGCTCTTTTTAGCACACGCGCATGGATTTGTGCCAAAACACGTTTTAAGCATGCACATGCATCTTTTGGTAGACGCGGAAGTTGTTTTCTGCAAAACCACAAGATATGCATGCGAATGGTGCTTTTGGCAGAACACGCACGTGGATTTCTACCAAATGACGTGCTAAGCATGCCCATGCTGCTCTATTTAGCACCCGCGCATGCATTTGTGCCAAAACGCGTTTTAAGCATGCACATGCATCTTTTGGTAGGCGACGACGTTGTTTTCTGCAAAACCACAACATATGCATGCAAATGGTTCTTTTGGCAGAACGCGCACGTGGATTTCTACCAAACGACGTCCTAAGCATACCGATGCTGCTCTTTTTAGCACCCGCGCATGGATTTGTGCCAAAACGCGTTTTAAGCATGCACATGCATCTTTTGGTAGACGCGGACGTTGTTTTCTGCAAAACCACAAGATATGCATGCAAATGGTGCTTTTCGCATAACGCGCACGTAGATTTCTACCAAACGACGATCTAAGCATGCCGATGCTGCTCTTTCTAGCACCCGCGCACGGATTGGTGCCTAAATGCGTTTTAAGCATGCTCATGCATCTTTTGATAGACGCGGACGTTGTTTTCTGCAAAACCACAAGATATGCATGCAAATGGTGCTTTTGGCAGAACGGGCACGTGGATTTCCACCAAACGACGTGCTAAGCACGCCGATGGTGCTCTTTTTAGCACCCGCGCATCGATTTGTGCCAAAACGCGTTTTAAGCATGCACATGCATCTTTTGATAGACGCGGACGTTGTTTTCTGCAAAACCACAACATATGCTAATGGTGCTTTTGGCAGAACGCGCACGTGCATTTCTACCAAACGACGTCCTAAGCATGCCGGTGCTGCTCTTTTTAGCACCCGCGCACGGATTGGTGCCAAAATGCGTTTTAAGCATGCTCATGCATCTTTTGATAGACGCGGACGTTGTTTTCTGCAAAACCACAAGATATGCATGCAAATGGTGCTTTTGGCAGAACGGGCACGTGGATTTCTACCGAACGACGTGCTAAGCATGCCGATGGTGCTCTTTTTAGCACCCGCGCATGGATTTGTGCCACAACGCGTTTTAAGCATGCTCATGCATCTTTTGATAGACGCGGACGTTGTTTTCTGCAAAACCACAACATATGCAAATGGTGCTTTTGGCAGAACGCCCTCGTGGATTTCTACCAAACGACGTCCTATGCATGCCGATGCTGCTCTTTTTAGCAGCTGCGCACGGATTGGTGCCAAAACGCTTGTTAAGCATGCACATGCATCTTTTGGTAGACGCGGACGTTGTTTTCTGCAAAACCACAAGATATGCATGCAAATGGTGCTTTTGGCAGAACGCGCACGTGGATTTCTACCAAACGACGTGCTAAGCATGCCGATGCTGCTCTTTTTAGCACCCGCGCATGGATTTGTGCCAAAACGCGCTTTAAGCATGCACATGCATCTTTTGGTAGACGCGGACGTTGTTTTCTGCAAAACCACAAGATATGCATGCAAATGGTGCTTTTGGCAGAACGCGCACGTGGATTTCTACCAAACGACGTCCTAAGCATGCCGATGCTGCTCTTTTTAGCACCCGCGCACGGATTGGTGCCAAAACGCGTTTTCAGCATGCACATGCATCTTTTGGTAGACGCGGACGTTGTTTTCTGCAAAACCACAAGATATGCATGCAAATGGTGCTTTTGGCAAAACGCGCACGCGGATTTCTACCAAACGACGTGCTAAGCATGCCGATGGTGCTATTGTTAGCAGCCCCGCGTGGATTTGTGCCAAAACGCGTTTTAAGCATGCTCATGCATCTTTTGATAGACGCGGACGTTATTTTCTGCAAAACCACAAGATATTCATGCAAATGGTGCTTTGGGCAGAACGCGCACGTGGATTTCTACCAAACGACGTGCTAAGCATGCCGATGGTGCTCTTTTTAGCACCCGCGCATGGATTTGTGCCAAAACGCGTTTTAAGCATGCACATACATCTTTTGATAGACGCGGACGTTGTTTTCTACAAAACCACAACATATGCAAATGGTGCTTTTGGCAAAACGCGCACGCGGATTTCTACCAAACGACGTGCTAAGCATGCCGATGGTGCTATTGTTAGCAGCCCCGCGTGGATTTGTGCCAAAACGCGTTTTAAGCATGCTCATGCATCTTTTGATAGACGCGGACGTTATTTTCTGCAAAACCACAAGATATTCATGCAAATGGTGCTTTGGGCAGAACGCACACGTGGATTTCTACCAAACGACGTGCTAAGCATGCCGATGGTGCTCTTTTTAGCACCCGCGCACGGATTGGTGCCAAAACGCGTTTTCAGCATGCACATGCATCTTTTGGTAGACGCGGACGTTGTTTTCTGCAAAACCACAAGATATGCATGCGAATGGTGCTTTTGGCACAACGCG
This sequence comes from Dermacentor variabilis, assembly GCF_050947875.1. Lineage (NCBI taxonomy): Eukaryota > Metazoa > Arthropoda > Arachnida > Ixodida > Ixodidae > Dermacentor > Dermacentor variabilis. Next base: position 1,884,045 of record NW_027460412.1, on the reverse strand, counting down.
CGCGTGGATTTCTACCAAACGACGTGCTAAGCATTCCGATGCTGCTCTTTTTAGCACCCGCGCACGGATTGGTGCCAAAACGCGCTTTCAGCATGCACCTGCATCTTTTGGTAGACGCGGACGTTGTTTTCTGCAAAACCACAAGATACGCATGCAAATGGTGCTTTTGGCAGAATGCGCACGTGCATTTCTACCAAACGACGTGCTAAGCATGCCGATGCTGCTCTTTTTAGCACCCGCGCATGGATTTGTGCCAAAACGCGTTTTGAGCATGCACATGCATCTTTTGGTAGACGCGGACGTTGTTTTCTGCAAAACCACAACATATGCATGAAAATGGTGCTTTTGGCAGAACGTGCACGTGGATTTCTACCAAACGACGTGCTAAGCATGCCGATGCTGTTCTTGTTAGCACCCGCGCATGGATTTGAGCCAAAACGCGTTTTAAGCATGCACATGCATCTTTTGGTAGACGCGGACGTTGTTTTCTCCAAACCACAAGATATGCATGCGAATGGTGCTTTTGGCAGTACGCGCACGTGGATTTCTACCAAATGACGTGCTAATCATGCCGATGCTGGTCTTTTTAGCACACGCGCATGGATTTGTGCCAAAACACGTTTTAAGCATGCACATGCATCTTTTGGTAGACGCGGAAGTTGTTTTCTGCAAAACCACAAGATATGCATGCGAATGGTGCTTTTGGCAGAACACGCACGTGGATTTCTACCAAATGACGTGCTAAGCATGCCCATGCTGCTCTATTTAGCACCCGCGCATGCATTTGTGCCAAAACGCGTTTTAAGCATGCACATGCATCTTTTGGTAGGCGACGACGTTGTTTTCTGCAAAACCACAACATATGCATGCAAATGGTGCTTTTGGCAGAACGCGCACGTGGATTTCTACCAAACGACGTCCTAAGCATACCGATGCTGCTCTTTTTAGCACCCGCGCATGGATTTGTGCCAAAACGCGTTTTAAGCATGCACATGCATCTTTTGGTAGACGCGGACGTTGTTTTCTGCAAAACCACAAGATATGCATGCAAATGGTGCTTTTCGCATAACGCGCACGTAGATTTCTACCAAACGACGTCCTAAGCATGCCGATGCTGCTCTTTCTAGCACCCGCGCACGGATTGGTGCCTAAATGCGTTTTAAGCATGCTCATGCATCTTTTGATAGACGCGGACGTTGTTTTCTGCAAAACCACAAGATATGCATGCAAATGGTGCTTTTGGCAGAACGGGCACGTGGATTTCCACCAAACGACGTGCTAAGCATGCCGATGGTGCTCTTTTTAGCACCCGCGCATCGATTTGTGCCAAAACGCGTTTTAAGCATGCACATGCATCTTTTGATAGACGCGGACGTTGTTTTCTGCAAAACCACAACATATGCAAATGGTGCTTTTGGCAGAACACGCACGTGCATTTCTACCAAACGACGTCCTAAGCATGCCGGTGCTGCTCTTTTTAGCACCCGCGCACGGATTGGTGCCAAAATGCGTTTTAAGCATGCTCATGCATCTTTTGATAGACGCGGACGTTGTTTTCTGCAAAACCACAAGATATGCATGCAAATGGTGCTTTTGGCAGAACGCGCACGTGGATTTCTACCAAACGACGCCCTAAGCATGCCGATGCTTGCCTTTCTAGCACCCGCGCACGGATTGGTGCCAAAATGCGTTTTAAGCATGCTCATGCATCTTTTGATAGACGCGGACGTTGTTTTCTGCAAAACCACAAGATATGCATGCAAATGGTGCTTTTGGCAGAACAGGCACGTGGATTTCTACCAAACGGCGTGCTAAGCATGCCGATGGTGCTCTTTTTAGCACCCGCGCCTGGATTTGTGCCACAACGCGTTTTAAGCATGCTCATGCATCTTTTGATAGACGCGGACGATGTTTTCTGCAAAACCACAAGATATGCATGCAAATGGTGCTTTGGGCAGAACGCGCACGTGGATTTCTACCAAACGACGTGCTAAGCATGCCGATGGTGCTCTTTTTAGCACCCGCGCATGGATTTGTGCCAAAACGCGTTTTAAGCATGCACATGCATCTTTTGATAGACGCGGACGTTGTTTTCTGCAAAACCACAACATATGCAAATGGTGCTTTTGGCAGAACGCCCTCGTGGATTTCTACCAAACGACGTCCTATGCATGCCGATGCTGCTCTTTTTAGCAGCTGCGCACGGATTGGTGCCAAAACGCGTTTTCAGCATGCACATGCATCTTTTGGTAGACGCGGACGTTGTTTTCTGCAAAACCACAAGATATGCATGCGAATGGTGCTTTTGGCACAACGCGCGCGTGGATTTCTACCAAACGACGTGCTAAGCATGCCGATGCTGCTCTTTTTAGCACCCGCGCATTGATTTGTGCCAAAACGCGTTTTGAGCATGCACATGCATCTTTTGGTAGACGCGGACGTTGTTTTCTGCAAAAACACAACATATGCATGAAAATGGTGCTTTTGGCAGAACGTGCACGTGGATTTCTACCAAACGACGTGCTAAGCATGCCGATGCTGTTCTTTTTAGCACCCGCGCATGGATTTGAGCCAAAACGCGTTTTAAGCATGCACATGCATCTTTTGGTAGACGCGGACGTTGTTTTCTGCAAAACCACAAGATATGCATGCGAATGGTGCTTTTGGCAGTACGCGCACGTGGATTTCTACCAAATGACGTGCTAATCATGCCGATGCTGCTCTTTTTAGCACACGCGCATGGATTTGTGCCAAAACACGTTTTAAGAATGCACATGCATCTTTTGGTAGACGCGGAAGTTGTTTTCTGCAAAACCACAAGATATGCATGCGAATGGTGCTTTTGGCAGAATACGCACGTGGATTTCTACCAAATGACGTGCTAAGCATGCCCATGCTGCTCTATTTAGCACCCGCGCATGCATTTGTGCCAAAACGCGTTTTAAGCATGCACATGCATCTTTTGTAGGCGACGACGTTGTTTTCTGCAAAACCACAACATATGCATGCAAATGGTGCTTTTGGCAGAACGCGCACGTGGATTTCTACCAAACGACGTCCTAAGCATACCGATGCTGCTCTTTTTAGCACCCGCGCATGGATTTGTGCCAAAACGCGTTTTAAGCATGCTCATGCATCTTTTGATAGACGCGGACGTTGTTTTCTGCAAAACCACAAGATATGCATGCAAATGGTGCTTTTGGCAGAACAGGCACGTGGATTTCTACCAAACGACGTGCTAAGCATGCCGATGGTGCTCTTTTTAGCACCCGCGCCTGGATTTGTGCCACAACGCGTTTTAAGCATGCTCATGCATCTTTTGATAGACGCGGACGATGTTTTCTGCAAAACCACAAGATATGCATGCAAATGGTGCTTTGGGCAGAACGCGCACGTGGATTTCTACCAAACGACGTGCTAAGCATGCCGATGGTGCTCTTTTTAGCACCCGCGCATGGATTTGTGCCAAAACGCGTTTTAAGCATGCACATGCATCTTTTGATAGACGCGGACGTTGTTTTCTGCAAAACCACAACATATGCAAATGGTGCTTTTGGCAGAACGCCCTCGTGGATTTCTACCAAACGACGTCCTATGCATGCCGATGCTGCTCTTTTTAGCAGCTGCGCACGGATTGGTGCCAAAACGCGTTTTCAGCATGCACATGCATCTTTTGGTAGACGCGGACGTTGTTTTCTGCAAAACCACAAGATATGCATGCGAATGGTGCTTTTGGCACAACGCGCGCGTGGATTTCTACCAAACGACGTGCTAAGCATGCCGATGCTGCTCTTTTTAGCACCCGCGCATTGATTTGTGCCAAAACGCGTTTTGAGCATGCACATGCATCTTTTGGTAGACGCGGACGTTGTTTTCTGCAAAAACACAACATATGCATGAAAATGGTGCTTTTGGCAGAACGTGCACGTGGATTTCTACCAAACGACGTGCTAAGCATGCCGATGCTGTTCTTTTTAGCACCCGCGCATGGATTTGAGCCAAAACGCGTTTTAAGCATGCACATGCATCTTTTGGTAGACGCGGACGTTGTTTTCTGCAAAACCACAAGATATGCATGCGAATGGTGCTTTTGGCAGTACGCGCACGTGGATTTCTACCAAATGACGTGCTAATCATGCCGATGCTGCTCTTTTTAGCACACGCGCATGGATTTGTGCCAAAACACGTTTTAAGAATGCACATGCATCTTTTGGTAGACGCGGAAGTTGTTTTCTGCAAAACCACAAGATATGCATGCGAATGGTGCTTTTGGCAGAATACGCACGTGGATTTCTACCAAATGACGTGCTAAGCATGCCCATGCTGCTCTATTTAGCACCCGCGCATGCATTTGTGCCAAAACGCGTTTTAAGCATGCACATGCATCTTTTGTAGGCGACGACGTTGTTTTCTGCAAAACCACAACATATGCATGCAAATGGTGCTTTTGGCAGAACGCGCACGTGGATTTCTACCAAACGACGTCCTAAGCATACCGATGCTGCTCTTTTTAGCACCCGCGCATGGATTTGTGCCAAAACGCGTTTTAAGCATGCACATGCATCTTTTGATAGACGCGGACGTTGTTTTCTGCAAAACCACAAGATATGCATGCAAATGGTGCTTTTGGCAGAATACGCACGTGGATTTCTACCAAATGACGTGCTAAGCATGCCCATGCTGCTCTATTTAGCACCCGCGCATGCATTTGTGCCAAAACGCGTTTTAAGCATGCACATGCATCTTTTGTAGGCGACGACGTTGTTTTCTGCAAAACCACAACATATGCATGCAAATGGTGCTTTTGGCAGAACGCGCACGTGGATTTCTACCAAACGACGTCCTAAGCATACCGATGCTGCTCTTTTTAGCACCCGCGCATGGATTTGTGCCAAAACGCGTTTTAAGCATGCACATGCATCTTTTGATAGACGCGGACGTTGTTTTCTGCAAAACCACAACATATGCAAATGGTGCTTTTGGCAGAACGCCCTCGTGGATTTCTACCAAACGACGTCCTATGCATGCCGATGCTGCTCTTTTTAGCAGCTGCGCACGGATTGGTGCCAAAACGCGTTTTCAGCATGCACATGCATCTTTTGGTAGACGCGGACGTTGTTTTCTGCAAAACCACAAGATATGCATGCGAATGGTGCTTTTGGCACAACGCGCGCGTGGATTTCTACCAAACGACGTGCTAAGCATGCCGATGCTGCTCTTTTTAGCACCCGCGCATTGATTTGTGCCAAAACGCGTTTTGAGCATGCACATGCATCTTTTGGTAGACGCGGACGTTGTTTTCTGCAAAAACACAACATATGCATGAAAATGGTGCTTTTGGCAGAACGTGCACGTGGATTTCTACCAAACGACGTGCTAAGCATGCCGATGCTGTTCTTTTTAGCACCCGCGCATGGATTTGAGCCAAAACGCGTTTTAAGCATGCACATGCATCTTTTGGTAGACGCGGACGTTGTTTTCTGCAAAACCACAAGATATGCATGCGAATGGTGCTTTTGGCAGTACGCGCACGTGGATTTCTACCAAATGACGTGCTAATCATGCCGATGCTGCTCTTTTTAGCACACGCGCATGGATTTGTGCCAAAACACGTTTTAAGAATGCACATGCATCTTTTGGTAGACGCGGAAGTTGTTTTCTGCAAAACCACAAGATATGCATGCGAATGGTGCTTTTGGCAGAATACGCACGTGGATTTCTACCAAATGACGTGCTAAGCATGCCCATGCTGCTCTATTTAGCACCCGCGCATGCATTTGTGCCAAAACGCGTTTTAAGCATGCACATGCATCTTTTGTAGGCGACGACGTTGTTTTCTGCAAAACCACAACATATGCATGCAAATGGTGCTTTTGGCAGAACGCGCACGTGGATTTCTACCAAACGACGTCCTAAGCATACCGATGCTGCTCTTTTTAGCACCCGCGCATGGATTTGTGCCAAAACGCGTTTTAAGCATGCACATGCATCTTTTGGTAGACGCGGAAGTTGTTTTCTGCAAAACCACAAGATATGCATGCGAATGGTGCTTTTGGCAGAATACGCACGTGGATTTCTACCAAATGACGTGCTAAGCATGCCCATGCTGCTCTATTTAGCACCCGCGCATGCATTTGTGCCAAAACGCGTTTTAAGCATGCACATGCATCTTTTGTAGGCGACGACGTTGTTTTCTGCAAAACCACAACATATGCATGCAAATGGTGCTTTTGGCAGAACGCGCACGTGGATTTCTACCAAACGACGTCCTAAGCATACCGATGCTGCTCTTTTTAGCACCCGCGCATGGATTTGTGCCAAAACGCGTTTTAAGCATGCACATGCATCTTTTGATAGACGCGGACGTTGTTTTCTGCAAAAGCGCAACATATGCAAATGGTGCTTTTGGCAGAACGCCCTCGTGGATTTCTACCAAACGACGTCCTATGCATGCCGATGCTGCTCTTTTTAGCAGCTGCGCACGGATTGGTGCCAAAACGCGTTTTCAGCATGCACATGCATCTTTTGGTAGACGCGGACGTTGTTTTCTGCAAAACCACAAGATATGCATGCGAATGGTGCTTTTGGCACAACGCGCGCGTGGATTTCTACCAAACGACGTGCTAAGCATGCCGATGCTGCTCTTTTTAGCACCCGCGCATTGATTTGTGCCAAAACGCGTTTTGAGCATGCACATGCATCTTTTGGTAGACGCGGACGTTGTTTTCTGCAAAAACACAACATATGCATGAAAATGGTGCTTTTGGCAGAACGTGCACGTGGATTTCTACCAAACGACGTGCTAAGCATGCCGATGCTGTTCTTTTTAGCACCCGCGCATGGATTTGAGCCAAAACGCGTTTTAAGCATGCACATGCATCTTTTGGTAGACGCGGACGTTGTTTTCTGCAAAACCACAAGATATGCATGCGAATGGTGCTTTTGGCAGTACGCGCACGTGGATTTCTACCAAATGACGTGCTAATCATGCCGATGCTGCTCTTTTTAGCACACGCGCATGGATTTGTGCCAAAACACGTTTTAAGAATGCACATGCATCTTTTGGTAGACGCGGAAGTTGTTTTCTGCAAAACCACAAGATATGCATGCGAATGGTGCTTTTGGCAGAATACGCACGTGGATTTCTACCAAATGACGTGCTAAGCATGCCCATGCTGCTCTATTTAGCACCCGCGCATGCATTTGTGCCAAAACGCGTTTTAAGCATGCACATGCATCTTTTGTAGGCGACGACGTTGTTTTCTGCAAAACCACAACATATGCATGCAAATGGTGCTTTTGGCAGAACGCGCACGTGGATTTCTACCAAACGACGTCCTAAGCATACCGATGCTGCTCTTTTTAGCACCCGCGCATGGATTTGTGCCAAAACGCGTTTTAAGCATGCTCATGCATCTTTTGATAGACGCGGACGTTGTTTTCTGCAAAACCACAAGATATGCATGCAAATGGTGCTTTTGGCAGAACAGGCACGTGGATTTCTACCAAATGACGTGCTAAGCATGCCGATGGTGCTCTTTTTAGCACCCGCGCCTGGATTTGTGCCACAACGCGTTTTAAGCATGCTCATGCATCTTTTGATAGACGCGGACGATGTTTTCTGCAAAACCACAAGATATGCATGCAAATGGTGCTTTGGGCAGAACGCGCACGTGGATTTCTACCAAACGACGTGCTAAGCATGCCGATGGTGCTCCTTTTAGCACCCGCGCATGGATTTGTGCCAAAACGCGTTTTAAGCATGCACATGCATCTTTTGATAGACGCGGACGTTGTTTTCTGCAAAACCACAACATATGCAAATGGTGCTTTTGGCAGAACGCCCTCGTGGATTTCTACCAAACGACGTCCTATGCATGCCGATGCTGCTCTTTTTAGCAGCTGCGCACGGATTGGTGCCAAAACGCGTTTTCAGCATGCACATGCATCTTTTGGTAGACGCGGACGTTGTTTTCTGCAAAACCACAAGATATGCATGCGAATGGTGCTTTTGGCACAACGCGCGCGTGGATTTCTACCAAACGACGTGCTAAGCATGCCGATGCTGCTCTTTTTAGCACCCGCGCATTGATTTGTGCCAAAACGCGTTTTGAGCATGCACATGCATCTTTTGGTAGACGCGGACGTTGTTTTCTGCAAAAACACAACATATGCATGAAAATGGTGCTTTTGGCAGAACGTGCACGTGGATTTCTACCAAACGACGTGCTAAGCATGCCGATGCTGTTCTTTTTAGCACCCGCGCATGGATTTGAGCCAAAACGCGTTTTAAGCATGCACATGCATCTTTTGGTAGACGCGGACGTTGTTTTCTGCAAAACCACAAGATATGCATGCGAATGGTGCTTTTGGCAGTACGCGCACGTGGATTTCTACCAAATGACGTGCTAATCATGCCGATGCTGCTCTTTTTAGCACACGCGCATGGATTTGTGCCAAAACACGTTTTAAGAATGCACATGCATCTTTTGGTAGACGCGGAAGTTGTTTTCTGCAAAACCACAAGATATGCATGCGAATGGTGCTTTTGGCAGAATACGCACGTGGATTTCTACCAAATGACGTGCTAAGCATGCCCATGCTGCTCTATTTAGCACCCGCGCATGCATTTGTGCCAAAACGCGTTTTAAGCATGCACATGCATCTTTTGTAGGCGACGACGTTGTTTTCTGCAAAACCACAACATATGCATGCAAATGGTGCTTTTGGCAGAACGCGCACGTGGATTTCTACCAAACGACGTCCGAAGCATACCGATGCTGCTCTTTTTAGCACCCGCGCATGGATTTGTGCCAAAACGCGTTTTAAGCATGCACATGCATCTTTTGATAGACGCGGACGTTGTTTTCTGCAAAACCACAAGATATGCATGCAAATGGTGCTTTTGGCAGAACGGGCACGTGGATTTCTACCAAACGACGTGCTAAGCATGCCGATGGTGCTCTTTTTAGCACCCGCGCATGGATTTGTGCCAAAACGCGTTTTAAGCATGCACATGCATCTTTTGATAGACGCGGACGTTGTTTTCTGCAAAACCACAAGATATGCATGCAAATGGTGCTTTTGGCAAAACGCGCACGCGCATTTCTACCAAACGACGTGCTAAGCATGCCGATGGTGTTATTTTTAGCAGCCGCGCGTGGATTTGTGCCAAAACGCGTTTTAAGCATGCACATGCATCTTTGGTAGACGCGAACGTTGTTTTCTGCAAAACCACAAGATATGCATGCGAATGGTGCTTTTGGCACAACGCGCGTGTGGATTTCTAACAAACGACGTGCTAAGCATGCCGATTCAGCTCTTTTTAGCACCCGCGCATGGATTTATGCCAAAGCGCGTTTTAAGCATCCACATGCATCTTTTGGTAGACGCGGACGTTGTTTTCTGCAAAATCACATGATATGCATGCAAATGGTGCTTTTGGCAGAACGCGCACGTGGATTTCTACCAAACGACGTCCTATGCATGCTGATGCTGCTCTTTTTAGCACCCGCGCACGGATTGGTGCCAAAACACGTTTTAAGAATGCACATGCATCTTTTGGTAGACGCGGAAGTTGTTTTCTGCAAAACCACAAGATATGCATGAAAATGGTGCTTTTGGCAGAACGTGCACGTGGATTTCTACCAAACGACGTGCTAAGCATGCCGATGCTGTTCTTTTTAGCACCCGCGCATGGATTTGAGCCAAAACGCGTTTTAAGCATGCACATGCATCTTTTGGTAGACGCGGACGTTGTTTTCTGCAAAACCACAAGATATGCATGCGAATGGTGCTTTTGGCAGTACGCGCACGTGGATTTCTACCAAATGAAGTGCTAATCATGCCGATGCTGCACTTTTTAGCACCCGCGCATGCATTTGTGCAAAACGCGTTTTAAGCATGCACATGCATCTTTTGGTAGGCGACGACGTTGTTTTCTGCAAAACCACAACATATGCATCCAAATGGTGCTTTTGGCAGAACGCGCACGTGGATTTCTACCAAACGACGTCCTAAGCATACCGATGCTGCTCTTTTTAGCACCCGCGCATGGATTTGTGCCAAAACGCGTTTTAAGCATGCACATGCATCTTTTGGTAGACGCGGACGTTGTTTTCTGCAAAACCACAAGATATGCATGCAAATGGTGCTTTTGGCATAACGCGCACGTAGATTTCTACCAAACGACGTCCTAAGCATGCCGATGCTGCTCTTTCTAGCACCCGCGCACGGATTGGTGCCAAAATGCGTTTTAAGCATGCTCATGCATCTTTTGATAGACGCGGACGTTGTTTTCTGCAAAACCACAAGATATGCATGCAAATGGTGCCTTTGGCAGAACGGGCACGTGGATTTCTACCAAACGACGTGCTAAGCATGCCGATGGTGCTCTTTTTAGCACCCGCGCATGGATTTTGCCAAAACGCGTTTTAAGCATGCACATGCATCTTTCGATAGACGCGGACGTTGTTTTCTGCAAAACCACAACATATGCAAATGGTACTTTTGGCAGAACGCGCACGTGCATTTCTACCAAACGACGTCCTAAATGCCGGTGGTGCTCTTTTTAGCACCCGCGCACGGATTGGTGCCAAAATGCGTTTTAAGCATGCTCATGCATCTTTTGATAGACGCGGACGTTGTTTTCTGCAAAACCACAAGATATGCATGCAAATGGTGCTTTTGGCAGAACGCGCACGTGGATTTCTACCAAACGACGCCCTAAGCATGCCGATGCTGCTCTTTCTAGCACCCGCGCACGGATTGGTGCCAAAATGCGTTTTAAGCATGCTCATGCATCTTTTGATAGACGCGGACGTTGTTTTCTGCAAAACCACAAGATATGCATGCAAATGGTGCTTTTGGCAGAACGGGCACGTGGATTTCTACCAAACGACGTGCTAAGCATGCCGATGGTGCTCTTTTTAGCACCCGCGCATGGATTTGTGCCAAAACGCGTTTTAAGCATGCACATGCATCTTTTGATAGACGCGGACGTTGTTTTCTGCAAAACCACAAGATATGCATGCAAAAGGTGCTTTTGGCAAAACGCGCACGCGGATTTCTACCAAACGACGTGCTAAGCATGCCGATGGTGCTATTTTTAGCAGCCGCGCGTGGATTTGTGCCAAAACGCGTTTTAAGCATGCACATGCATATTTGGTAGACGCGGACGTTGTTTTCTGCAAAACCACAAGATATGCATGCGAATGGTGCTTTTGGCACTACGCGCGTGTGGATTTCTACCAAACGACGTGCTAAGCATGCCGATTCAGCTCTTTTTAGCACCCGCGTATGGATTTGTGCCAAAACGCGTTTTAAGCATCCGCATGCATCTTTTGGTAGACGCGGACGTTATTTTCTGCAAAACCACAAGATATTCATGCAAATGGTGCTTTGGGCAGAACGCGCACGTGGATTTCTACCAAACGACGTGCTAAGCATGCCGATGGTGCTCTTTTTAGCACCCGCGCATGGATTTGTGCCAAAACGCGTTTTAAGCATGCACATACATCTTTTGATAGACGCGGACGTTGTTTTCTACAAAACCACAACATATGCAAATGGTGCTTTTGGCAAAACGCCCTCGTGGATTTCTACCAAACGACGTCCTATGCATGCCGATGCTGCTCTTTTTAGCAGCTGCGCACGGATTGGTGCCAAAACGCGTTTTCAGCATGCACATGCATCTTTTGGTAGACGCGGACGTTGTTTTCTGCAAAACCACAAGATATGCATGCGAATGGTGCTTTTGGCACAACGCGCGCGTGGATTTCTACCAAACGACGTGCTAAGCATTCCGATGCTGCTCTTTTTAGCACTCGCGCACGGATTGGTGCCAAAACGCGATTTCAGCATGCACCTGCATCTTTTGGTAGACGCGGACGTTGTTTTCTGCAAAACCACAAGATACGCATGCAAATGGTGCTTTTGGCAGAATGCGCACGTGCATTTCTACCAAACGACGTGCTAAGCATGCCGATGCTGCTCTTTTTAGCACCCGCGCATGGATTTGTGCCAAAACGCATTTTGAGCATGCACATGCATCTTTTGGTAGACGCGGACGTTGTTTTCTGCAAAACCACAACATATGCATGAAAATGGTGCTTTTGGCAGAACGTGCACGTGGATTTCTACCAAACGACGTGCTAAGCATGCCGATGCTGTTCTTGTTAGCACCCGCGCATGGATTTGAGCCAAAACGCGTTTTAAGCATGCACATGCATCTTTTGGTAGACGCGGACGTTGTTTTCTCCAAACCACAAGATATGCATGCGAATGGTGCTTTTGGCAGTACGCGCACGTGGATTTCTACCAAATGACGTGCTAATCATGCCGATGCTGCTCTTTTTAGCACACGCGCATGGATTTGTGCCAAAACACGTTTTAAGCATGCACATGCATCTTTTGGTAGACGCGGAAGTTGTTTTCTGCAAAACCACAAGATATGCATGCGAATGGTGCTTTTGGCAGAACACGCACGTGGATTTCTACCAAACGACGTGCTAAGCATGCCCATGCTGCTCTATTTAGCACCCGCGCATGCATTTGTGCCAAAACGCGTTTTAAGCATGCACATGCATCTTTTGGTAGGCGACGACGTTGTTTTCTGCAAAACCACAACATATGCATGCAAATGGTGCTTTTGGCAGAACGCGCACGTGGATTTCTACCAAACGTCGTCCAAAACATACCGATGCTGCTCTTTTTAGCACCCGCGCATGGATTTGTGCCAAAACGCGTTTTAAGCATGCACATGCATCTTTTGGTAGACGCGGACGTTGTTTTCTGCAAAACCACAAGATATGCATGCAAATGGTGCTTTTGGCAGAACACGCACGTGCATTTCTACCAAACGACGTCCTAAGCATGCCGGTGCTGCTCTTTTTAGCACCCGCGCACGGATTGGTGCCAAAATGCGTTTTAAGCATGCTTATGCATCTTTTGATAGACGCGGACGTTGTTTTCTGCAAAACCACAAGATATGCATGCAAATGGTGCTTTTGGCAGAACGCGCACGTGGATTTCTACCAAACGACGCCCTAAGCATGCCGATGCTGCTCTTTCTAGCACCCGCGCACGGATTGGTGCCAAAATGCGTTTTAAGCATGCTCATGCATCTTTTGATAGACGCGGACGTTGTTTTCTGCAAAACCACAAGATATGCATGCAAATGGTGCTTTTGGCAGAACAGGCACGTGGATTTCTACCAAACGACGTGCTAAGCATGCCGATGGTGCTCTTTTTAGCACCCGCGCCTGGATTTGTGCCACAACGCGTTTTAAGCATGCTCATGCATCTTTTGATAGACGCGGACGATGTTTTCTGCAAAACCACAAGATATGCATGCAAATGGTGCTTTGGGCAGAACGCGCACGTGGATTTCTACCAAACGACGTGCTAAGCATGCCGATGGTGCTCTTTTTAGCACCCGCGCATGGATTTGTGCCAAAACGCGTTTTAAGCATGCACATGCATCTTTTGATAGACGCGGACGTTGTTTTCTGCAAAACCACAACATATGCAAATGGTGCTTTTGGCAGAACGCCCTCGTGGATTTCTACCAAACGACGTCCTATGCATGCCGATGCTGCTCTTTTTAGCAGCTGCGCACGGATTGGTGCCAAAACGCGTTTTCAGCATGCACATGCATCTTTTGGTAGACGCGGACGTTGTTTTCTGCAAAACCACAAGATATGCATGCGAATGGTGCTTTTGGCACAACGCGCGCGTGGATTTCTACCAAACGACGTGCTAAGCATGCCGATGCTGCTCTTTTTAGCACCCGCGCATTGATTTGTGCCAAAACGCGTTTTGAGCATGCACATGCATCTTTTGGTAGACGCGGACGTTGTTTTCTGCAAAAACACAACATATGCATGAAAATGGTGCTTTTGGCAGAACGTGCACGTGGATTTCTACCAAACGACGTGCTAAGCATGCCGATGCTGTTCTTTTTAGCACCCGCGCATGGATTTGAGCCAAAACGCGTTTTAAGCATGCACATGCATCTTTTGGTAGACGCGGACGTTGTTTTCTGCAAAACCACAAGATATGCATGCGAATGGTGCTTTTGGCAGTACGCGCACGTGGATTTCTACCAAATGACGTGCTAATCATGCCGATGCTGCTCTTTTTAGCACACGCGCATGGATTTGTGCCAAAACACGTTTTAAGAATGCACATGCATCTTTTGGTAGACGCGGAAGTTGTTTTCTGCAAAACCACAAGATATGCATGCGAATGGTGCTTTTGGCAGAATACGCACGTGGATTTCTACCAAATGACGTGCTAAGCATGCCCATGCTTCTCTATTTAGCACCCGCGCATGCATTTGTGCCAAAACGCGTTTTAAGCATGCACATGCATCTTTTGTAGGCGACGACGTTGTTTTCTGCAAAACCACAACATATGCATGCAAATGGTGCTTTTGGCAGAACGCGCACGTGGATTTCTACCAAACGACGTCCTAAGCATACCGATGCTGCTCTTTTTAGCACCCGCGCATGGATTTGTGCCAAAACGCGTTTTAAGCATGCACATGCATCTTTTGATAGACGCGGACGTTGTTTTCTGCAAAACCACAAGATATGCATGCAAATGGTGCTTTTGGCAGAACGGGCACGTGGATTTCTACCAAACGACGTGCTAAGCATGCCGATGGTGCTCTTTTTAGCACCCGCGCATGGATTTGTGCAAAACGCGTTTTAAGCATGCACATGCATCTTTTGATAGACGCGGACGTTGTTTTCTGCAAAACCACAAGATATGCATGCAAATGGTGCTTTTGGCAAAACGCGCACGCGCATTTCTACCAAACGACGTGCTAAGCATGCCGATGGTGTTATTTTTAGCAGCCGCGCGTGGATTTGTGCCAAAACGCGTTTTAAGCATGCACATGCATCTTTGGTAGACGCGAACGTTGTTTTCTGCAAAACCACAAGATATGCATGCGAATGGTGCTTTTGGCACAACGCGCGTGTGGATTTCTAACAAACGACGTGCTAAGCATGCGATTCAGCTCTTTTTAGCACCCGCGCATGGATTTATGCCAAAGCGCGTTTTAAGCATCCACATGCATCTTTTGGTAGACGCGGACGTTGTTTTCTGCAAAATCACATGATATGCATGCAAATGGTGCTTTTGGCAGAACGCGCACGTGGATTTCTACCAAACGACGTCCTATGCATGCTGATGCTGCTCTTTTTAGCACCCGCGCACGGATTGGTGCCAAAACACGTTTTAAGAATGCACATGCATCTTTTGGTAGACGCGGAAGTTGTTTTCTGCAAAACCACAAGATATGCATGAAAATGGTGCTTTTGGCAGAACGTGCACGTGGATTTCTACCAAACGACGTGCTAAGCATGCCGATGCTGTTCTTTTTAGCACCGCGCATGGATTTGAGCCAAACGCGTTTTAAGCATGCACATGCATCTTTTGGTAGACGCGGACGTTGTTTTCTGCAAAACCACAAGATATGCATGCGAATGGTGCTTTTGGCAGTACGCGCACGTGGATTTCTACCAAATGACGTGCTAATCATGCCGATGCTGCTCTTTTTAGCACACGCGCATGGATTTGTGCCAAAACACGTTTTAAGAATGCACATGCATCTTTTGGTAGACGCGGAAGTTGTTTTCTGCAAAACCACAAGATATGCATGCGAATGGTGCTTTTGGCAGAATACGCACGTGGATTTCTACCAAATGACGTGCTAAGCATGCCCATGCTTCTCTATTTAGCACCCGCGCATGCATTTGTGCCAAAACGCGTTTTCAGCATGCACATGCATCTTTTGGTAGACGCGGACGTTGTTTTCTGCAAAACCACAAGATATGCATGCGAATGGTGCTTTTGGCACAACGCGCGCGTGGATTTCTACCAAACGACGTGCTAAGCATGCCGATGCTGCTCTTTTTAGCACCCGCGCATTGATTTGTGCCAAAACGCGTTTTGAGCATGCACATGCATCTTTTGGTAGACGCGGACGTTGTTTTCTGCAAAAACACAACATATGCATGAAAATGGTGCTTTTGGCAGAACGTGCACGTGGATTTCTACCAAACGACGTGCTAAGCATGCCGATGCTGTTCTTTTTAGCACCCGCGCATGGATTTGAGCCAAAACGCGTTTTAAGCATGCACATGCATCTTTTGGTAGACGCGGACGTTGTTTTCTGCAAAACCACAAGATATGCATGCGAATGGTGCTTTTGGCAGTACGCGCACGTGGATTTCTACCAAATGACGTGCTAATCATGCCGATGCTGCTCTTTTTAGCACACGCGCATGGATTTGTGCCAAAACACGTTTTAAGAATGCACATGCATCTTTTGGTAGACGCGGAAGTTGTTTTCTGCAAAACCACAAGATATGCATGCGAATGGTGCTTTTGGCAGAATACGCACGTGGATTTCTACCAAATGACGTGCTAAGCATGCCCATGCTTCTCTATTTAGCACCCGCGCATGCATTTGTGCCAAAACGCGTTTTAAGCATGCACATGCATCTTTTGTAGGCGACGACGTTGTTTTCTGCAAAACCACAACATATGCATGCAAATGGTGCTTTTGGCAGAACGCGCACGTGGATTTCTACCAAACGACGTCCTAAGCATACCGATGCTGCTCTTTTTAGCACCCGCGCATGGATTTGTGCCAAAACGCGTTTTAAGCATGCACATGCATCTTTTGATAGACGCGGACGTTGTTTTCTGCAAAACCACAAGATATGCATGCAAATGGTGCTTTTGGCAGAACGGGCACGTGGATTTCTACCAAACGACGTGCTAAGCATGCCGATGGTGCTCTTTTTAGCACCCGCGCATGGATTTGTGCCAAAACGCGTTTTAAGCATGCACATGCATCTTTTGATAGACGCGGACGTTGTTTTCTGCAAAACCACAAGATATGCATGCAAATGGTGCTTTTGGCAAAACGCGCACGCGCATTTCTACCAAACGACGTGCTAAGCATGCCGATGGTGTTATTTTTAGCAGCCGCGCGTGGATTTGTGCCAAAACGCGTTTTAAGCATGCACATGCATCTTTGGTAGACGCGAACGTTGTTTTCTGCAAAACCACAAGATATGCATGCGAATGGTGCTTTTGGCACAACGCGCGTGTGGATTTCTAACAAACGACGTGCTAAGCATGCCGATTCAGCTCTTTTTAGCACCCGCGCATGGATTTATGCCAAAGCGCGTTTTAAGCATCCACATGCATCTTTTGGTAGACGCGGACGTTGTTTTCTGCAAAATCACATGATATGCATGCAAATGGTGCTTTTGGCAGAACGCGCACGTGGATTTCTACCAAACGACGTCCTATGCATGCTGATGCTGCTCTTTTTAGCACCCGCGCACGGATTGGTGCCAAAACACGTTTTAAGAATGCACATGCATCTTTTGGTAGACGCGGAAGTTGTTTTCTGCAAAACCACAAGATATGCATGAAAATGGTGCTTTTGGCAGAACGTGCACGTGGATTTCTACCAAACGACGTGCTAAGCATGCCGATGCTGTTCTTTTTAGCACCCGCGCATGGATTTGAGCCAAAACGCGTTTTAAGCATGCACATGCATCTTTTGGTAGACGCGGACGTTGTTTTCTGCAAAACCACAAGATATGCATGCGAATGGTGCTTTTGGCAGTACGCGCACGTGGATTTCTACCAAACGACGTGCTAAGCATGCCGATGGTGCTCTTTTTAGCACCCGCGCATGGATTTTGCCAAAACGCGTTTTAAGCATGCACATGCATCTTTCGATAGACGCGGACGTTGTTTTCTGCAAAACCACAACATATGCAAATGGTGCTTTTGGCAGAACGCGCACGTGCATTTCTACCAAACGACGTCCTAAATGCCGGTGGTGCTCTTTTTAGCACCCGCGCACGGATTGGTGCCAAAATGCGTTTTAAGCATGCTCATGCATCTTTTGATAGACGCGGATGTTGTTTTCTGCAAAACCACAAGATATGCATGCAAATGGTGCTTTTGGCAGAACGCGCACGTGGATTTCTACCAAACGACGCCCTAAGCATGCCGATGCTGCTCGTTCTAGCACCCGCGCACGGATTGGTGCCAAAATGCGTTTTAAGCATGCTCATGCATCTTTTGATAGACGCGGACGTTGTTTTCTGCAAAACCACAAGATATGCATGCAAATGGTGCTTTTGGCAGAACGGGCACGTGGATTTCTACCAAACGACGTGCTAAGCATGCCGATGGTGCTCTTTTTAGCACCCGCGCATAGATTTGTGCCAAAACGCGTTTTAAGCATGCACATGCATTTTTTGATAGACGCGGACGTTGTTTTCTGCAAAACCACAAGATATGCATGCAAAAGGTGCTTTTGGCAAAACGCGCACGTGGATTTCTACCAAACGACGTGCTAAGCATGCCGATGGTGCTCTTTTTAGCACCCGCGCATGGATTTGTGCCAAAACGCGTTTTAAGCATGCACATGCATCTTTTGATAGACGCGGACGTTGTTTTCTGCAAAACCACAACATATGCAAATGGTGCTTTGGGCAGAACGCGCAGGTGGATTTCTACCAAACGACGTCCTAAGCATGCCGATGCTGCTCTTTTTAGCAGCTGCGCGTGGATTTGTGCCAAAACGCGTTTTAAGCATGCTCATGCATCTTTTGATCGACGCGGACGTTGTTTTCTGCAAAACCACAAGATATGCATCCAAATGGTGCTTTTGGCAGAACGCGCACGTGGATTTCTACGAAAAGGTGTGCTAAGCATGCCGATGCTGCTCTTTTTTGCACCCGCACATGGATTTTTGCCAAAACGCTTGTTAAGCATGCACATGCATCTTTTGGTAGACGCGGACGTTGTTTTCTGCAAAACCACAAGATATGCATGCAAATGGTGCTTTTGGCAGAACGCGCGAGTGGATTTCTACCAAACGACGTGCTAAGGATGCCAATGGTGCTCTTTTTAGCAGCCGCGCGTGGATTTGTGCCAAAACGCGTTTTAAGCATGCTCATGCATCTTTTGATCGACGCGGACGTTGTTTTCTGCAAAACCACAAGATATGCATCCAAATGGTGCTTTTGGCAGAACGCGCACGTGGATTTCTACGAAAAGGTGTGCTAAGCATGCCAATGGTGCTCTTTTTTGCACCCGCACATGGATTTTTGCCAAAACGCTTGTTAAGCATGCACATGCATCTTTTGGTAGACGCGGACGTTGTTTTCTGCAAAACCACCAGATATGCATGCAAATGGTGCTTTTGGCAGAACGCGCACGTGGATTTCTACCAAACGACGTGCTAAGCATGCCGATGCTGCTCTTTTTAGCACCCGCGCATGGATTTGTGCCAAAACGCGTTTTAAGCATGCACATGCATCTTTTGGTAGGCGCGGACGTTGTTTTCTGCAAAACCACAAGATATGCATGCAAATGGTGCTTTTGGCCGAACGCGCGAGTGGATTTCTACCAAACGACGTCCTAAGCATGCCGATGCTGCTCTTTTTAGCACCCGCGCACGGATTGGTGCCAAAACGCGTTTTCAGCGTGCACATGCATCTTTTGGTAGACGCGGACGTTGTTTTCTGGAAAACCACAAGATATGCATGCAAATGGTGCTTTTGGCAGAACGCGCACGTGGATTTCTACCAAACGACGCCCTATGCATGCCGATGCTGCTCTTTTTAGCACCCGCGCACGCATTGGTGCCAAAACGCGATTTCAGCTTGCAGCTGCATCTTTTGGTAGACGCGGACGTTGTTTTCTGCAAAACCACAAGATATGCATCCAAATGGTGCTTTTGGCAGAACGCGCACGTGCATTTCTACCAAACGACGTGCTGAGCATGCCGATGCTGCTCTTTTTAGCACCCGCGCATGGATTTGTGCCAAAACGCGTTTTGAGCATGCACATGCATCTTTTGGTAGACGCGGACGTTGTTTTCTGCAAAACCACAAGATATGCATGAAAATGGTGCTTTTGGCAGAACGTGCACGTGGATTTCTACCAAACGACGTGCTAAACATGCCGATGCTGCTCTTTTTAGCACCCGCGCATGGATTTGAGCCAAAACGCGTTATAAGCATGCACATGCGTCTTTTGGTAGACGCCGACGTTGTTTTCTGCAAAACCACAAGATATGCATGCGAATGGTGCTTTTGGCAAAACGCGCACGTGGATTTCTACCAAACGACGTGCTAAGCATGCCGATGCTGCTCTTTTTAGCACCCGCGCATGGATTTGTGACATAACGCGTTTTAAGCATGCACATGCATCTTTTGGTAGACGCCGACGTTTTTTCTGCAAAACCACAAGATATGCATTCAAATGGTGCTTTTGGCAGAACGCGCACGTGGATTTCTACCAAACGGCTTGCTAAGCATGCCGATGCTGCTCTATATAGCACCCGCACATGGATTTGTGCTAAAACGCTTGTTAAGCATGCACATGCATCTTTCGATAGACGCGGACGTTGTTTTCTGCAAAACCACAACATATGCAAATGGTGCTTTTGGCAGAACGCGCACGTGCATTTCTACCAAACGACGTCCTAAATGCCGGTGGTGCTCTTTTTAGCACCCGCGCACGGATTGGTGCCAAAATGCGTTTTAAGCATGCTCATGCATCTTTTGATAGACGCGGACGTTGTTTTCTGCAAAACCACAAGATATGCATGCAAATGGTGCTTTTGGCAGAACGGGCACGTGGATTTCTACAAACGACGTGCTAAGCATGCCGATGGTGCTCTTTTTAGCACCCGCGCATGGATTTGTGCCAAAACGCGTTTTAAGCATGCACATGCATCTTTTGATAGACGCGGACGTTGTTTTCTGCAAAACCACAAGATATGCATGCAAAAGGTGCTTTTGGCAAAACGCGCACGCGGATTTCTACCAAACGACGTGCTAAGCATGCCGATGGTGCTATTTTTAGCAGCCGCGCGTGGATTTGTGCCAAAACGCGTTTTAAGCATGCACATGCATATTTGGTAGACGCGGACGTTGTTTTCTGCAAAACCACAAGATATGCATGCGAATGGTGCTTTTGGCACAACGCGCGTGTGGATTTCTACCAAACGACGTGCTAAGCATGCCGATTCAGCTCTTTTTAGCACCCGCGCATGGATTTGTGCCAAAACGCGTTTTAAGCATCCGCATGCATCTTTTGGTAGACGCGGACGTTGTTTTCTGCAAAATCACAAGATATGCATGCAAATGGTGCTTTTGGCAGAACGCGCACGTGGATTTCTACCAAACGACGTCCTATGCATGCGGATGCTGCTCTTTTTAGCACCCGCGCACGGATTGGTGCCAAAACGCGATTTCAGCATGCAGCTGCATCTTTTGGTAGACGCGGACGTTGTTTTCTGCAAAACCACAAGATATGCATGCAAATGGTGCTTTTGGCAGAACGCGCACGTGGATTTCTACCAAACGACGTCCTAAGCATGCCGATGGTGGTCTTTTTAGCAGCCGCGCACGGATTGGTGCCAAAACGCGTTTTCAGCATGCACATGCATCTTTGGTAGACGCGGATGTTGTTTTCTGCAAAACCACAAGATATGCATGCGAATGGTGCTTTTGGCACAACGCGCGCGTGGATTTCTACCAAACGACGTGCTAAGCATGCCGATTCAGCCCTTTTTAGCACCCGCGCATGGATTTGTGCCAAAACGCGTTTTAAGCATGCACAAGCATCTTTTGGTAGACGCGGACCTTGTTTTCTGCAAAACCACAAGATATGCATGCAAATGGTGCTTTTGGCAGAACGCGCACGTGGATTTCTACCAAACGACGTCCTATGCATGCTGATGCTGCTCTTTTTAGCACCCGCGCACGGATTGGTGCCAAAACGCGATTTCAGCGTGCACATGCATCTTTTGGTAGACGCGGACGTTCTTTTCTGCAAAACCACAAGATATGCATGCGAATGGTGCTGTTGGCAGTACGCGCACGTGGATTTCTACCAAATGAAGTGCTAATCATGCCGATGCTGCTCTTTTTAGCACCCGCGCATGCATTTGTGCCAAAACGCGTTTTAAGCATGCACATGCATCTTTTGGTAGGCGACGACGTTGTTTTCTGCAAAACCACAACATATGCATGCAAATGGTGCTTTTGGCAGAACGCGCACGTGGATTTCTACCAAACGACGTCCTAAGCATACCGATGCTGCTATTTTTAGCACCCGCGCATGGATTTGTGCCAAAACGCGTTTTAAGCATGCACATGCATCTTTTGGTAGACGCGGACGTTGTTTTCTGCAAAACCACAAGATATGCATGCAAATGGTGCTTTTGGCATAACGCGCACGTAGATTTCTACCAAACGACGTGCTAAGCATGCCGATGGTGCTCTTTTTAGCACCCGCGCATGGATTTGTGCCAAAACGCGTTTTAAGAACGCACATGCATCTTTTGATAGACGCGGACGTTGTTTTCTGCAAAACCACAAGATATGCATGCAAATGGTGCTTTTGGCAAAACGCGCACGCGGATTTCTACCAAACGACGTCCTAAGCATGCCGATGCTGCTGTTTTTAGCAGCTGCGCACGGATTGGTGCCAAAATGCGTTTTCAGCATGCACATGCATCTTTTGGTAGACGCGGACGTTTTTTTCTGCAAAACCACAAGATATGCATGCGAATGGTGCTTTTGGCACAACGCGCGCGTGGATTTCTACCAAACGACGTGCTAAGCATTCCGATTCAGCTCTTTTTAGCACCCGCGCATGGATTTGTGCGAAAACGCGTTTTAAGCATGCACATGCATCTTTTGGTAGACGCGGACGTTGTTTTCTGCAAAACCACAAGATATGCATGCAAATGGTGCTTTTGGCAGAACGCGCACGTGGAATTCTACCAAACGACGTCCTATGCATGCCGATGCTGCTCTTTTTAGCACCCGCGCACGGATTGGTGCCAAAACGCGATTTCAGCATGCAGCTGCATCTTTTGGTAGACGCGGACGTTGTTTTCTGCAAAACCACAAGATATGCATGCAAATGGTGCTTTTGGCAGAACGCGCACGTGGATTTCTACCAAACGACGTCCTAAGCATGCCGATGCTGGTCTTTTTAGCAGCCGCGCACGGATTGGTGCGAAAACGCGTTTTCAGCATGCACATGCATCTTTGGTAGACGCGGACGTTGTTTTCTGCAAAACCACAAGATATGCATGCGAATGGTGCTTTTGGCACAACGCGCGCGTGGATTTCTACCAAACGACGTGCTAAGCATGCCGATTCAGCCCTTTTTAGCACCCGCGCATGGATTTGTGCCAAAACGCGTTTTAAGCATGCACAAGCATCTTTTGGTAGACGCGGACGTTGTTTTCTGCAAAACCACAAGATATGCATGCAAATGGTGCTTTTGGCAGAACGCGCACGTGGATTTCTACCAAACGACGTCCTATGCATGCTGATGCTGCTCTTTTTAGCACCCGTGCACGGATTGGTGCCAAAACGCGATTTCAGCATGCACATGCATCTTTTGGTAGACGCGGACGTTGTTTTCTGCAAAACCACAAGATATGCATGCGAATGGTGCTTTTGGCAGTACGCGCACGTGGATTTCTACCAAATGAAGTGCTAATCATGCCGATGCTGCTCTTTTTAGCACCCGCGCATGCATTTGTGCCAAAACGCGTTTTAAGCATGCACATGCATCTTTTGTTAGGCGACGACGTTGTTTTCTGCAAAACCACAACATATGCATGCAAATGGTGCTTTTGGCAGAACGCGCACGTGGATTTCTACCAAACGACGTCGTAAGCATACCGATGCTGCTCTTTTTAGCACCCGCGCATGGATTTGTGCCAAAACGCGTTTTAAGCATGCACATGCATCTTTTGGTAGACGCGGACGTTGTTTTCTGCAAAACCACAAGATATGCATGCAAATGGTGCTTTTGGCATAACGCGCATGTAGATTTCTACCAAACGACGTCCTAAGCATGCCGATGCTGCTCTTTCTAGCACCCGCGCACGGATTGGTGCCAAAATGCGTTTTAAGCATGCTCATGCATCTTTTGATAGACACGGACGTTGTTTTCTGCAAAACCACAAGATATGCATGCAAATGGTGCTTTTGGCAGAACGGGCACGTGGATTTCTACCAAACGACGTGCTAAGCATGCCGATGGTGCTCTTTTTAGCACCCGCGCATGGATTTGTGCCAAAACGCGTTTTAAGCATGCACATGCATCTTTTGATAGACGCGGACGTTGTTTTCTGCAAAACCACAACATATGCAAATGGTGCTTTTGGCAGAACGCGCACGTGCATTTCTACCAAACGACGTCCTAAGCATGCCGGTGGTGCTCTTTTTAGCACCCGCGCACGGATTGGTGCCAAAATGCGTTTTAAGCATGCTCATGCATCTTTTGATAGACGCGGACGTTGTTTCTGCAAAACCACAAGATATGCATGCAAATGGTGCTTTTGGCAGAACGCGCACGTGGATTTCTACCAAACGATGCCCTAAGCATGCCGATGCTGCTCTTTCTAGCACCCGCGCACGGATTGGTGCCAAAATGCGTTTTAAGCATGCTCATGCATCTTTTGATAGACGCGGACGTTGTTTTCTGCAAAACCACAAGATATGCATGCAAATGGTGCTTTTGGCAGAACGGGCACGTGGATTTCTACCAAACGACGTGCTAAGCATGCCGATGGTGCTCTTTTTAGCACCTGCGCATGGATTTGTGCCAAAACGCGTTTTAAGCATGCACATGCATCTTTTGATAGACGCGGACGTTGTTTTCTGCAAAACCACAAGATATGCATGCAAATGGTGCTTTTGGCAAAACGCGCACGCGGATTTCTACCAAACGACGTGCTAAGCATGCCGATTCAGCTCTTTTTAGCACCCGCGCATGGATTTGTGCCAAAACGCGTTTTAAGCATCCACAAGCATCTTTTGGTAGACGCGGACGTTGTTTTCTGCAAAATCACAAGATATGCATGCAAATGGTGCTTTTGGCAGAACGCGCACGTGGATTTCTACCAAACGACGTCCTATGCATATTGATGCTGCTCTTTTTAGCACCCGCGCACGGATTGGTGCCAAAACGCGTTTTGAGCATGCCCATGCATCTTTTGGTAGACGCGGACGTTGTTTTCTGCAAAACCACAAGATATGCATGAAAATGGTGCTTTTGGCAGAACGTGCACGTGGATTTCTACCAAACGACGTCCTCAGCATGTCGATGCTGCTCTTTTTAGCACCCGCGCATGGATTTGAGCCAAAACGTGTTTTAAGCATGCACATGCATCTTTTGGTAGACGCGGAAGTTGTTTTCTGCAAAACCACAAGATATGCATGCGAATGGTGCTTTTGGCAGAACACGCACGTGGATTTCTACCATATGACGTGCTAAGCATGCCCATGCTGCTCTATTTAGCACCCGCGCATGCATTTGTGCCAAAACGCGTTTTCAGCATGCAAATGCAACTTTTGGTTGACGCGGACGTTGTTTTCTGCAAAACCAAAAGATATACATGCAAATGGTGCTTTTGGCGGAACGCGCACGTGGATTTCTACCAAACTACATGCTAAGCATGCCGATGGTGCTATGTTTAGCAGCCGCGTGTGGATTTGTGCCAAAATGCGTTTTAAGCATGCTGATGCATCTTTTGATTGACGCGGACGTTGGTTTCTACAAAACTACAAGATATGCATGCAAATGGTGCTTTTGGCAGAACGCGCACGTGGATTTCTACCAAACGACGTGCTAAGCATGCCGATGGTGCTCTTTTTAGCACCCGCGCATGGATTTGTGCCAAAACGCGTTTTAAGCATGCACATGCATCTTTTGATAGACGCAGACGTTGTTTTCTGCAAAACCACAACATATGCAAATGGTGCTTTTGGCAGAACGCGCACTTGGATTTCTACCAAACGACGTCCTAAGCATGCCGATGCTGCTGTTTTTAGCAGCTGCGCACGGATTGGTGCCAAAACGCGTTTTCAGCATGCACATGCATCTTTTGGTAGACGCGGACGTTTTTTTCTGCAAAACCACAAGATATGCATGCGAATGGTGCTTTTGGCACAACGCGCGCGTGGATTTCTACCAAACGACGTGCTAAGCATTCCGATTCAGCTCTTTTTAGCACCCGCGCATGGATTTGTGCGAAAACGCGTTTTAAGCATGCACATGCATCTTTTGGTAGACGCGGACGTTGTTTTCTGCAAAACCACAAGATATGCATGCAAATGGTGCTTTTGGCAGAACGCGCACGTGGATTTCTACCAAACGACGTCCTATGCATGCCGATGCTGCTCTTTTTAGCACCCGCGCACGGATTGGTGCCAAAACGCGATTTCAGCATGCAGCTGCATCTTTTGGTAGACGCGGACGTTGTTTTCTGCAAAACCACAAGATATGCATGCAAATGGTGCTTTTGGCAGAACGCGCACGTGGATTTCTACCAAACGACGTCCTAAGCATGCCGATGCTGGTCTTTTTAGCAGCCGCGCACGGATTGGTGCCAAAACGCGTTTTCAGCATGCTGATGCATCTTTTGATAGACGCGGACGTTGTTTTCTACAAAACCACAAGATATGCATGCAAATGGTGCTTTTGGCAGAACGCGCACGTGGATTTCTACGAAACGACGTGCTAAGCATGCCGATGGTGCTCTTTTTAGCACCCGCGCATGGATTTGTGCCAAAACGCGTTTTAAGCATGCACAAGCATCTTTTGGTAGACGCGGACGTTGTTTTCTGCAAAACCACAGGATATGCATGCAAATGGTGCTTTTGGCAGAACGCGCACGTGGATTTCTACCAAACGACGTCCTATGCATGCTGATGCTGCTCTATTTAGCACCCGCGCATGCATTTGTGCCAAAACGCGTTTTCAGCATGCACATGCAACTTTTGGTAGACGCGGACGTTGTTTTCTCCAAAACCAAAAGATATACATGCAAATGGTGCTTTTGGCAGAACGCGCACGTGGATTTCTACCAAACGACGTCCTATGCATGCCGATGCTGCTCTTTTTAGCACCCGCGCACGGATTGGTGCCAAAACGCGTTTTGAGCATGCCCATGCATCTTTTGGTAGACGCGGACGTTGTTTTCTGCAAAACCACAACATATGCAAATGGTGCTTTTGGCAGAACGCGCACGTGTATTTCTACCAAATGACGTCCTAAGCATGCCGATGCTGCTCTTTTTAGCAGCCGCGCGTGGATTTGTGCCAAAATGCGTTTTAAGCATGCTCATGCATCTTCTGATAGACGCGGACGTTGTTTTCTACAAAACCACAAGATATGCATGCAAATGGTGCTTTTGGCAGAACGCGCACGTGGATTTCTACCAAACGACGTGCTAAGCATGCCGATGGTGCTCTTTTTAGCACCCGCGCATGGATTTGTGCCAAAACGCGTTTTAAGCATGCACATGCATCTTTTGATAGACGCGGACGTTGTTTTCTGCAAAACCACAACTTATGCAAATGGTGCTTTGGGCAGAACGCGCAGGTGGATTTCTACCAAACGACGTCCTAAGCATGCCGATGCTGCTCTTTTTAGCAGCTGCGCGTGGATTTGTGCCAAAACGCGTTTTAAGCATGCTCATGCATCTTTTGATCGACGCGGACGTTGTTTTCTGCAAAACCACAAGATATGCATCCAAATGGTGCTTTTGGCAGAACGCGCACGTGGATTTCTACGAAAAGGTGTGCTAAGCATGCCGATGCTGCTCTTTTTTGCACCCGCACATGGATTTTTGCCAAAACGCTTGTTAAGCATGCACATGCATCTTTTGGTAGACGCGGACGTTGTTTTCTGCAAAACCACAAGATATGCATACAAATGGTGCTTTTGGCAGAACGCGCACGTGGATTTCTACCAAACGACGCGCTAAGCATGCCGATGCTGCTCTTTTTAGCACCCGCGCATGGATTTGTGCCAAAACGCGTTTTAAGCATGCACATGCATCTTTTGGTAGACGCGGACGTTGTTTTCTGCAAAACCACAAGATATGCATGCAAATGGTGCTTTTGGCAGAACGCGCGAGTGGATTTCTACCAAACGACGTGCTAAGGATGCCAATGGTGCTCTTTTTAGCAGCCGCGCGTGGATTTGTGCCAAAACGCGTTTTAAGCATGCTCATGCATCTTTTGATCGACGCGGACGTTGTTTTCTGCAAAACCACAAGATATGCATCCAAATGGTGCTTTTGGCAGAACGCGCACGTGGATTTCTACGAAAAGGTGTGCTAAGCATGCCAATGGTGCTCTTTTTTGCACCCGCACATGGATTTTTGCCAAAACGCTTGTTAAGCATGCACATGCATCTTTTGGTAGACGCGGACGTTGTTTTCTGCAAAACCACCAGATATGCATGCAAATGGTGCTTTTGGCAGAACGCGCACGTGGATTTCTACCAAACGACGTGCTAAGCATGCCGATGCTGCTCTTTTTAGCACCCGCGCATGGATTTGTGCCAAAACGCGTTTTAAGCATGCACATGCATCTTTTGGTAGGCGCGGACGTTGTTTTCTGCAAAACCACAAGATATGCATGCAAATGGTGCTTTTGGCAGAACGCGCGAGTGGATTTCTACCAAACGACGTCCTAAGCATGCCGATGCTGCTCTTTTTAGCACCCGCGCACGGATTGGTGCCAAAACGCGTTTTCAGCATGCACATGCATCTTTTGGTAGACGCGGACGTTGTTTTCTGGAAAACCACAAGATATGCATGCAAATGGTGCTTTTGGCAGAACGCGCACGTGGATTTCTACCAAACGACGCCCTATGCATGCCGATGCTGCTCTTTTTAGCACGCGCGCACGCATTGGTGCCAAAACGCGATTTCAGCTTGCAGCTGCATCTTTTGGTAGACGCGGACGTTGTTTTCTGCAAAACCCAAAGATATGCATCCAAATGGTGCTTTTGGCAGAACGCGCACGTGCATTTCTACCAAACGACGTGCTGAGCATGCCGATGCTGCTCTTTTTAGCACCCGCGCATGGATTTGTGCCAAAACGCGTTTTGAGCATGCACATGCATCTTTTGGTAGACGCGGACGTTGTTTTCTGCAAAACCACAAGATATGCATGAAAATGGTGCTTTTGGCAGAACGTGCACGTGGATTTCTACCAAACGACGTGCTAAACATGCCGATGCTGCTCTTTTTAGCACCCGCGCATGGATTTGAGCCAAAACGCGTTATAAGCATGCACATGCGTCTTTTGGTAGACGCCGACGTTGTTTTCTGCAAAACCACAAGATATGCATGCGAATGGTGCTTTTGGCAGAACGCGCACGTGGATTTCTACCAAACGACGTGCTAAGCATGCCGATGCTGCTCTTTTTAGCACCCGCGCATGGATTTGTGACATAACGCGTTTTAAGCATGCACATGCATCTTTTGGTAGACGCCGACGTTTTTTCTGCAAAACCACAAGATATGCATTCAAATGGTGCTTTTGGCAGAACGCGCATTTGGATTTCTACCAAACGGCTTGCTAAGCATGCCGATGCTGCTCTATATAGCACCCGCACATGGATTTGTGCTAAAACGCTTGTTAAGCATGCACATGCATCTTTTGATAGATGCGGACGTTGTTTTCTGCAAAACCACAAGATATGCATGCAAATGGTGATTTGGCAGAACGCGCACGTGAATTTCTACCAAACGACCTGCTAAGCATGCCGATGGTGCTCTTTATAGCACTCGCGCATGGATTTGGGTCAAAACGCGTTTTAAGCATGCACATGCATCTTTTCATAGACGCGGACGTTGTTTTCTGCAAAACCACAACATTTGCATGCAAATGGTGCTTTTGGCAGAACGCGCACGTGGATTTCTACCAAACGACGTCCTAAGCATGCCGATGCTGCACTATTTAGCACCCGCGCGCGGATTGGCGCCAAAACGCGTTTTCAGCATGCACATGCATCTTTTGGTAGACGCGGACGTTGTTTTCTGCAAAACCACAAGATATGCATACGAATGGTGCTTTTATCAGAACGCGCACGTGGATTTCTACCAAACGGCGTGCTAAGCATGCCGATGCTGCTCTTTTTAGCACCCGCACAAGGATTTGTGCCAAAACGCTTGTTAAGCATGCACATGTATCTTTTGCTAGACGCGGACGTTGTTTTCTGCAATGATACAAGAAATGCATGCAAATTATGCTTTTGGCAGAACGCGCACGTGGATTTCTACCAAACGACGTGCTAAGCATGCCGATGGTGCTTCTTTTAGCACCCGCGCATGGATTTGTGCCAAAACGCGTTTTAAGCATGCAAATGCATCTTTTGGTAGACGCCGACGTTGTTTTCTGCAAAACCACAAGATATGCATTCAAATGGTGCTTTTGGCAGAACGCGCAAGTGGATTTCTACCAAACGGCTTGCTAAGCATGCCGATGCTGCTCTATTTAGCACCCGCAAATGGATTTGTGCTAAAACGCTTGTTAAGCATGCACATGCATCTTTTGATAGATGCGGACGTTGTTTTCTGCAAAACCACAAGATATGCATGCAGATGGTGATTTGGCAGAACGCGCACGTGAATTTCTACCAAACGACGTGCTAAGCATGCCGATGGTGCTCTTTATAGCACTCGCGCATGGATTTGGGCCAAAACGCGTTTTAAGCATGCACATGCAGCTTTTCATAGACGCGGACGTTGTTTTCTGCAAAACCACAACATTTGCATGCAAATGGTGCTTTTGGCAGAACGCGCACGTGGATTTCTACCAAACGACGTCCTAAGCATGCCGATGCTGCACTTTTTAGCACCCGCGCGCGGATTGGCGCCAAAACGCGTTTTCAGCATGCAAATGCATCTTTTGGTAGACGCGGACGTTGTTTTCTGCAAAACCACAAGATATGCATACGAATGGTGCTTTTATCAGAACGCGCACGTGGATTTCTACCAAACGGCGTGCTAAGCATGCCGATGCTGCTCTTTTTAGCACCCGCACATGGATTTGTGCCAAAACGCTTGTTAAGCATGCACATGTATCTTTTGATAGACGCGGACGTTGTTTTCTGCAAAAATACAAGAAATGCATGCAAATTATGCTTTTGGCAGAACGCGCACGTGGATTTCTACCAAACGACGTGCTAAGCATGCCGATGGTGCTTCTTTTAGCACCCGCGCATGGATTTGTGCCAAAACGCGTTTTAAGCATGCAAATGCATCTTTTGGTAGACGCCGACGTTGTTTTCTGCAAAACCACAAGATATGCATGCAAATGGTGCTTTTGGCAGAACGCGCACGTGGATTTCTACCAAACGACGTGCTAAGCATGCCGATGCTGTACTTTTTAGCACCCGCACATGGATTTGTGCCAAAACGCTTGTTAAGCATGCAGATATATCTTTTGGCAGAGGCGGACGTTGTTTTCTGCAAAAATACAAGAAATGCATGCAAATTATGCTTTTGGCAGAACGCGCACGTAGATTTCTACCAAACGGCGCGCTAAGCATGCCGATGCTGCTCTTTTTAGCACCCGCACATGGATTTGTGTCAAAACGCTTGTTAAGCATGCACATGCATCTTTTGGTAGACGCGGACGTTGTTTTCTGCAAAACCACAAGATATGCATGCAAATTTTGCTTTTGGCAGAAGGCGCACGTGGATTTCTACCAAACGACGTGCTAAGCATGCCGATGGTGCTTTTTTTAGCACCCGCGCATGGATTTGTGCCAAAACGCGTTTTAAGCATGCAAATGCATCTTTTGGTAGACGCCGACGTTGTTTTCTGCAAAACCACAAGATATGCATGCAAATGGTGCTTTTCGCAGAACGCGCACGTGGATTTCTACCAAACGGCGTACTAAGCATACCGATACTGCTCTTTTTAGCACCCGCACATGGATTTGTGCCGAAACGCTTGTTAAGCACGCACATGCTTTTTTTGGTAGACGCGGACGTTGTTTTCTGCAAAACCACAAGATATGCATGCAAATGGTGCTTTTGGGAGAACGCGCACATGGATTTCTACCAAACAGCGTGCTAAGCATGCCGATGCTGCTCTTTTTAGCACCCGCACATGGATTTGTGCTAAAACGCTTGTTAAGCATGCACATGCATCTTTTGGTAGATGCGGACGTTGTTTTCTGCAAAACCACAAGATATGCATGCAAATGGTGCTTTTGCCAGAACGCGCACGTGGATTTCTACCAAACGATGTCCTAAGCATGCCGTTGCTACTCTTTTTAGCAGCGGCGCATGGATTTGTGCCAAAATGCGTTTTGAGCATGCACATGCATCCTTTGGTAGCCGCGGACGTTGTTTTCTGCAAAACCACAAGATATGCATGCAAATGGTGCTTTTGGCAGAACGCGCACGTGGATTTCTACCAAACGGCGTGCTAAGCATGCCGATGCTACTCTTTTTAGCACCCGCACATGGATTTGTGCCAAAATGCGTTTTGAGCATGCACATGCATCTTTTGGTAGACGCGGACGTTGTTTTCTGCAAAACCACAAGATATTTATGCAAATGGTGCTTTTGGCAGAACGCGCACGTGGATTTCTACCAAACGACGTGCTAAGCATGCCGATGCTGCTCTTTTTAGCACCCGCGCATGGATTTGTGCCAAAACGCGTTTTAAGCATGAACATGCATCTTTTGGTAGACGCCGACGTTGTTTTCTGCAAAACAACAAGATATGCATGCAAATGGTGCTTTTGGCAGAACGCGCACGTGGATTTCTACCAAACGACGTGCTAAGCATACCGATGCTGCTCTATTTAGCACCCGCGCATGGATTTGTGCCAAAACGCGTTTTGAGCATGCACATGCATCTTTTGGTAGACGCGGACGTTGTTTTCTGCAAAACCACAAGATATGCATGGAAATGGTGCTTTTGGCATAACGCGCACGTGGATTTCTACCAAACGACGTGCTAAGCATGCCGATGGTGCTCTTTTTAGCACCCGCGCTTGGATTTGTGCCAAAACGCGTTTTAAGCATGCACATGCATCTTTTGATATACGCGGATGTTGTTTTCTGCAAAACCACAACATATGCATGCAAATGGTGCTTTTGGCAGAACGAGCACGTGGATTTCTACCAAACGACGTCCTAAGCATGCCGATCCTGCTCTTTTTAGCACCCGCGCACGGATTGGTGCCAAAACGCGTTTTCAGCATGCACATGCATCTTTTGGTAGACGCGGACGTTGTTTCCTGCAAAACCACAACATATGCATGCAAATGGTGCTTTTAGCAGAACGCGCACGTGGATTTCTAGCAAACGACGTCCTAAGGATGCAGATGCTGCTCTTTTTAGCACCCACGCGCGGATTGGCGCCAAAACGTGTTTTCAGCATGCACATGCATCTTTTGGTAGACGCGGACGTTGTTTTCTGCAAAACCACAAGATATGCATACGAATGGTGCTTTTATCAGAACGCGCACGTGGATTTCTACCAAACGGCGTACTAAGCATGCCGATGCTGCTCTTTTTAGCACCCGCACATGGATTTGTGCCAAAACGCTTGTTAAGCATGCACATGTATCTTTTGATAGACGGGGACGTTGTTTTCTGCAAAACCACAAGATATGCATGGACATGGTGCTTTTGGCAGAACGCGCACGTGGATTTCTACCAAACGACGTACTAAGCATGCCGATGGTGCTCTTTTTAGCACCCGCGCATGGATTGGTGCCAAAACGCGTTTTAAGCATGCACATGCACCTTTTGATAGACGCGGACGTTGTGTTCTGCAAAACCACAAGATATGCATGGAAATGGTGCTTTTGGCATAACGCGCACGTGGATTTCTACCAAACGACGTGCTGAGCATGCCGATGGTGCTCTTTTTAGCACCCGCGCTTGGATTTGTGCCAAAACGCGTTTTAAGCATGCACATGCATATTTTGATACACGCGGATGTTGTTTTCTGCAAAACCACAACATATGCATACAAATGGTGCTTTTGGCAGAACGAGCACGTGGATTTCTACCAAACGACGTCCTAAGCATGCCGATCCTGCTCTTTTTAGCACCGGCGCACGGATTGGTGCCAAAACGCGTTTTAAGCATGCAAATGCATCTTTTGGTAGACGCCAACGTTGTTTTCTGCAAACCACAAGATGTGCATGCAAATGGTGCTTTTGGCAGAAGGCGCACGTGGATTTCTTCCAAACGACGTGCTAAGCATGCCGATGGTGCTTTTTTTAGCACCCGCGCATGGATTTGTGCCAAAACGCGTTTTAAGCATGCAAATGCATGCTTTGGTAGACGCCGACGTTGTTTTCTGCAAAACCACAAGATATGCATGCAAATGGTGCTTTTGGCAGAACGCGCACGTGGATTTCTACCAAACGGCGTGCTAAGCATACCGATGCTGCTCTTTTTAGCACCCGCACATGGATTTGTGCCCAAACGCTTGTTAAGCATGCACATGCATCTTTTGGTAGACGCGGACGTTTATTTCTGCAAAACCACAAGATATGCATGCAAATGGTGCTTTTGGTAGAACGCGCACGTGGATTTCTACCAAGCGGCGTGCTAAGCATGCCGATTCTGCTCTATTTAGCACCCGCGCATGGATTTGTGCCAAAACGCGTTTTGAGCATGCACATGCATCTTTTGGTAGACGCCGACGTTGTTTTCTGCAAAACCACAAGATATGCATGCAAATGGTGCTTTTGGCAGAACGCGCACGTGGATTTCTACCAAACGACGTGCTAAGCATGCCGATGCTGCTCTATTTAGCACCCGCGCATGGATTTGTGCCAAAACGCGTTTTGAGCATGCACATGCATCTTTTCGTAGACACGGACGTTATTTTCTGCAAAACCACAAGATATGCATGGAAATGGTGCTTTTGGCATAACGCGCACGTGGATTTCTACCAAACGACGTGCTAAGCATGCCGATGGTGCTCTTTTTAGCACCCGCGCTTGGATTTGTGCCAAAACGCGTTTTAAGCATGCACATGCATCTTTTGATATACGCGGATGTTGTTTTCTGCAAAACCACAACATATGCATGCAAATGGTGCTTTTGGCAGAACGAGCACGTCGATTTCTACCAAACGACGTCCTAAGCATGCCGATCCTGCTCTTTTTAGCACCCGCGCACGGATTGGTGCCAAAACGCGTTTTAAGCATGCACATGCATCTTTTGGTAGACGCCGACGTTGTTTTCTGCAAAACAACAAGATATGCATGCAAATGGTGCTTTTGGCAGAACGCGCACGTGGATTTCTACCAAACGACGTGCTAAGCATACCGATGCTGCTCTATTTAGCACGCGCGCATGGATTTGTGCCAAAACGCGTTTTGAGCATGCACATGCATCTTTTGGTAGACGCGGACGTTGTTTTCTGCAAAACCACAAGATATGCATGGAAATGGTGCTTTTGGCATAACGCGCACGTGGATTTCTACCAAACGACGTGCTAAGCATGCCGATGGTGCTCTTTTTAGCACCCGCGCTTGGATTTGTGCCAAAACGCGTTTTAAGCATGCACATGCATCTTTTGATATACGCGGATGTTGTTTTCTGCAAAACCACAACATATGCATGCAAATGGTGCTTTTGGCAGAACGAGCACGTCGATTTCTACCAAACGACGTCCTAAGCATGCCGATCCTGCTCTTTTTAGCACCCGCGCACGGATTGGTGCCAAAACGCGTTTTCAGCATGCACATGCATCTTTTGGTAGACGCGGACGTTGTTTTTTGCAAAACCACAAGATATGCATGCGAATGGTGCTTTTGGCAGAAGGCGCACGTGGATTTCTACCAAACGACGTGCTGAGCATGCCGATGGTGCTTTTTTTAGCACCCGCGCGCGGATTGGCGCCAAAACGTGTTTTCAGCATGCACATGCATCTTTTGGTAGACGCGGACGTTGTTTTCTGCAAAACCACAAGATATGCATACGAATGGTGCTTTTATCAGAACGCGCACGTGGATTTCTACCAAACGGCGTGCTAAGCATGCCG
This sequence comes from Dermacentor variabilis, assembly GCF_050947875.1. Classification (NCBI taxonomy): domain Eukaryota; kingdom Metazoa; phylum Arthropoda; class Arachnida; order Ixodida; family Ixodidae; genus Dermacentor; species Dermacentor variabilis. Next base: position 1,848,130 of record NW_027460412.1, on the reverse strand, counting down.
ATGCTGCTCTTTTTAGCACCCGCACATGGATTTGTGCCAAAACGCTTGTTGAGCATGCACATGCATCTTTTGGAAGACACGGACGTTGTTTTCTGCAAAACCACAAGATATGCATGGACATGGTGCTTTTGGCAGAACGCGCACGTGGATTTCTACCAAACGACGTGCTTAGCATGCCGATGGTGCTCTTTTTAGCACCCACGCATGGATTTGTGCCAAAACGCGTTTTAAGCATGCACATGCACCTTTTGATAGACGCGGACGTTGTGTTCTGCAAAACCACAAGATATGCATGGAAATGGTGCTTTTGGCATAACGTGCACGTGGATTTCTACCAAACGACGTGCTAAGCATGCCGATGGTGCTCTTTTTAGCACCCGCGCTTGGATTTGTGCCAAAACGCGTTTTAAGCATGCACATGCATCTTTTCATTTACGCGGATGTTGTTTTCTGCAAAACCACAACATATGCATGCAAATGGTGCTTTTGGCAGAACGAGCACGTGGATTTCTACCAAACGACGTCCTAAGCATGCCGATCCTGCTCTTTTTAGCACCCGCGCACGGATTGGTGCCAAAACGCGTTTTCAGCATGCACATGCATCTTTTGGTAGACGCGGACGTTGTTTTCTGCAAAACCACAACATATGCATGCAAATGGTGTTTTTAGCAGAACGCGCACGTGGATTTCTAGCAAACGACGTCCTAAGGATGCCGATGCTGCTCTTTTTAGCACCCGCGCACGGATTGGTGCCAAAACGCGTTTTCAGCATGCACATGCATCTTTTGGTAGACGCGGACGTTGTTTTTTGCAAAACCACAAGATATGCATCCGAATGGTGCTTTTGGCAGAACGCGCACGTGGATTTCTACCAAACGACGTGCTGAGCATGCCGATGGTGCTTTTTTTAGCACCCGCGCGCGGATCTGCGCCAAAACGTGTTTTCAGCATGCACATGCATCTTTTGGTAGACGCGGACGTTGTTTTCTGCAAAACCACAAGATATGCATACGAATGGTGGTTTTATCAGAACGCGCACGTGGATTTCTACCAAACGGCGTGCTAAGCATGCCGATGCTGCTCTTTTTAGCACCCGCACATGGATTTGTGCCAAAACGCTTGTTTAGCATGCACATGTATCTTTTGATAGACGCGGACGTTGTTTTCTGCAAAACCACAAGATATGCATGGACATGGTGCTTTTGGCAGAACGCGCACGTGGATTTCTACCAAACGACGTGCTAAGCATGCCGATGGTGCTCTTTTTAGCACCCGCGCTTGGATTTGTGCCAAAACGCGCTTTAAGCATGCACATGCATCTTTTGATAGACGCGGACGTTGTGTTCTGCAAAACCACAAGATATGCATGGAAATGGTGCTTTTGGCATAACGCGCACGTGGATTTCTACCAAACGACGTGCTAAGCATGCCGATGGTGCTCTTTTTAGCACCCGCGCTTGGATTTGTGCCAAAACGCGCTTTAAGCGTGCACATGCATCTTTTGATACACGCGGATGTTGTTTTCTGCAAAACCACAACATATGCATAGAAATGGTGCTTTTGGCAGAACGAGCACGTGGATTTCTACCAAACGACGTCCTAAGCATGCCGATCCTGCTCTTTTTAGCACCCGCGCACGGATTGGTGCGAAAACGCGTTTTAAGCATGCAAATGCATCTTTTGGTAGACGTCGACGTTGTTTTCTGCAAAACCACAAGATATGCATGCAAATGGTGCTTTTGGCAGAAGGCGCACGTGGATTTCTACCAAACGACGTGCTAAGCATGCCGATGGTGCTTTTTTTAGCACCCGCGCATGGATTTGTGCCAAAACGCGTTTTAAGCATGGAAATGCATCTTTTGGTAGACGCCGACGTTGTTTTCTGCAAAACCACAAGATAGGCATGCAAATGGTGCTTTTGGCAGAACGCGCACGTGGATTTCTACCAAACGGCGTGCTAAGCATACCGATGCTGCTCTTTTAGCACCCGCACATGGATTTGTGCCGAAACGCTTGTTAAGGATGCACATGCTTTTTTTGGTAGACGCGGACGTTGTTTTCTGCAAAACCACAAGATATGCATGCGAATGGTGCTTTTGGCAGAACGCGCACGTGGATTTCTACCAAACGGCGTGCTAAGCATGCCGATGCTGCTCTTTTTTGAGCACCCGCACTTGGATTTGTGCGCAAACGCTTGTTAAGCATGCACATGCATCTTTTGGTAGACGCGGACGTTGTTTTCTGCAAAACCACAAGATATGCATGCAAATGGTGCTTTTGGTAGAACGCGCACGTGGATTTCTACCAAACGGCGTACTAAGCATGCCGATTCTGCTCTATTTAGCACCCGCGCATGGATTTGTGCCAAAACGCGTTTTAAGCATGCAAATGCATCTTTTGGTAGACGCCGACGTTGTTTTCTGCAAAACCACAAGATATGCATGCAAATGGTGCTTTTGGCAGAACGCGCACTTGGATTTCTACCAAACGACGTGCTAAGCATGCCGATGCTGCACTTTTTAGCACCCGCACATGGATTTGTGCCAAAACGCTTGTTAAGCATACACATGTATCTTTTGGCAGACGCGGACGTTGTTTTCTGCAAAAATACAAGAAAAGCATGCAAATTATGCTTTTGGCAGAACGCGCACGTGGATTTCTACCAAACGGCGCGCTAAGCATGCCGATGCTGCTCTTTTTAGCACCCGCACATGGATTTGTGTCAAAACGCTTGTTAAGCATGCACATGCATCTTTTGGTAGACACGGACGTTGTTTTCTGCAAAACCACAAGATATGCATGGACATGGTGCGTTTGGCAGAACGCGCACGTGGATTTCTACCAAACGGCGTATAAGCATGCCGATGGTGCTCTTTTTAGCACCCGCGCTTGGATTTGTGCCAAAACGCGTTTTAAGCATGCACATGCATCTTTTGATACACGCGGATGTTGTTTTCTGCAAAACCACAACATATGCATGCAAATGGTGCTTTTGGCAGAACGCGCACGTGGATTTCTACCAAACGACGTGCTAAGCATGCCGATGCTGCTCTATTTAGCACCCGCGCATGGATTTGTGCCAAAACGCGTTTTGAGCATGCACATGCATCTTCTGGTAGACACGGACGTTGTTTTCTGCAAAACCACAAGATATGCATGGACATGGTGCTTTTGGCAGAACGCGCACGTGGATTTCTACCAAACGACGTGCTTAGCATGCCGATGGTGCTCTTTTTAGCACCCACGCATGGATTTGTGCCAAAACGCGTTTTAAGCATGCACATGCACCTTTTGATAGACGCGGACGTTGTGTTCTGCAAAACCACAAGATATGCATGGAAATGGTGCTTTTGGCATAACGCGCACGTGGATTTCTACCAAACGACGTGCTAAGCATGCCGATGGTGCTCTTTTTAGCACCCGCGCTTGGATTTGTGCCAAAACGCGTTTTAAGCATGCACATGCATCTTTTGATACACGCGGATGTTGTTTTCTGCAAAACCACAACATATGCATGCAAATGGTGCTTTTGGCAGAACGAACACGTGGATTTCTACCAAACGACGTCCTAAGCATGCCGATCCTGCTCTTTTTAGCACCCGCGCACGGATTGGTGCCAAAACGCGTTTTCAGCATGCACATGCATCTTTTGGTAGACGCGGACGTTGTTTTCTACAAAACCACAACATATGCATGCAAATGGTGCTTTTAGCAGAGCGCGCACGTGGATTTCTACCAAACGGCGTGCTAAGCATGCCGATGCTGCTCTTTTTAGCACCCGCACATGGATTTGTGCCAAAACGCTTGTTTAGCATGCACATGTATCTTTTGATAGACGCGGACGTTGTTTTCTGCAAAACCACAAGATATGCATGGACATGGTGCTTTTGGCAGAACGCGCACGTGGATTTCTACCAAACGACGTACTAAGCATGCCGATGGTGCTCTTTTTAGCACCCGCGCATGGATTTGTGCCAAAACGCGTTTTAAGCATGCACATGCACCTTTTGATAGACGCGGACGTTGTGTTCTGCAAAACCACAAGATATGCATGGAAATGGTGCTTTTGGCATAACGCGCACGTGGATTTCTACCAAACGACGTGCTAAGCATGCCGATGGTGCTCTTTTTAGCACCCGCGCTTGGATTTGTGCCAAAACGCGCTTTAAGCATGCACATGCATCTTTTGATACACGCGGATGTTGTTTTCTGCAAAACCACAACATATGCATAGAAATGGTGCTTTTGGCAGAACGAGCACGTGGATTTCTACCAAACGACGTCCTAAGCATGCCGATCCTGCTCTTTTTAGCACCCGCGCACGGATTGGTGCGAAAACGCGTTTTAAGCATGCAAATGCATCTTTTGGTAGACGTCGACGTTGTTTTCTGCAAAACCACAAGATATGCATGCAAATGGTGCTTTTGGCAGAAGGCGCACGTGGATTTCTACCAAACGACGTGCTAAGCATGCCGATGGTGCTTTTTTTAGCACCCGCGCATGGATTTGTGCCAAAACGCGTTTTAAGCATGCAAATGCATCTTTTGGTAGACGCCGACGTTGTTTTCTGCAAAACCACAAGATAGGCATGCAAATGGTGCTTTTGGCAGAACGCGCACGTGGATTTCTACCAAACGGCGTGCTAAGCATACCGATGCTGCTCTTTTAGCACCCGCACATGGATTTGTGCCAAAACGCTTGTTAAGGATGCACATGCTTTTTTTGGTAGACGCGGACGTTGTTTTCTGCAAAACCACAAGATATGCATGCGAATGGTGCTTTTGGCAGAACGCGCACGTGGATTTCTACCAAACGGCGTGCTAAGCATGCCGATGCTGCTCTTTTTTGAGCACCCGCACTTGGATTTGTGCGCAAACGCTTGTTAAGCATGCACATGCATCTTTTGGTAGACGCGGACGTTGTTTTCTGCAAAACCACAAGATATGCATGCAAATGGTGCTTTTGGTAGAACGCGCACGTGGATTTCTACCAAACGGCGTACTAAGCATGCCGATTCTGCTCTATTTAGCACCCGCGCATGGATTTGTGCCAAAACGCGTTTTAAGCATGCAAATGCATCTTTTGGTAGACGCCGACGTTGTTTTCTGCAAAACCACAAGATATGCATGCAAATGGTGCTTTTGGCAGAACGCGCACTTGGATTTTTACCAAACGACGTGCTAAGCATGCCGATGCTGCACTTTTTAGCACCCGCACATGGATTTGTGCCAAAACGCTTGTTAAGCATACACATGTATCTTTTGGCAGACGCGGACGTTGTTTTCTGCAAAAATACAAGAAATGCATGCAAATTATGCTTTTGGCAGAACGCGCACGTGGATTTCTACCAAACGGCGCGCTAAGCATGCCGATGCTGCTCTTTTTAGCACCCGCACATGGATTTGTGTCAAAACGCTTGTTAAGCATGCACATGCATCTTTTGGTAGACACGGACGTTGTTTTCTGCAAAACCACAAGATATGCATGGACATGGTGCGTTTGGCAGAACGCGCACGTGGATTTCTACCAAACGGCGTGCTAAGCATGCCGATGGTGCTCTTTTTAGCACCCGCGCTTGGATTTGTGCCAAAACGCGTTTTAAGCATGCACATGCATCTTTTGATACACGCGGATGTTGTTTTCTGCAAAACCACAACATATGCATGCAAATGGTGCTTTTGGCAGAACGCGCACGTGGATTTCTACCAAACGACGTGCTAAGCATGCCGATGCTGCTCTATTTAGCACCCGCGCATGGATTTGTGCCAAAACGCGTTTTGAGCATGCACATGCATCTTCTGGTAGACGCGGACGTTGTTTTCTGCAAAACCACAAGATATGCATGGACATGGTGCTTTTGGCAGAACGCGCACGTGGATTTCTACCAAACGACGTGCTTAGCATGCCGATGGTGCTCTTTTTAGCACCCACGCATGGATTTGTGCCAAAACGCGTTTTAAGCATGCACATGCACCTTTTGATAGACGCGGACGTTGTGTTCTGCAAAACCACAAGATATGCATGGAAATGGTGCTTTTGGCATAACGCGCACGTGGATTTCTACCAAACGACGTGCTAAGCATGCCGATGGTGCTCTTTTTAGCACCCGCGCTTGGATTTGTGCCAAAACGCGTTTTAAGCATGCACATGCATCTTTTGATACACGCGGATGTTGTTTCCTGCAAAACCACAACATATGCATGCAAATGGTGCTTTTGGCAGAACGAACACGTGGATTTCTACCAAACGACGTCCTAAGCATGCCGATCCTGCTCTTTTTAGCACCCGCGCACGGATTGGTGCCAAAACGCGTTTTCAGCATGCACATGCATCTTTTGGTAGACGCGGACGTTGTTTTCTACAAAACCACAACATATGCATGCAAATGGTGCTTTTAGCAGAGCGCGCACGTGGATTTCTAGCAAACGACGTCCTAAGGATGCCGATGCTGCTCTTTTTAGCACCCGCGCACGGATTGGTGCCCAAACGCTTGTTAAGCATGCACATCCATCTTTTGGTAGACGCGGACGTTGTTTTCTGCAAAACCACAAGATATGCATGCAAATGGTGCTTTTGGCAGAACGCGCACGTGGATTTCTACCAAACGGCGTGCTAAGCATGCCGATTCTGCTCTATTTAGCACCCGCGCATGGATTTGTACCAAAACGCGTTTTGAGCACGCACATGCATCTTTTGGTAGACGCGGACGTTGTTTTCTGCAAAACCACAAGATATTTATGCAAATGGTGCTTTTGGCAGTACGCGCACCTGGATTTCTACCAAACGACGTGCTAAGCATGCCGATGGTGCTCTTTTTAGCACCCGCGCTTGGATTTGTGCCAAAACGCGTTTTAAGCATGCACATGCATCTTTTGATACACGCGGATGTTGTTTTCTGCAAAACCACCACATATGCATGCAAATGGTGCTTTTGGCAGAACGCGCACGTGGATTTCTACCAAACGACGTGCTAAGCATGCAGATGCTGCTCTATTTAGCACCCGCGCATGGATTTGTGCCAAAACGCGTTTTGAGCATGCACATGCATCTTCTGGTAGACACGGACGTTGTTTTCTGCAAAACCACAAGATATGCATGGACATGGTGCTTTTGGCAGAACGCGCACGTGGATTTCTACCAAACGACGTGTTTAGCATGCCGATGGTGCTCTTTTTAGCACCCACGCATGGATTTGTGCCAAAACGCGTTTTAAGCATGCACATGCGTCTTTTGATTTACGCGGATGTTGTTTTCTGCAAAACCACAACATATGCATGCAAATGGTGCTTTTGGCAGAACGAGCACGTGGATTTCTACCAAACGACGTCCTAAGCATGCCGATCCTGCTCTTTTTAGCACCCGCGCACGGATTGGTGCCAAAACGCGTTTTCAGCATGCACATGCATCTTTTGGTAGACGCGGACGTTGTTTTCTGCAAAACCACAACATATGCATGCAAATGGTGTTTTTAGCAGAACGCGCACGTGGATTTCTAGCAAACGACGTCCTAAGGATGCCGATGCTGCTCTTTTTAGCACCCGCGCACGGATTGGTGCCACAACGCGTTTTCAGCATGCACATGGATCTTTTGGTAGACGCGGACGTTGTTTTTTGCAAAACCACAAGATATGCATCCGAATGGTGCTTTTGGCAGAACGCGCACGTGGATTTCTACCAAACGACGTGCTGAGCATGCCGATGGTGCTTTTTTTAGCACCCGCGCGCGGATTGGCGCCAAAACGTGTTTTCAGCATGCACATGCATCTTTTGGTAGACGCGGACGTTGTTTTCTGCAAAACCACAAGATATGCATACGAATGGTGATTTTATCAGAACGCGCACGTGGATTTCTACCAAACGGCGTGCTAAGCATGCCGATGCTGCTCTTTTTAGCACCCGCACATGGATTTGTGCCAAAACGCTTGTTTAGCATGCACATGTATCTTTTGATAGACGCGGACGTTGTTTTCTGCAAAACCACAAGATATGCATGGACATGGTGCTTTTGGCAGAACGCGCACGTGGATTTCTACCAAACGACGTACTAAGCATGCCGATGGTGCTCTTTTTAGCACCCGCGCATGGATTTGTGCCAAAACGCGTTTTAAGCATGCACATGCACCTTTTGATAGACGCGGACGTTGTGTTCTGCAAAACCACAAGATATGCATGGAAATGGTGCTTTTGGCATAACGCGCACGTGGATTTCTACCAAACGACGTGCTAAGAATGCCGATGGTGCTCTTTTTAGCACCCGCGCTTGGATTTGTGCCAAAACGCGCTTTAAGCATGCACATGCATCTTTTGATACACGCGGATGTTGTTTTCTGCAAAACCACAACATATGCATACAAATGGTGCTTTTGGCAGAACGAGCACGTGGATTTCTACCAAACGACGTCCTAAGCATGCCGATCCTGCTCTTTTTAGCACCCGCGCACGGATTGGTGCGAAAACGCGTTTTAAGCATGCAAATGCATCTTTTGGAAGACGTCGACGTTGTTTTCTGCAAAACCACAAGATATGCATGCAAATGGTGCTTTTGGCAGAAGGCGCACGTGGATTTCTACCAAACGACGTGCTAAGCATGCCGATGGTGCTTTTTTTAGCACCCGCGCATGGATTTGTGCCAAAACGCGTTTTAAGCATGCAAATGCATCTTTTGGTAGACGCCGACGTTGTTTTCTGCAAAACCACAAGATAGGCATGCAAATGGTGCTTTTGGCAGAACGCGCACGTGGATTTCTACCAAACGGCGTGCTAAGCATACCGATGCTGCTCTTTTAGCACCCGCACATGGATTTGTGCCGAAACGCTTGTTAAGGATGCACATGCTTTTTTTGGTAGACGCGGACGTTGTTTTCTGCAAAACCACAAGATATGCATGCGAATGGTGCTTTTGGCAGAACGCGCACGTGGATTTCTACCAAACGGCGTGCTAAGCATGCCGATGCTGCTCTTTTTTGAGCACCCGCACATGGATTTGTGCGCAAACGCTTGTTAAGCATGCACATGCATCTTTTGGTAGACGCGGACGTTGTTTTCTGCAAAACCACAAGATATGCATGCAAATGGTGCTTTTGGTAGAACGCGCACGTGGATTTCTACCAAACGGCGTGCTAAGCATGCCGATTCTGCTCTATTTAGCACCCGCGCATGGATTTGTGCCAAAACGCGTTTTAAGCATGCAACTGCATCTTTTGGTAGACGCCGACGTTGTTTTCTGCAAAACCACAAGATATGCATGCAAATGGTGCTTTTGGCAGAACGCGCACGTGGATTTCTACCAAACGACGTGCTAAGCATGCCGATGCTGCACTTTTTAGCACCCGCACATGGATTTGTGCCAAAACGCTTGTTAAGCATACACATGTATCTTTTGGCAGACGCGGACGTTGTTTTCTGCAAAAATACAAGAAATGCATGCAAATTATGCTTTTGGCAGAACGCGCACGTGGATTTCTACCAAACGGCGCGCTAAGCATGCCGATGCTGCTCTTTTTAGCACCCGCACATGGATTTGTGTCAAAACGCTTGTTAAGCATGCACATGCATCTTTTGGTAGACATGGACGTTGTTTTCTGCAAAACCACAAGATATGCATGGACATGGTGCGTTTGGCAGAACGCGCACGTGGATTTCTACCAAACGACGTGCTAAGCATGCCGATGGTGCTCTTTTTAGCACCCGCGCTTGGATTTGTGCCAAAACGCGTTTTAAGCATGCACATGCATCTTTTGATACACGCGGATGTTGTTTTCTGCAAAACCACAACATATGCATGCAAATGGTGCTTTTGGCAGAACGCGCACGTGGATTTCTACCAAACGACGTGCTAAGCATGCCGATGCTGCTCTATTTAGCACCCGCGCATGGATTTGTGCCAAAACGCGTTTTGAGCATGCACATGCATCTTCTGGTAGACACGGACGTTGTTTTCTGCAAAACCACAAGATATGCATGGACATGGTGCTTTTGGCAGAACGCGCACGTGGATTTCTACCAAACGACGTGCTTAGCATGCCGATGGTGCTCTTTTTAGCACCCACGCATGGATTTGTGCCAAAACGCGTTTTAAGCATGCACATGCACCTTTTGATAGACGCGGACGTTGTGTTCTGCAAAACCACAAGATATGCATGGAAATGGTGCTTTTGGCATAACGCGCACGTGGATTTCTACCAAACGACGTGCTAAGCATGCCGATGGTGCTCTTTTTAGCACCCGCGCTTGGATTTGTGCCAAAACGCGTTTTAAGCATGCACATGCATCTTTTGATACACGCGGATGTTGTTTTCTGCAAAACCACAACATATGCATGCAAATGGTGCTTTTGGCAGAACGAACACGTGGATTTCTACCAAACGACGTCCTAAGCATGCCGATCCTGCTCTTTTTAGCACCCGCGCACGGATTGGTGCCAAAACGCGTTTTCAGCATGCACATGCATCTTTTGGTAGACGCGGACGTTGTTTTCTACAAAACCAAAACATATGCATGCAAATGGTGCTTTTAGCAGAGCGCGCACGTGGATTTCTAGCAAACGACGTCCTAAGGATGCCGATGCTGCTCTTTTTAGCACCCGCGCACGGATTGGTGCCCAAACGCTTGTTAAGCATGCACATCCATCTTTTGGTAGACGCGGACGTTGTTTTCTGCAAAACCACAAGATATGCATGCAAATGGTGCTTTTGGCAGAACGCGCACGTGGATTTCTACCAAACGGCGTGCTAAGCATGCCGATTCTGCTCTATTTAGCACCCGCGCATGGATTTGTACCAAAACGCGTTTTGAGCATGCACATGCATCTTTTGGTAGACGCGGACGTTGTTTTCTGCAAAACCACAAGATATTTATGCAAATGGTGCTTTTGGCAGTACGCGCACCTGGATTTCTACCAAACGACGTGCTAAGCATGCCGATGGTGCTCTTTTTAGCACCCGCGCTTGGATTTGTGCCAAAACGCGTTTTAAGCATGCACATGCATCTTTTGATACACGCGGATGTTGTTTTCTGCAAAACCACCACATATGCATGCAAATGGTGCTTTTGGCAGAACGCGCACGTGGATTTCTACCAAACGACGTGTTTAGCATGCCGATGGTGCTCTTTTTAGCACCCACGCATGGATTTGTGCCAAAACGCGTTTTAAGCATGCACATGCATCTTTTGATACACGCGGATGTTGTTTTCTGCAAAACCACAACATATGCATGCAAATGGTGCTTTTGGCAGAACGCACACGTGGATTTCTACCAAACGACGTGCTAAGCATGCCGATGCTGCTCTATTTAGCACCCGCGCATGGATTTGTGCCAAAACGCGTTTTGAGCATGCACATGCATCTTGTGGTAGACACGGACGTTGTTTTCTGCAAAACCACAAGATATGCATGGACATGGTGCTTTTGGCAGAACGCGCACGTGTATTTCTACCAAACGACGTGCTTAGCATGCCGATGGTGCTCTTTTTAGCACCCACGCATGGATTTGTGCCAAAACGCGTTTTAAGCATGCACATGCACCTTTTGATAGACGCGGACGTTGTGTTCTGCAAAACCACAAGATATGCATGGAAATGGTGCTTTTGGCATAACGCGCACGTGGATTTCTACCAAACGACGTGCTAAGCATGCCGATGGTGCTCTTTTTAGCACCCGCGCTTGGATTTGTGCCAAAACGCGTTTTAAGCATGCACATGCATCTTTTGATACACGCGGATGTTGTTTTCTGCAAAACCACAACATATGCATGCAAATGGTGCTTTTGGCAGAACGGACACGTGGATTTCTACCAAACGACGTCCAAAGCATGCCGATGCTGCTCTTTTTAGCACCCGCGCACGGATTGGTGCCCAAACGCTTGTTAAGCATGCACATGCATCTTTTGGTAGACGCGGACGTTGTTTTCTGCAAAACCACAAGATATGCATGCAAATGGTGTTTTTGGCAGAACGCGCACGTGGATTTCTACCAAACGGCGTGCTAAGCATGCCGATTCTGCTCTATTTAGCACCCGCGCATGGATTTGTGCCAAAACGCGTTTTGAGCATGCACATGCATCTTTTGGTAGACGCTGACGTTGTTTTCTGCAAAACCACAAGATATTTATGCAAATGGTGCTTTTGGCAGTACGCGCACGTGGATTTCTACCAAACGACGTACTAAGCATGCCGATGGTGCTCTTTTTAGCACCCGCGCTTGGATTTGTGCCAAAACGCGTTTTAAGCATGCACATGCATCTTTTGATACACGCGGATGTTGTTTTCTGCAAAACCACAACATATGCATGCAAATGGTGCTTTTGGCAGAACGCGCACGTGGATTTCTACCAAACGACGTGCTAAGCATGCCGATGCTGCTCTATTTTGCACCCGCGCATGGATTTGTGCCAAAACGCGTTTTGAGCATGCACATGCATCTTCTGGTAGACACGGACGTTGTTTTCTGCAAAACCACAACATATGCATGGACATGGTGCTTTTGGCAGAACGCGCACGTGGATTTCTACCAAACAACGTGTTTAGCATGCCGATGGTGCTCTTTTTAGCACCCACGCATGGATTTGTGCCAAAACGCGTTTTAAGCATGCACATGCACCTTTTGATAGACGCGGACGTTGTGTTCTGCAAAACCACAAGATATGCATGGAAATGGTGCTTTTGGCATAACGCGCACGTGGATTTCTACCAAACGACGTGCTAAGCATGCCGACGGTGCTCTTTTTAGCACCCGCGCACGGATTTGTGCCAAAACGCGTTTTAAGCATGCACATGCATCTTTTGATACACGCGGACGTTGTTTTCTGCAAAACCACAACATATGCATGCAAATGGAGCTTTTGGCAGAACGAGCACGTGGATTTATACCAAACGACGTCCTAAGCATGCCGATCCTGCTCTTTTTAGCACCCGCGCACGGATTGGTGCCAAAACGCGTTTTCAGCATGCACATGCATCTTTTGGTAGACGCGGACGTTGTTTTCTACAAAACCACAACGTATGCATGCAAATGGTGCTTTTAGCAGAACGCGCACGTGGATTTCTAGCAAACGACGTCCTAAGGATGCCGATGCTGCTCTTTTAAGCACCCGCGCACAGATTGGTGCCAAAACGCGTTTTCAGCATGCACATACATCTTTTGGTAGACGCGGACGTTGTTTTTTGCAAAACCACAAGATATGCATGCGAATGGTGCTTTTGGCAGAACGCGCACGTGGATTTCTACCAAACGACGTGCTGAGCATGCCGATGGTGCTTTTTTTAGCACCCGCGTGCGGATTGGCGCCAAAACGCGTTTTCAGCATGCACATGCATCTTTTGGTAGACGCGGACGTTGTTTTCTGCAAAACCACAAGATATGCATACGAATGGTGCTTTTATCAGAACGCGCACGTGGATTTCTACCACTAAGCATGCCGATGCTGCTCTATTTAGCACCCGCGCATGGATTTGTGCCAAAACGCGTTTTGAGCATGCACATGCATCTTCTGGTAGACACGGACGTTGTTTTCTGCAAAACCACAACATATGCATGGACATGGTGCTTTTGGCAGAACGCGCACGTGGATTTCTACCAAACAACGTGTTTAGCATGCCGATGGTGCTCTTTTTAGCACCCACGCATGGATTTGTGCCAAAACGCGTTTTAAGCATGCACATGCACCTTTTGATAGACGCGGACGTTGTGTTCTGCAAAACCACAAGATATGCATGGAAATGGTGCTTTTGGCATAACGCGCACGTGGATTTCTACCAAACGACGTGCTAAGCATGCCGATGGTGCTCTTTTTAGCACCCGCGCTTGGATTTGTGCCAAAACGCGTTTTAAGCATGCACATGCATCTTTTGATACACGCGGATGTTGTTTTCTGCAAAACCACAACATATGCATGCAAATGGTGCTTTTGGCAGAACGAACACGTGGATTTCTACCAAACGACGTCCTAAGCATGCCGATCCTGCTCTTTTTAGCACCCGCGCACGGATTGGTGCCAAAACGCGTTTTCAGCATGCACATGCATCTTTTGGTAGACGCGGACGTTGTTTTCTACAAAACCACAACATATGCATGCAAATGGTGCTTTTAGCAGAGCGCGCACGTGGATTTCTAGCAAACGACGTCCTAAGGATGCCGATGCTGCTCTTTTTAGCACCCGCGCACGGATTGGTGCCCAAACGCTTGTTAAGCATGCACATCCATCTTTTGGTAGACGCGGACGTTGTTTTCTGCAAAACCACAAGATATGCATGCAAATGGTGCTTTTGGCAGAACGCGCACGCGGATTTCTACCAAACGGCGTGCTAAGCATGCCGATTCTGCTCTATTTAGCACCCGCGCATGGATTTGTACCAAAACGCGTTTTGAGCATGCACATGCATCTTTTGGTAGACGCGGACGTTGTTTTCTGCAAAACCACAAGATATTTATGCAAATGGTGCTTTTGGCAGTACGCGCACCTGGATTTCTACCAAACGACGTGCTAAGCATGCCGATGGTGCTCTTTTTAGCACCCGCGCTTGGATTTGTGCTAAAACGCGTTTTAAGCATGCACATGCATCTTTTGATACACGCGGATGTTGTTTTCTGCAAAACCACCACATATGCATGCAAATGGTGCTTTTGGCAGAACGCGCACGTGGAGTTCTACCAAACGACGTGCTAAGCATGCCGATGCTGCTCTATTTAGCACCCGCGCATGGATTTGTGCCAAAACGCGTTTTGAGCATGCACATGCATCTTCTGGTAGACACGGACGTTGTTTTCTGCAAAACCACAAGATATGCATGGACATGGTGCTTTTGGCAGAACGCGCACGTGGATTTCTACCAAACGACGTGTTTAGCATGCCGATGGTGCTCTTTTTAGCACCCACGCATGGATTTGTGCCAAAACGCGTTTTAAGCATGCACATGCATCTTTTGATACACGCGGATGTTGTTTTCTGCAAAACCACAACATATGCATGCAAATGGTGCTTTTGGCAGAACGCACACGTGGATTTCTACCAAACGACGTGCTAAGCATGCCGATGCTGCTCTATTTAGCACCCTCGCATGGATTTGTGCCAAAACGCGTTTTGAGCATGCACATGCATCTTGTGGTAGACACGGACGTTGTTTTCTGCAAAACCACAAGATATGCATGGAAATGGTGCTTTTGGCATAACGCGCACGTGGATTTCTACCAAACGACGTGCTAAGCATGCCGATGGGGCTCTTTTTAGCACCCGCGCTTGGATTTGTGCCAAAACGCGTTTTAAGCATGCACATGCATCTTTTGATACACGCGGATGTTGTTTTCTGCAAAACCACAACATATGCATGCAAATGGTGCTTTTGGCAGAACGGACACGTGGATTTCTACCAAACGACGTCCAAAGCATGCCGATGCTGCTCTTTTTAGCACCCGCGCACGGATTGGTGCCCAAACGCTTGTTAAGCATGCACATGCATCATTTGGTAGACGGGACGTTGTTTTCTGCAAAACCACAAGATATGCATGCAAATGGTGCTTTTGGCAGAACGCGCACGTGGATTTCTACCAAACGGCGTGCTAAGCATGCCGATTCTGCTCTATTTAGCACCCGCGCATGGATTTGTGCCAAAACGCGTTTTGAGCATGCACATGCATCTTTTGGTAGACGCTGACGTTGTTTTCTGCAAAACCACAAGATATTTATGCAAATGGTGCTTTTGGCATAACGCGCACGTGGATTTCTACCAAACGACGTGCTAAGCCTGCCGATGGTGCTCTTTTTAGCACCCGCGCTTGGATTTGTGCCAAAACGCGTTTTAAGCATGCACATGCATCTTTTGATACACGCGGATGTTGTTTTCTGCAAAACCACAACATATGCATGCAAATGGTGCTTTTGGCAGAACGAGCACGTGGATTTCTACCAAACGACGTCCTAAGCATGCCCATCCTGCTCTTTTTAGCACCCGCGCACGGATTGGTGCCAAAACGCGTTTTCAGCATGCACATGCTTCTTTTGGTAGACGCGGACGTTGTTTTCTACAAAACCACAACGTATGCATGCAAATGGTGCTTTTAGCAGAACGCGCACGTGGATTTCTAGCAAACGACGTCCTAAGGATGCCGATGCTGCTCTTTTTAGCACCCGCGCACGGATTGGTGCCAAAACGCGTTTTCAGCATGCACATACATCTTTTGGTAGACGCGGACGTTGTTTTTTGCAAAACCACAAGATATGCATGCGAATGGTGCTTTTGGCAGAACGCGCACGTGGATTTCTACCAAACGACGTGCTGAGCATGCCGATGGTGCTTTTTTTAGCACCCGCACATGGATTTGCGCCAAAACGCTTGTTAAGCATGCACATGTATCTTTTGATAGACGCGGACGTTGTTTTCTGCAAAAATACAAGAAATGCATGCAAATTATGCTTTTGGCAGAACGCGCACGTGGATTTCTACCAAACGACGTGCTAAGCATGCCGATGGTGCTTCTTTTAGCACCCGCGCATGGATTTGTGCCAAAACGCGTTTTAAGCATGCAAATGCATCTTTTGGTGGACGCCGACGTTGTTTTCTGCAAAACCACAAGATATGCATGCAAATGGTGCTTTTGGCAGAACGCGCACGTGGATTTCTACCAAACGACGTGCTAAGCATGCCGATGCTGCACTTTTTAGCACCCACGCATGGATTTGTGCCAAAACGCGTTTTAAGCATGCACATGCACCTTTTTTCAGACGCGGACGTTGTGTTCTGCAAAACCACAAGATATGCATGGAAATGGTGCTTTTGGCATAACGCGCACGTGGATTTCTACCAAACGACGTGCTAAGCATGCCGATGGTGCTCTTTTTAGCACCCGCGCTTGGATTTGTGCCAAAACGCGTTTTAAGCATGCACATGCATCTTTTGATACACGCGGATGTTGTTTTCTGCAAAACCACAACATATGCATGCAAATGGTGCTTTTGGCAGAACGAACACGTGGATTTCTACCAAACGACGTCCTAAGCATGCCGATCCTGCTCTTTTTAGCACCCGCGCACGGATTGGTGCCAAAACGCGTTTTCAGCATGCACATGCATCTTTTGGTAGACGCGGACGTTGTTTTCTTCAAAACCACAACATATGCATGCAAATGGTGCTTTTAGCAGAACGCGCACGTGGATTTCTAGCAAACGACGTCCTAAGGATGCCGATGCTGCTCTTTTTAGCACCCGCGCACGGATTGGTGCCCAAACGCTTGTTAAGCATGCACATGCATCTTTTGGTAGACGCGGACGTTGTTTTCTGCAAAACCACAAGATATGCATGCAAATGGTGCTTTTGGCAGAACGCGCACGTGGATTTCTACCAAACGGCGTGCTAAGCATGCCGATTCTGCTCTATTTAGCACCCGCGCATGGATTTGTGCCAAAACGCGTTTTAAGCATGCACATGCATCTTTTGATACACGCGGATGTTGTTTTCTGCAAAACCACAACATATGCATGCAAATGGTGCTTTTGGCAGAACGCGCACGTGGATTTCTACCAAACGACGTGCTAAGCGTGCCGATGCTGCTCTATTTATCACCCGCGCATGGATTTGTGCCAAAACGCGTTTTGAGCATGCACATGCATCTTCTGGTAGACACGGACGTTGTTTTCTGCAAAACCACAAGATATGCATGGACATGGTGCTCTTGGCAGAACGCGCACGTGGATTTCTACCAAACGACGTGTTTAGCATGCCGATGGTGCTCTTTTTAGCACCCACGCATGGATTTGTGCCAAAACGCGTTTTAAGCATGCACATGCACCTTTTGATAGACGCGGACGTTGTGGTCTGCAAAACCACAAGATATGCATGGAAATGGTGCTTTTGGCATAACGCGCACGTGGATTTCAACCAAACGACGTGCTAAGCATGCCGATGCTGCTCTTTTTAGCACCCGCGCACGGATTTATGCCAAAACGCGTTTTAAGCATGCACATGCATCTTTTGATACACGCGGACGTTGTTTTCTGCAAAACCACAACATATGCATACAAATGGTGCTTTTGGCAGAACGAGCACGTGGATTTCTACCAAACGACGTCCTAAGCATGCCGATCCTGCTCTTTTTAGCACCCGCGCACGGATTGGTGCCAAAACGCGTTTTAAGCATGCAAATGCATCTTTTGGTAGACGCCGACGTTGTTTTCTGCAAAACCACAAGATATGCATGCAAATGGTGCTTTTGGCAGAAGGCGCACGTGGATTTCTACCAAACGACGTGCTAAGCATGCGGATGGTGCTTTTTTTAGCACCCGCGCATGGATTTGTGCCAAAACGCGTTTTAAGCATGCAAATGCATCTTTTGGTAGACGCCGACGTTGTTTTCTGCAAAACCACAAGATATGCATGCAAATGGTGCTTTTGGCAGAACGCGCACGTGGATTTCTACCAAACGGCGTGCTAAGCATACCGATGCTGCTCTTTTTAGCACCCGCACATGGATTTGTGCCGAAACGCTTGTTAAGCACGCACATGCTTTTTTTGCTAGACGCGGACGTTGTTTTCTGCAAAACCACAAGATATGCATGCAAATGGTGCTTTTGGCAGAACGCGCACGTGGATTTCTACCAAACAGCGTGCTAAGCATGCCGATGCTGCTCTTTTTAGCACCCGCACATGGATTTGTGCTAAAACGCTTGTTAAGCATGCACATGCATCTTTTGGTAAATGCGGACGTTGTTTTCTGCAAAATCACAATATATGCATGCAAATGGTGCTTTTGCCAGAACGCGCACGTGGATTTCTACCAAACGATGTCCTAAGCATGCCGTTGCTGCTCTTTTTAGCAGCGGCGCATGGATTTGTGCCAAAACGCGTTTTGAGCATGCACATGCATCTTTTGGTAGCCGCGGACGTTGTTTTCTGCAAAACCACAAGATATGCATGCAAATGGTGCTTTTGGCAGAACGCGCACGTGGATTTCTACCAAACGGCGTGCTAAGCATGCCGATGCTACTCTTTTTAGCACCCGCACATGGATTTGTGCCAAAACGCGTTTTGAGCATGCACATGCATCTTTTGGTAGACGCGGACGTTGTTTTCTGCAAAACCACAAGATATTTATGCAAATGGTGCTTTTGGCAGAACGTGCACGTGGATTTCTACCAAACGACGTGCTAAGCATGCCGATGCTGCTCTTTTTAGCACCCGCGCATGGATTTGTGCCAAAACGCGTTTTAAGCATGCACATGCATCTTTTGGTAGACGCCGACGTTGTTTTCTGCAAAACAACAAGATATGCATGCAAATGGTGCTTTTGGCAGAACGCGCACGTGGATTTCTACCAAACGAGGTGCTAAGCATACCGATGCTGCTCTATTTAGCACCCGCGCATGGATTTGTGCCAAAACGCGTTTTGAGCATGCACATGCATCTTTTGGTAGACGCGGACGTTGTTTTCTGCAAAACCACAAGATATGCATGGAAATGGTGCTTTTGGCATAACGCGCACGTGGATTTCTACCAAACGACGTGCTAAGCATGCCGATGGTGCTCTTTTTAGCACCCGCGCTTGGATTTGTGCCAAAACGCGTTTTAAGCATGCACATGCATCTTTTGATATACGCGGATGTTGTTTTCTGCAAAACCACAACATATGCATGCAAATGGTGCTTTTGGCAGAACGAGCACGTGGATTTCTACCAAACGACGTCCTAAGCATGCCGATCCTGCTCTTTTTAGCACCCGCGCACGGATTGGTGCCAAAACGCGTTTTCAGCATGCACATGCATCTTTTGGTAGACGCGGACGTTGTTTTCTGCAAAACCACAACATATGCATGCAAATGGTGCTTTTAGCAGAACGCGCACGTGGATTTCTAGCAAACGACGTCCTAAGGATGCCGATGCTGCTCTTTTTAGCACCCGCGCACTGATTGGTGCCAAAACGCGTTTTCAGCATGCACATGCATCTTTTGGTAGACGCGGACGTTGTTTTTTGCAAAACCACAAGATATGCATGCGAATGGTGCTTTTGGCAGAACGCGTTCGTGGATTTCTACCAAACGACGTGCTGAGCATGCCGATGGTGCTTTTTTTAGCACCCGCGCGCGGATTGGCGCCAAAACGTGTTTTCAGCATGCACATGCATCTTTTGGTAGACGCGGACGTTGTTTTCTGCAAAACCACAAGATATGCATACGAATGGTGCTTTTATCAGAAGGCGCACGTGGATTTCTACCAAACGGCGTGCTAAGCATGCCGATGCTGCTCTTTTTAGCACCCGCACATGGATTTGTGCCAAAACGCTTGTTAAGCATGCACATGCATCTTTTGGTAGACACGGACGTTGTTTTCTGCAAAACCACAAGATATGCATGCAAATGGTGCTTTTAGCAGAACGCGCACGTGGATTTCTAGCAAACGACGTGCTTAGCATGCCGATGGTGCTTTTTTTAGCACCCGCGTGCGGATTGGCGCCAAAACGCGTTTTCAGCATGCACATGCATCTTTTGGTAGACGCGGACGTTGTTTTCTGCAAAACCACAAGATATGCATACGAATGGTGCTTTTATCAGAACGCGCACGTGGATTTTTACCACTAAGCATGCCGATGCTGCTCTATTTAGCACCCGCGCATGGATTTGTGCCAAAACGCGTTTTGAGCATGCACATGCATCTTCTGGTAGACACGGACGTTGTTTTCTGCAAAACCACAAGATATGCATGGACATGGTGCTTTTGGCAGAACGCGCACGTGGATTTCTACCAAACGACGTGTTTAGCATGCCGATGGTGCTCTTTTTAGCACCCACGCATGGATTTGTGCCAAAACGCGTTTTAAGCATGCACATGCACCTTTTGATAGACGCGGACGTTGTGTTCTTCAAAACCACAAGGTATGCATGGATATGGTGCTTTTGGCATAACGCGCACGTGGATTTCTACCAAACGACGTGCTAAGCCTGCCGATGGTGCTCTTTTTAGCACCCGCGCTTGGATTTGTGCCAAAACGCGTTTTAAGCATGCACATGCATCTTTTGATACACGCGGATGTTGTTTTCTGCAAAACCACAACATATGCATGCAAATGGTGCTTTTGGCAGAACGAGCACGTGGATTTCTACCAAACGACGTCCTAAGCATGCCCATCCTGCTCTTTTTAGCACCCGCGCACGGATTGGTGCCAAAACGCGTTTTCAGCATGCACATGCTTCTTTTGGTAGACGCGGACGTTGTTTTCTACAAAACCACAACGTATGCATGCAAATGGTGCTTTTAGCAGAACGCGCACGTGGATTTCTAGCAAACGACGTCCTAAGGATGCCGATGCTGCTCTTTTTAGCACCCGCGCACGGATTGGTGCCAAAACGCGTTTTCAGCATGCACATACATCTTTTGGTAGACGCGGACGTTGTTTTTTGCAAAACCACAAGATATGCATGCGAATGGTGCTTTTGGCAGAACGCGCACGTGGATTTCTACCAAACGACGTGCTGAGCATGCCGATGGTGCTTTTTTTAGCACCCGCGTGCGGATTGGCGCCAAAACGCGTTTTCAGCATGCACATGCATCTTTTGGTAGACGCGGACGTTGTTTTCTGCAAAACCACAAGATATGCATACGAATGGTGCTTTTATCAGAACGCGCACGTGGATTTCTACCACTAAGCATGCCGATGCTGCTCTATTTAGCACCCGCGCATGGATTTGTGCCAAAACGCGTTTTGAGCATGCACATGCATCTTCTGGTAGACACGGACGTTGTTTTCTGCAAAACCACAAGATATGCATGGACATGGTGCTTTTGGCAGAACGCGCACGTGGATTTCCACCAAACGACGTGTTTAGCATATCGATGGTGCTCTTTTTAGCACCCACGCATGGATTTGTGCCAAAACGCGTTTTAAGCATGCACATGCACCTTTTGATAGACGCGGACGTTGTGTTCTGCAAAACCACAAGATATGCATGGATATGGTGCTTTTGGCATAACGCGCACGTGGATTTCTACCAAACGACGTGCTAAGCCTGCCGATGGTGCTCTTTTTAGCACCCGCGCTTGGATTTGTGCCAAAACGCGTTTTAAGCATGCACATGCATCTTTTGATACACGCGGATGTTGTTTTCTGCAAAACCACAACATATGCATGCAAATGGTGCTTTTGGCAGAACGAGCACGTGGATTTCTACCAAACGACGTCCTAAGCATGCCCATCCTGCTCTTTTTAGCACCCGCGCACGGATTGGTGCCAAAACGCGTTTTCAGCATGCACATGCTTCTTTTGGTAGACGCGGACGTTGTTTTCTACAAAACCACAACGTATGCATGCAAATGGTGCTTTTAGCAGAACGCGCACGTGGATTTCTAGCAAACGACGTCCTAAGGATGCCGATGCTGCTCTTTTTAGCACCCGCGCACGGATTGGTGCCAAAACGCGTTTTCAGCATGCACATACATCTTTTGGTAGACGCGGACGTTGTTTTTTGCAAAACCACAAGATATGCATGCGAATGGTGCTTTTGGCAGAACGCGCACGTGGATTTCTACCAAACGACGTGCTGAGCATGCCGATGGTGCTTTTTTTAGCACCCGCACATGGATTTGCGCCAAAACGCTTGTTAAGCATGCACATGTATCTTTTGATAGACGCGGACGTTGTTTTCTGCAAAAATACAAGAAATGCATGCAAATTATGCTTTTGGCAGAACGCGCACGTGGATTTCTACCAGACGACGTGCTAAGCATGCCGATGGTGCTTCTTTTAGCACCCGCGCATGGATTTGTGCCAAAACGCGTTTTAAGCATGCAAATGCATCTTTTGGTGGACGCCGACGTTGTTTTCTGCAAAACCACAAGATATGCATGCAAATGGTGCTTTTGGCAGAACGCGCACGTGGATTTCTACCAAACGACGTGCTAAGCATGCCGATGCTGCACTTTTTAGCACCCACGCATGGATTTGTGCCAAAACGCGTTTTAAGCATGCACATGCACCTTTTTTCAGACGCGGACGTTGTGTTCTGCAAAACCACAAGATATGCATGGAAATGGTGCTTTTGGCATAACGCGCACGTGGATTTCTACCAAACGACGTGCTAAGCATGCCGATGGTGCTCTTTTTAGCACCCGCGCTTGGATTTGTGCCAAAACGCGTTTTAAGCATGCACATGCATCTTTTGATACACGCGGATGTTGTTTTCTGCAAAACCACAACATATGCATGCAAATGGTGCTTTTGGCAGAACGAACACGTGGATTTCTACCAAACGACGTCCTAAGCATGCCGATCCTGCTCTTTTTAGCACCCGCGCACGGATTGGTGCCAAAACGCGTTTTCAGCATGCACATGCATCTTTTGGTAGACGCGGACGTTGTTTTCTTCAAAACCACAACATATGCATGCAAATGGTGCTTTTAGCAGAACGCGCACGTGGATTTCTAGCAAACGACGTCCTAAGGATGCCGATGCTGCTCTTTTTAGCACCCGCGCACGGATTGGTGCCCAAACGCTTGTTAAGCATGCACATGCATCTTTTGGTAGACGCGGACGTTGTTTTCTGCAAAACCACAAGATATGCATGCAAATGGTGCTTTTGGCAGAACGCGCACGTGGATTTCTACCAAACGGTGTGCTAAGCATGCCGATTCTGCTCTATTTAGCACCCGCGCATGGATTTGTGCCAAAACGCGTTTTAAGCATGCACATGCATCTTTTGATACACGCGGATGTTGTTTTCTGCAAAACCACAACATATGCATGCAAATGGTGCTTTTGGCAGAACGCGCACGTGGATTTCTACCAAACGACGTGCTAAGCGTGCCGATGCTGCTCTATTTATCACCCGCGCATGGATTTGTGCCAAAACGCGTTTTGAGCATGCACATGCATCTTCTGGTAGACACGGACGTTGTTTTCTGCAAAACCACAAGATATGCATGGACATGGTGCTCTTGGCAGAACGCGCACGTGGATTTCTACCAAACGACGTGTTTAGCATGCCGATGGTGCTCTTTTTAGCACCCACGCATGGATTTGTGCCAAAACGCGTTTTAAGCATGCACATGCACCTTTTGATAGACGCGGACGTTGTGGTCTGCAAAACCACAAGATATGCATGGAAATGGTGCTTTTGGCATAACGCGCACGTGGATTTCAACCAAACGACGTGCTAAGCATGCCGATGCTGCTCTTTTTAGCACCCGCGCACGGATTTATGCCAAAACGCGTTTTAAGCATGCACATGCATCTTTTGATACACGCGGACGTTGTTTTCTGCAAAACCACAACATATGCATACAAATGGTGCTTTTGGCAGAACGAGCACGTGGATTTCTACCAAACGACGTCCTAAGCATGCCGAGCCTGCTCTTTTTAGCACCCGCGCACGGATTGGTGCCAAAACGCGTTTTAAGCATGCAAATGCATCTTTTGGTAGACGCCGACGTTGTTTTCTGCAAAACCACAAGATATGCATGCAAATGGTGCTTTTGGCAGAAGGCGCACGTGGATTTCTACCAAACGACGTGCTAAGCATGCGGATGGTGCTTTTTTTAGCACCCGCGCATGGATTTGTGCCAAAACGCGTTTTAAGCATGCAAATGCATCTTTTGGTAGACGCCGACGTTGTTTTCTGCAAAACCACAAGATATGCATGCAAATGGTGCTTTTGGCAGAACGCGCACGTGGATTTCTACCAAACGGCGTGCTAAGCATACCGATGCTGCTCTTTTTAGCACCCGCACATGGATTTGTGCCGAAACGCTTGTTAAGCACGCACATGCTTTTTTTGCTAGACGCGGACGTTGTTTTCTGCAAAACCACAAGATATGCATGCAAATGGTGCTTTTGGCAGAACGCGCACGTGGATTTCTACCAAACAGCGTGCTAAGCATGCCGATGCTGCTCTTTTTAGCACCCGCACATGGATTTGTGCTAAAACGCTTGTTAAGCATGCACATGCATCTTTTGGTAAATGCGGACGTTGTTTTCTGCAAAATCACAATATATGCATGCAAATGGTGCTTTTGCCAGAACGCGCACGTGGATTTCTACCAAACGATGTCCTAAGCATGCCGTTGCTGCTCTTTTTAGCAGCGGCGCATGCATTTGTGCCAAAACGCGTTTTGAGCATGCACATGCATCTTTTGGTAGCCGCGGACGTTGTTTTCTGCAAAACCACAAGATATGCATGCAAATGGTGCTTTTGGCAGAACGCGCACGTGGATTTCTACCAAACGGCGTGCTAAGCATGCCGATGCTACTCTTTTTAGCACCCGCACATGGATTTGTGCCAAAACGCGTTTTGAGCATGCACATGCATCTTTTGGTAGACGCGGACGTTGTTTTCTGCAAAACCACAAGATATTTATGCAAATGGTGCTTTTGGCAGAACGTGCACGTGGATTTCTACCAAACGACGTGCTAAGCATGCCGATGCTGCTCTTTTTAGCACCCGCGCATGGATTTGTGCCAAAACGCGTTTTAAGCATGCACATGCATCTTTTGGTAGACGCCGACGTTGTTTTCTGCAAAACAACAAGATATGCATGCAAATGGTGCTTTTGGCAGAACGCGCACGTGGATTTCTACCAAACGAGGTGCTAAGCATACCGATGCTGCTCTATTTAGCACCCGCGCATGGATTTGTGCCAAAACGCGTTTTGAGCATGCACATGCATCTTTTGGTAGACGCGGACGTTGTTTTCTGCAAAACCACAAGATATGCATGGAAATGGTGCTTTTGGCATAACGCGCACGTGGATTTCTACCAAACGACGTGCTAAGCATGCCGATGGTGCTCTTTTTAGCACCCGCGCTTGGATTTGTGCCAAAACGCGTTTTAAGCATGCACATGCATCTTTTGATATACGCGGATGTTGTTTTCTGCAAAACCACAACATATGCATGCAAATGGTGCTTTTGGCAGAACGAGCACGTGGATTTCTACCAAACGACGTCCTAAGCATGCCGATCCTGCTCTTTTTAGCACCCGCGCACGGATTGGTGCCAAAACGCGTTTTCAGCATGCACATGCATCTTTTGGTAGACGCGGACGTTGTTTTCTGCAAAACCACAACATATGCATGCAAATGGTGCTTTTAGCAGAACGCGCACGTGGATTTCTAGCAAACGACGTCCTAAGGATGCCGATGCTGCTCTTTTTAGCACCCGCGCACTGATTGGTGCCAAAACGCGTTTTCAGCATGCACATGCATCTTTTGGTAGACGCGGACGTTGTTTTTTGCAAAACCACAAGATATGCATGCGAATGGTGCTTTTGGCAGAACGCGTTCGTTGATTTCTACCAAACGACGTGCTGAGCATGCCGATGGTGCTTTTTTTAGCACCCGCGCGCGGATTGGCGCCAAAACGTGTTTTCAGCATGCACATGCATCTTTTGGTAGACGCGGACGTTGTTTTCTGCAAAACCACAAGATATGCATACGAATGGTGCTTTTATCAGAAGGCGCACGTGGATTTCTACCAAACGGCGTGCTAAGCATGCCGATGCTGCTCTTTTTAGCACCCGCACATGGATTTGTGCCAAAACGCTTGTTAAGCATGCACATGCATCTTTTGGTAGACACGGACGTTGTTTTCTGCAAAACCACAAGATATGCATGCAAATGGTGCTTTTAGCAGAACGCGCACGTGGATTTCTAGCAAACGACGTGCTTAGCATGCCGATGGTGCTCTTTTTAGCACCCACGCATGGATTTGTGCCAAAACGCGTTTTAAGCATGCACATGCACCTTTTGATAGACGCGGACGTTGTGTTCTGCAAAACCACAAGATATGCATGGAAATGGTGCTTTTGGCATAACGCGCACGTGGATTTCTACCAAACGACGTGCTAAGCATGCCGATGGTGCTCTTTTTAGCACCCGCGCTTGGATTTGTGCCAAAACGCGTTTTAAGCATGCACATGCATCTTTTGATTTACGCGGATGTTGTTTTCTGCAAAACCACAACATATGCATGCAAATGGTGCTTTTGGCAGAACGAGCACGTGGATTTCTACCAAACGACGTCCTAAGCATGCCGATCCTGCTCTTTTTAGCACCCGCGCACGGATTGGTGCCAAAACGCGTTTTCAGCATGCACATGCATCTTTTGGTAGACGCGGACGTTGTTTTCTGCAAAACCACAACATATGCATGCAAATGGTGCTTTTAGCAGAACGCGCACGTGGATTTCTAGCAAACGACGTCCTAAGGATGCCGATGCTGCTCTTTTTAGCACCCGCGCACGGATTGGTGCCAAAACGCGTTTTCAGCATGCACATGCATCTTTTGGTAGACGCGGACGTTGTTTTTTGCAAAACCACAAGATATGCATCCGAATGGTGCTTTTGGCAGAACGCGCACGTGGATTTCTACCAAACGACGTGCTGAGCATGCCGATGGTGCTTTTTTTAGCACCCGCGCGCGGATTGGCGCCAAAACGTGTTTTCAGCATGCACATGCATCTTTTGGTAGACGCGGACGTTGTTTTCTGCAAAACCACAAGATATGCATACGAATGGTGATTTTATCAGAACGCGCACGTGGATTTCTACCAAACGGCGTGCTAAGCATGCCGATGCTGCTCTTTTTAGCACCCGCACATGGATTTGTGCCAAAACGCTTGTTTAGCATGCACATGTATCTTTTGATAGACGCGGACGTTGTTTTCTGCAAAACCACAAGATATGCATGGACATGGTGCTTTTGGCAGAACGCGCACGTGGATTTCTACCAAACGACGTACTAAGCATGCCGATGGTGCTCTTTTTAGCACCCGCGCATGGATTTGTGCCAAAACGCGTTTTAAGCATGCACATGCACCTTTTGATAGACGCGGACGTTGTGTTCTGCAAAACCACAAGATATGCATGGAAATGGTGCTTTTGGCATAACGCGCACGTGGATTTCTACCAAACGACGTGCTAAGCATGCCGATGGTGCTCTTTTTAGCACCCGCGCTTGGATTTGTGCCAAAACGCGCTTTAAGCATGCACATGCATCTTTTGATACACGCGGATGTTGTTTTCTGCAAAACCACAACATATGCATACAAATGGTGCTTTTGGCAGAACGAGCACGTGGATTTCTACCAAACGACGTCCTAAGCATGCCGATCCTGCTCTTTTTAGCACCCGCGCACGGATTGGTGCGAAAACGCGTTTTAAGCATGCAAATGCATCTTTTGGTAGACGTCGACGTTGTTTTCTGCAAAACCACAAGATATGCATGCAAATGGTGCTTTTGGCAGAAGGCGCACGTGGATTTCTACCAAACGACGTGCTAAGCATGCCGATGGTGCTTTTTTTAGCACCCGCGCATGGATTTGTGCCAAAACGCGTTTTAAGCATGCAAATGCATCTTTTGGTAGACGCCGACGTTGTTTTCTGCAAAACCACAAGATAGGCATGCAAATGGTGCTTTTGGCAGAACACGCACGTGGATTTCTACCAAACGGCGTGCTAAGCATACCGATGCTGCTCTTTTAGCACCCGCACATGGATTTGTGCCGAAACGCTTGTTAAGCATGCACATGCTTTTTTTGGTAGACGCGGACGTTGTTTTCTGCAAAACCACAAGATATGCATGCGAATGGTGCTTTTGGCAGAACGCGCACGTGGATTTCTACCAAACGGCGTGCTAAGCATGCCGATGCTGCTCCTTTTTGAGCACCCGCGCACGGATTGGTGCGAAAACGCGTTTTAAGCATGCAAATGCATCTTTTGGTAGACGTCGACGTTGTTTTCTGCAAAACCACAAGATATGCATGCAAATGGTGCTTTTGGCAGAAGGCGCACGTGGATTTCTACCAAACGACGTGCTAAGCATGCCGATGGTGCTTTTTTTAGCACCCGCGCATGGATTTGTGCCAAAACGCGTTTTAAGCATGCAAATGCATCTTTTGGTAGACGCCGACGTTGTTTTCTGCAAAACCACAAGATAGGCATGCAAATGGTGCTTTTGGCAGAACGCGCACGTGGATTTCTACCAAACGGCGTGCTAAGCATACCGATGCTGCTCTTTTAGCACCCGCACATGGATTTGTGCCGAAACGCTTGTTAAGCATGCACATGCTTTTTTTGGTAGACGCGGACGTTGTTTTCTGCAAAACCACAAGATATGCATGCGAATGGTGCTTTTGGCAGAACGCGCACGTGGATTTCTACCAAACGGCGTGCTAAGCATGCCGATGCTGCTCTTTTTTGAGCACCCGCACATGGATTTGTGCGCAAACGCTTGTTAAGCATGCACATGCAACCTTTTGGTAGACGCGGACGTTGTTTTCTGCAAAACCACAAGATATGCATGCAAATGGTGCTTTTGGTAGAACGCGCACGTGGATTTCTACCAAACGGCGTGCTAAGCATGCCGATTCTGCTCTATTTAGCACCCGCGCATGGATTTGTGGCAAAACGCGTTTTAAGCATGCAAATGCATCTTTTGGTAGACGCCGACGTTGTTTTCTGCAAAACCACAAGATATGCATGCAAATGGTGCTTTTGGCAGAACGCGCACGTGGATTTCTACCAAACGACCTGCTAAGCATGCCGATGCTGCACTTTTTAGCCCCCGCACATGGATTTGTGCCAAAACGCTTGTTAAGCATACACATGTATCTTTTGGCAGACGCGGACGTTGTTTTCTGTAAAAATACAAGAAATGCATGCAAATTATGCTTTTGGCAGAACGCGCACGTGGATTTCTACCAAACGGCGCGCTAAGCATGCCGATGCTGCTCTTTTTAGCACCCGCACATGGATTTGTGTCAAAACGCTTGTTAAGCATGCACATGCATCTTTTGGTAGACACGGACGTTGTTTTCTGCAAAACCACAAGATATGCATGGACATGGTGCTTTTGGCAGAACGCGCACGTGGATTTCTACCAAACGACGTGCTAAGCATGCCGATGGTGCTCTTTTTAGCACCCGCGCTTGGATTTGTGCCAAAACGCGTTTTAAGCATGCACATGCATCTTTCGATACACGCGGATGTTGTTTTCGGCAAAACCACAACATATGCATGCAAATGGTGCTTTTGGCAGAACGAGCACGTGGATTTCTACCAAACGACGTGCTAAGCATGCCGATGCTGCTCTATTTAGCACCCGCGCATGGATTTGTGCCAAAACGCGTTTTGAGCATGCACATGCATCTTCTGGTAGACACGGACGTTGTTTTCTGCAAAACCACAAGATATGCATGCAAATGGTGCTTTTGGCAGAAGGCGCACGTGGATTTCTACCAAACGACGTGCTAAGCATGCGGATGGTGCTTTTTTTAGCACCCGCGCATGGATTTGTGCCAAAACGCGTTTTAAGCATGCAAATGCATCTTTTGGTAGACGCCGACGTTGTTTTCTGCAAAACCACAAGATATGCATGCAAATGGTGCTTTTGGCAGAACGCGCACGTGGATTTCTACCAAACGGCGTGCTAAGCATACCGATGCTGCTCTTTTTAGCACCCGCACATGGATTTGTGCCGAAACGCTTGTTAAGCACGCACATGCTTTTTTTGCTAGACGCGGACGTTGTTTTCTGCAAAACCACAAGATATGCATGCAAATGGTGCTTTTGGCAGAACGCGCACGTGGATTTCTACCAAACAGCGTGCTAAGCATGCCGATGCTGCTCTTTTTAGCACCCGCACATGGATTTGTGCTAAAACGCTTGTTAAGCATGCACATGCATCTTTTGGTAAATGCGGACGTTGTTTTCTGCAAAATCACAATATATGCATGCAAATGGTGCTTTTGCCAGAACGCGCACGTGGATTTCTACCAAACGATGTCCTAAGCATGCCGTTGCTGCTCTTTTTAGCAGCGGCGCATGCATTTGTGCCAAAACGCGTTTTGAGCATGCACATGCATCTTTTGGTAGCCGCGGACGTTGTTTTCTGCAAAACCACAAGATATGCATGCAAATGGTGCTTTTGGCAGAACGCGCACGTGGATTTCTACCAAACGGCGTGCTAAGCATGCCGATGCTACTCTTTTTAGCACCCGCACATGGATTTGTGCCAAAACGCGTTTTGAGCATGCACATGCATCTTTTGGTAGACGCGGACGTTGTTTTCTGCAAAACCACAAGATATTTATGCAAATGGTGCTTTTGGCAGAACGTGCACGTGGATTTCTACCAAACGACGTGCTAAGCATGCCGATGCTGCTCTTTTTAGCACCCGCGCATGGATTTGTGCCAAAACGCGTTTTAAGCATGCACATGCATCTTTTGGTAGACGCCGACGTTGTTTTCTGCAAAACAACAAGATATGCATGCAAATGGTGCTTTTGGCAGAACGCGCACGTGGATTTCTACCAAACGAGGTGCTAAGCATACCGATGCTGCTCTATTTAGCACCCGCGCATGGATTTGTGCCAAAACGCGTTTTGAGCATGCACATGCATCTTTTGGTAGACGCGGACGTTGTTTTCTGCAAAACCACAAGATATGCATGGAAATGGTGCTTTTGGCATAACGCGCACGTGGATTTCTACCAAACGACGTGCTAAGCATGCCGATGGTGCTCTTTTTAGCACCCGCGCTTGGATTTGTGCCAAAACGCGTTTTAAGCATGCACATGCATCTTTTGATATACGCGGATGTTGTTTTCTGCAAAACCACAACATATGCATGCAAATGGTGCTTTTGGCAGAACGAGCACGTGGATTTCTACCAAACGACGTCCTAAGCATGCCGATCCTGCTCTTTTTAGCACCCGCGCACGGATTGGTGCCAAAACGCGTTTTCAGCATGCACATGCATCTTTTGGTAGACGCGGACGTTGTTTTCTGCAAAACCACAACATATGCATGCAAATGGTGCTTTTAGCAGAACGCGCACGTGGATTTCTAGCAAACGACGTCCTAAGGATGCCGATGCTGCTCTTTTTAGCACCCGCGCACTGATTGGTGCCAAAACGCGTTTTCAGCATGCACATGCATCTTTTGGTAGACGCGGACGTTGTTTTTTGCAAAACCACAAGATATGCATGCGAATGGTGCTTTTGGCAGAACGCGTTCGTTGATTTCTACCAAACGACGTGCTGAGCATGCCGATGGTGCTTTTTTTAGCACCCGCGCGCGGATTGGCGCCAAAACGTGTTTTCAGCATGCACATGCATCTTTTGGTAGACGCGGACGTTGTTTTCTGCAAAACCACAAGATATGCATACGAATGGTGCTTTTATCAGAAGGCGCACGTGGATTTCTACCAAACGGCGTGCTAAGCATGCCGATGCTGCTCTTTTTAGCACCCGCACATGGATTTGTGCCAAAACGCTTGTTAAGCATGCACATGCATCTTTTGGTAGACACGGACGTTGTTTTCTGCAAAACCACAAGATATGCATGCAAATGGTGCTTTTAGCAGAACGCGCACGTGGATTTCTAGCAAACGACGTGCTTAGCATGCCGATGGTGCTCTTTTTAGCACCCACGCATGGATTTGTGCCAAAACGCGTTTTAAGCATGCACATGCACCTTTTGATAGACGCGGACGTTGTGTTCTGCAAAACCACAAGATATGCATGGAAATGGTGCTTTTGGCATAACGCGCACGTGGATTTCTACCAAACGACGTGCTAAGCATGCCGATGGTGCTCTTTTTAGCACCCGCGCTTGGATTTGTGCCAAAACGCGTTTTAAGCATGCACATGCATCTTTTGATTTACGCGGATGTTGTTTTCTGCAAAACCACAACATATGCATGCAAATGGTGCTTTTGGCAGAACGAGCACGTGGATTTCTACCAAACGACGTCCTAAGCATGCCGATCCTGCTCTTTTTAGCACCCGCGCACGGATTGGTGCCAAAACGCGTTTTCAGCATGCACATGCATCTTTTGGTAGACGCGGACGTTGTTTTCTGCAAAACCACAACATATGCATGCAAATGGTGCTTTTAGCAGAACGCGCACGTGGATTTCTAGCAAACGACGTCCTAAGGATGCCGATGCTGCTCTTTTTAGCACCCGCGCACGGATTGGTGCCAAAACGCGTTTTCAGCATGCACATGCATCTTTTGGTAGACGCGGACGTTGTTTTTTGCAAAACCACAAGATATGCATCCGAATGGTGCTTTTGGCAGAACGCGCACGTGGATTTCTACCAAACGACGTGCTGAGCATGCCGATGGTGCTTTTTTTAGCACCCGCGCGCGGATTGGCGCCAAAACGTGTTTTCAGCATGCACATGCATCTTTTGGTAGACGCGGACGTTGTTTTCTGCAAAACCACAAGATATGCATACGAATGGTGATTTTATCAGAACGCGCACGTGGATTTCTACCAAACGGCGTGCTAAGCATGCCGATGCTGCTCTTTTTAGCACCCGCACATGGATTTGTGCCAAAACGCTTGTTTAGCATGCACATGTATCTTTTGATAGACGCGGACGTTGTTTTCTGCAAAACCACAAGATATGCATGGACATGGTGCTTTTGGCAGAACGCGCACGTGGATTTCTACCAAACGACGTACTAAGCATGCCGATGGTGCTCTTTTTAGCACCCGCGCATGGATTTGTGCCAAAACGCGTTTTAAGCATGCACATGCACCTTTTGATAGACGCGGACGTTGTGTTCTGCAAAACCACAAGATATGCATGGAAATGGTGCTTTTGGCATAACGCGCACGTGGATTTCTACCAAACGACGTGCTAAGCATGCCGATGGTGCTCTTTTTAGCACCCGCGCTTGGATTTGTGCCAAAACGCGCTTTAAGCATGCACATGCATCTTTTGATACACGCGGATGTTGTTTTCTGCAAAACCACAACATATGCATACAAATGGTGCTTTTGGCAGAACGAGCACGTGGATTTCTACCAAACGACGTCCTAAGCATGCCGATCCTGCTCTTTTTAGCACCCGCGCACGGATTGGTGCGAAAACGCGTTTTAAGCATGCAAATGCATCTTTTGGTAGACGTCGACGTTGTTTTCTGCAAAACCACAAGATATGCATGCAAATGGTGCTTTTGGCAGAAGGCGCACGTGGATTTCTACCAAACGACGTGCTAAGCATGCCGATGGTGCTTTTTTTAGCACCCGCGCATGGATTTGTGCCAAAACGCGTTTTAAGCATGCAAATGCATCTTTTGGTAGACGCCGACGTTGTTTTCTGCAAAACCACAAGATAGGCATGCAAATGGTGCTTTTGGCAGAACACGCACGTGGATTTCTACCAAACGGCGTGCTAAGCATACCGATGCTGCTCTTTTAGCACCCGCACATGGATTTGTGCCGAAACGCTTGTTAAGCATGCACATGCTTTTTTTGGTAGACGCGGACGTTGTTTTCTGCAAAACCACAAGATATGCATGCGAATGGTGCTTTTGGCAGAACGCGCACGTGGATTTCTACCAAACGGCGTGCTAAGCATGCCGATGCTGCTCCTTTTTGAGCACCCGCGCACGGATTGGTGCGAAAACGCGTTTTAAGCATGCAAATGCATCTTTTGGTAGACGTCGACGTTGTTTTCTGCAAAACCACAAGATATGCATGCAAATGGTGCTTTTGGCAGAAGGCGCACGTGGATTTCTACCAAACGACGTGCTAAGCATGCCGATGGTGCTTTTTTTAGCACCCGCGCATGGATTTGTGCCAAAACGCGTTTTAAGCATGCAAATGCATCTTTTGGTAGACGCCGACGTTGTTTTCTGCAAAACCACAAGATAGGCATGCAAATGGTGCTTTTGGCAGAACGCGCACGTGGATTTCTACCAAACGGCGTGCTAAGCATACCGATGCTGCTCTTTTAGCACCCGCACATGGATTTGTGCCGAAACGCTTGTTAAGCATGCACATGCTTTTTTTGGTAGACGCGGACGTTGTTTTCTGCAAAACCACAAGATATGCATGCGAATGGTGCTTTTGGCAGAACGCGCACGTGGATTTCTACCAAACGGCGTGCTAAGCATGCCGATGCTGCTCTTTTTTGAGCACCCGCACATGGATTTGTGCGCAAACGCTTGTTAAGCATGCACATGCAACCTTTTGGTAGACGCGGACGTTGTTTTCTGCAAAACCACAAGATATGCATGCAAATGGTGCTTTTGGTAGAACGCGCACGTGGATTTCTACCAAACGGCGTGCTAAGCATGCCGATTCTGCTCTATTTAGCACCCGCGCATGGATTTGTGGCAAAACGCGTTTTAAGCATGCAAATGCATCTTTTGGTAGACGCCGACGTTGTTTTCTGCAAAACCACAAGATATGCATGCAAATGGTGCTTTTGGCAGAACGCGCACGTGGATTTCTACCAAACGACCTGCTAAGCATGCCGATGCTGCACTTTTTAGCCCCCGCACATGGATTTGTGCCAAAACGCTTGTTAAGCATACACATGTATCTTTTGGCAGACGCGGACGTTGTTTTCTGTAAAAATACAAGAAATGCATGCAAATTATGCTTTTGGCAGAACGCGCACGTGGATTTCTACCAAACGGCGCGCTAAGCATGCCGATGCTGCTCTTTTTAGCACCCGCACATGGATTTGTGTCAAAACGCTTGTTAAGCATGCACATGCATCTTTTGGTAGACACGGACGTTGTTTTCTGCAAAACCACAAGATATGCATGGACATGGTGCTTTTGGCAGAACGCGCACGTGGATTTCTACCAAACGACGTGCTAAGCATGCCGATGGTGCTCTTTTTAGCACCCGCGCTTGGATTTGTGCCAAAACGCGTTTTAAGCATGCACAT
Source organism: Dermacentor variabilis (assembly GCF_050947875.1). Classification (NCBI taxonomy): domain Eukaryota; kingdom Metazoa; phylum Arthropoda; class Arachnida; order Ixodida; family Ixodidae; genus Dermacentor; species Dermacentor variabilis. Next base: position 1,812,467 of record NW_027460412.1, on the reverse strand, counting down.
GCATCTTTCGATACACGCGGATGTTGTTTTCGGCAAAACCACAACATATGCATGCAAATGGTGCTTTTGGCAGAACGAGCACGTGGATTTCTACCAAACGACGTGCTAAGCATGCCGATGCTGCTCTATTTAGCACCCGCGCATGGATTTGTGCCAAAACGCGTTTTGAGCATGCACATGCATCTTCTGGTAGACACGGACGTTGTTTTCTGCAAAACCACAAGATATGCATGGACATGGTGCTTTTGGCAGAACGCGCACGTGGATTTCTACCAAACGACGTGCTTAGCATGCCGATGGTGCTCTTTTTAGCACCCACGCATGGATTTGTGCCAAAACGCGTTTTAAGCATGCACATGCACCTTTTGATAGACGCGGACGTTGTGTTCTGCAAAACCACAAGATATGCATGGAAATGGTGCTTTTGGCATAACGCGCACGTGGATTTCTACCAAACGACGTGCTAAGCATGCCGATGGTGCTCTTTTTAGCACCCGCGCTTGGATTTGTGCCAAAACGCGTTTTAAGCATGCACATGCATCTTTTGATACACGCGGATGTTGTTTTCTGCAAAACCACAACATATGCATGCAAATGGTGCTTTTGGCAGAACGAACACGTGGATTTCTACCAAACGACGTCCTAAGCATGCCGATCCTGCTCTTTTTAGCACCCGCGCACGGATTGGTGCCAAAACGCGTTTTCAGCATGCACATGCATCTTTTGGTGGACGCGGACGTTGTTTTCTACAAAACCACAACATATGCATGCAAATGGTGCTTTTAGCAGAACGCGCACGTGGATTTCTAGCAAACGACGTCCTAAGGATGCCGATGCTGCTCTTTTTAGCACCCGCGCACGGATTGGTGCCCAAACGCTTGTTAAGCATGCACATCCATCTTTTGGTAGATGCGGACGTTGTTTTCTGCAAAACCACAAGATAAGCATGCAAATGGTGCTTTTGGCAGAACGCGCTCGTGGATTTCTCCCTAACGGCGTGCTAAGCATGCCGATTCTGCTCTATTTAGCACCCGCGCATGGATTTGTGCCAAAACGCGTTTTGAGCATGCACATGCATCTTTTGGTAGACGCTGACGTTGTTTTCTGCAAAACCACAAGATATTTATGCAAATGGTGCTTTTGGCAGTACGCGCACGTGGATTTCTACCAAACGACGTGCTAAGCATGCCGATGGTGCTCTTTTTAGCACCCGCGCTTGGATTTGTGCCAAAACGCGTTTTAAGCATGCACATGCATCTTTCGATACACGCGGATGTTGTTTTCGGCAAAACCACAACATATGCATGCAAATGGTGCTTTTGGCAGAACGAGCACGTGGATTTCTACCAAACGACGTGCTAAGCATGCCGATGCTGCTCTATTTAGCACCCGCGCATGGATTTGTGCCAAAACGCGTTTTGAGCATGCACATGCATCTTCTGGTAGACACGGACGTTGTTTTCTGCAAAACCACAAGATATGCATGGACATGGTGCTTTTGGCAGAACGCGCTCGTGGATTTCTACCAAACGGCGTGCTAAGCATGCCGATTCTGCTCTATTTAGCACCCGCGCATGGATTTGTGCCAAAACGCGTTTTGAGCATGCACATGCATCTTTTGGTAGACGCGGACGTTGTTTTCTGCAAAACCACAAGATATTTATGCAAATGGTGCTTTTGGCAGTACGCGCACCTGGATTTCTACCAAACGACGTGCTAAGCATGCCGATGGTGCTCTTTTTAGCACCCGCGCTTGGATTTGTGCCAAAACGCGTTTTAAGCATGCACATGCATCTTTTGATACACGCGGATGTTGTTTTCTGCAAAACCACAACATATGCATGCAAATGGTGCTTTTGGCAGAACGCACACGTGGATTTCTACCAAACGACGTGCTAAGCATGCCGATGCTGCTCTATTTAGCTCCCGCGCATGGATTTGTGCCAAAACGCGTTTTGAGCATGCACATGCATCTTCTGGTAGACACGGACGTTGTTTTCTGCAAAACCACAAGATATGCATGGACATGGTGCTTTTGGCAGAACGCGCACGTGGATTTCTACCAAACGACGTGCTTAGCATGCCGATGGTGCTCTTTTTAGCACCCACGCATGGATTTGTGCCAAAACGCGTTTTAAGCATGCACATGCACCTTTTGATAGACGCGGACGTTGTGTTCTGCAAAACCACAAGATATGCATGGAAATGGTGCTTTTGGCATAACGCGCACGTGGATTTCTACCAAACGACGTGCTAAGCATGCCGATGGTGCTCTTTTTAGCACCCGCGCTTGGATTTGTGCCAAAACGCGTTTTAAGCATGCACATGCATCTTTTGATACACGCGGATGTTGTTTTCTGCAAAACCACAACATATGCATGCAAATGGTGCTTTTGGCAGAACGAACACGTGGATTTCTACCAAACGACGTCCTAAGCATGCCGATCCTGCTCTTTTTAGCACCCGCGCACGGATTGGTGCCAAAACGCGTTTTCAGCATGCACATGCATCATTTGGTAGACGCGGACGTTGTTTTCTACAAAACCACAACATATGCATGCAAATGGTGCTTTTAGCAGAACGCGCACGTGGATTTCTAGCAAACGACGTCCTAAGGATGCCGATGCTGCTCTTTTTAGCACCCGCGCACGGATTGGTGCCCAAACGTTTGCTAAGCATGCACATGCATCTTTTGGTAGACGCGGACGTTGTTTTCTGCAAAACCACAAGATATGCATGCAAATGGTGCTTTTGGCAGAACGCGCACGTGGATTTCTACCAAACGGCGTCCTAAGCATGCCGATTCTGCTCTATTTAGCACCCGCGCATGGATTTGTGCCAAAACGCGTTTTGAGCATGCACATGCATCTTTTGGTAGACGCTGACGTTGTTTTCTGCAAAACCACAAGATATTTATGCAAATGGTGCTTTTGGCAGTACGCGCACGTGGATTTCTACCAAACGACGTGCTAAGCATGCCGATGGTGCTCGTTTTAGCACCCGCGCTTGGATTTGTGCCAAAACGCGTTTTAAGCATGCACATGCATCTTTTGATACACGCGGATGTTGTTTTCTGCAAAACCACAACATATGCATGCAAATGGTGCTTTTGGCAGAACGCGCACGTGGATTTCTACCAAACGACGTGCTAAGCATGCCGATGCTGCTCTATTTAGCACCCGCGCATGGATTTGTGCCAAAACGCGTTTTGAGCATGCACATGCATCTTCTGGTAGACACGGACGTTGTTTTCTGCAAAACCACAACATATGCATGGTCATGGTGCTTTTGGCAGAACGCGCACGTGGATTTCTACCAAACGACGTGTTTAGCATGCCGATGGTGCTCTTTTTAGCACCCACGCATGGATTTGTGCCAAAACGCGTTTTAAGCATGCACATGCACCTTTTGATAGACGCGGACGTTGTGTTCTGCAAAACCACAAGATATGCATGGAAATGGTGCTTTTGGCATAACGCGCACGTGGATTTCTACCAAACGACGTGCTAAGCATGCCGACGGTGCTCTTTTTAGCACCCGCGCACGGATTTGTGCCAAAACGCGTTTTAAGCATGCACATGCATCTTTTGGTAGACGCGGACGTTGTTTTCTACAAAACCACAACGTATGCATGCAAATGGTGCTTTTAGCAGAACGCGCACGTGGATTTCTAGCAAACGACGTCCTAAGGATGCCGATGCTGCTCTTTTTAGCACCCGCGCACAGATTGGTGCCAAAACGCGTTTTCAGCATGCACATAATCTTTTGGTAGACGCGGACGTTGTTTTTTGCAAAACCACAAGATATGCATGCGAATGGTGCTTTTGGCAGAACGCGCACGTGGATTTCTACCAAACGACGTGCTGAGCATGCCGATGGTGCTTTTTTTAGCACCCGCGTGCGGATTGGCGCCAAAACGCGTTTGCAGCATGCACATGCATCTTTTGGTAGACGCGGACGTTGTTTTCTGCAAAACCACAAGATATGCATACTGTGGTGAAGACGAAGACGAAGAAGGCGCTCTTGTGTCGGCAGTGCGCGTGATCAGCTTTCGTCTACTGCCAGTGCTACTAGACTGGGCCTAGTGCCTCATAATAAATCATCTTATTACATTTGGTGGAAGGTGCTGCACTCCCCGACCTCACCCTGGAACTTCGCAGCCGAACTTTAACATCTGCTCCAGCCGCTACTATGAACGACGCTCCCAACAATCCGCTTGGCGCATCTGCCGTTCCTGTCATGTGCGGCGCCGTGCAACGGCAGCGGGACCCTCCTGTTTATAGCGGATCAGGTGAGACTGACGTAGAAGATTGGCTCTCTACCTACGAGCGCGTCAGTGAACACAACAAGTGGGATGACCCGACGAAGCTCCGTAGCGTCATCTTCTATCTTGCTGACGTTGCGAACCTCTGGTTCCACAATCACGAACGGGAACTCCAAACTTGGTCCGCTTTCAAAACTGCATTCGCGGAAGTCTTCGGTCGCCCAGCCTTGCGAAAACTCCGTGCTGAACAACGCCTCCGCCAGCGCGCTCAACAGCCCGGCGAGACTTATACTAGTTACATAGAGGATGTCGTTGATATTTGCGCCCGCGTCGATTCCACCATGCCTGAAGAGGACAAGGTGAAGCACATCCTCAAGGGCATCGAGGACGACGCATTTCAAATGCTCCTGGCGCGGAACCCTACTTCTGTCGCAGCTGTCGTCACTCTTTGCCAGAGCTTCGATGAGCTGCGTCGACAGAGGGTCCTTGCGCGCAGCGCTCTCGCACCTGGCGACTCTCTCTCGGGCCTCACGCTTCGCTCACACACCACGCCAGCAGCATCGCTCTCTGTTGAGATTAAGGATTTCATTCGTGAGGAGGTGGCGCGCCAATTGTCTATGCTGCCTCTCAACGATGGACCTCCCCAGCCTGACACATCTTTGGCTGCTCCCATTAGGCGGGCCATTCGCGAGGAACTTGCTGGGTCTTTACCTTTCGCCCAACCCTGCCCTCCCGTGGCTGCACCTCTGACCTATGCCGAAGTCACCGCGCGACCTGCGCCGCCGACGTTCTCGTTTCCGGCGCCAATGCGACTTCAAGCTGCACCTCCTCCCGCGTCGCCTGCCGTTCCATCTCGACGCCCAGTTCAGACCCCTTGGCGCACACGCGACAACCGACCCATATGCTTCGCTTGCGGTGTCGCCGGCCACGTTGCGCGCTTCTGCCATCGTCGTATGCCAGCTGCTAACGCTACTGTCGCACCACCTGGATATGCCTATTCCCACGATACCTCCGGGCATGCGATGCTTCCCGACCACGAGTTTTCGCCGCCTCCTCGACGCCCTGTCGGCACCCATCGTTCGCCATCACCACGTCGTCGCTCACTTTCCCCCTTACGTCGCCGCCAGTCACCTAGCGAGGGAAACTAGTTGCTGCAGTTCCGCAGGCACGAACTGCAAGCTTCGCGACTTCTACAAGGCCTGCACAGTCGCCACGCAATTTATTGGACGTTTTGGTCGAAGGAACCGCCGCAATTGCGCTTATTGATACTGGGGCTGCAGTTTCTGTTATCGACGAAAAGCTTTGTCGCAGCCTCCATAAGGTCACAATGCCGTTGTCTGGTATGCTTCTAAGCACCGCGACTGCGCAGCATATAGCCCCGCTCGCTCAATGTACTGCAAGGGTGGTCATCGACGGCATTGTCTATGTTGTTGAATTTCTCGTGTTGTCATCATGTTCGCATGACATTATTCTCGGCTGGGACTTCTTGTCTCACCATCGTGCCATCATCGACTGTGCCCGGGCCGAAGTAGCGCTTTTCCCGCTTGCCGATGCCCCGCTGCCTGACCCCTCTGAACAAACAGCCTCCAAGCTCACTATTGTGTCCGATACGGACATACCACCCGACATGTGTGTGCTTGTGCCCGTCTCTTGCTCTACCGCGCCAGACGCTACAGTACTTTTTACACCATCGCCGATTTTTCTACGTCGCAAGGCCCTACCTCTCCCATTTGCCGTACTCACCACTGAGTCTGGATTATCCTCAATGCTTGTGTGTAACCCGTCTCACTACCATGTGACGTTACTGCGCGGCGAATCACTCGGTCGTGTTCAGCCCCTTGACCCGCTTCACATTCTCGATGTTTCCGACGACACGGCCTGTTATGAACTCGACGCCCTCACTTCTCCCGTGCCGTGCACATCATCATCATCATTGTCGTCGTCAGACGTTCTTGAATCTGTCGTAGACGCCGATCTGCCGCCTCCATATCGCCAACAAGTCTTCGCGCTTCTTCAGAATTTTCGCTCGTCGTTTGACTGTGACCAACTATCTCTGGGGCGTACGGCAACCGTCACTCACAGCGTCCACACTGGTTCCCATCCTCCTTTACGCCAGCGACCATACCGCGTGTCGGCAGCCGAGCGAAAGATCATCAACGAGCAGGTCGACGACATGCTGCACCGTGGCGTCATTCGCCCTTCCCACAGTCCTTGGGCGTCTCCTGTAGTATTAGTACGCAAGAAGGACGGGTCAATACGCTTCTGTGTGGATTACCGTCGACTCAATAAGATCACTCGTAAAGATGTCTATCCGCTGCCTCGGATAGATGACGCCCTCGACTCCTTGCAAGGCGCGGAGTACTTCTCATCTTTGGATCTTCGCTCCGGCTATTGGCAAGTGCCGATGGCAGATGATGACTGTGAGAAGACAGCTTTCATCACGCCCGATGGCTTGTACGAATTTACCGTAATGCCATTCGGGCTCTGCAACGCGCCCGCTACTTTCGAGCGTATGATGGACACCATCCTTCGCAACTACAAGTGGACAACATGTCTGTGCTACCTTGATGATATCGTGGTGTTTTCGCCAGATTTCCCGACGCACCTCGTTCGCTTGCATGAGATACTGACCTGCCTCACCTCTGCTGGCCTCCAACTTAACATCAAAAAGTGCCGTTTTGCTGCTCGCAAGTTAACAATACTGGGTCACGTTGTATCGAAGGACGGCGTGCTTCCTGACCCAGCCAAGGTTCGCGCGGTCGCAGAGTTTCCGACGCCCACTACTCTTAAGGCGCTCCGCAGCTTTATAGGGCTCTGCTCTTACTTTCGGCGTTTTGTGCGCAATTTCGCGACTATCATCGCACCACTGACCAATTTGCTTACCGCTACCAACGGCATCTCCGCGTGGTCAACTTCCTGTGACGAAGCCTTCCAGCAACTACGTCGCCTACTTACTTCGCCACCGATTCTTCGACACTACGATCCCACAGCGCCTACAGAGGTACATACGGACGCCAGCGGTATCGGACTTGGTGCAGTCCTCGCACAACGGAAAGACGGCTATGACGAGTACGTCGTCGCGTATGCGAGCCGCACTTTAAAGAAGGCAGAAGCCAACTACTCAGTAACAGAAAAGGAGTGCTTGGCCATTATTTGGGCGCTTGTCAAATTTCGTCCATACCTATATGGTCGCCCCTTTGACATTGTCACCGACCACCATTCACTTTGCTGGCTGTCCTCGTTGAAGGATCCGTCAGGTCGCCTAGGGCGATGGGCACTCCGCTTACAAGAGTATGATATCCGCGTTGTCTACCGATCGGGCAGAAAGCACTCTGACGCCGATGCGCTTTCCCGATCGCCGCTACCTTGTGATGTGGCTTCAGTGTCTCCGCTCTTCGCATCCATGTCAGCCTTCAGCGTCGTTGATATGCCGGACGAGCAGCGTAAGGATCCCCTGCTTTCAACTATGCTGAATTTCCTCCACGACCCATCCGCCACACCCTCTTCTCGAACACTTCGTCGCCAAGCCGCTCACTTTACTGTCCGCGACAACGTTCTTTACCGCAGAAATTATTTGCCTGATGGTCACAAATGGCTCCTGGTGATACCACGACACATGCGTTCTGACATATGCGCTTATTTTCATGCTGCTCCTCATAACGGTCACGCCGGTGTTCTGAAAACGTATACTCGGCTAAGGCAGCGTTTCTACTGGCACGGCATGTATCACTTCGTGCGCCAGTACGTACGCGCTTGCACGGCGTGCCAACGGCGTAAAATTCCACAGCGTCCTTCTGGTGAGCTACAGCCGCTGCCCTGCCCGGCTCGGCCCTTCGATCGCGTCGGCATAGACCTATACGGGCCACTTCCCTGCAGTTCCTCGGGTAACCGATGGATAATTGTAGGTGTCGACCACCTGACGCGCTACGCCGAGACTGCCGCACTCCCGGCAGCCTCTGCGCGCGAAGTTGCGTTCTTCATCTTGCGGAACTTCGTTCTTCGACATGGCGCACCACGCGAACTGCTCAGCGACAGGGGACGTGTCTTCTTGTCCGAAGTCGTCCAAGCCCTTCTCGCTGCATGCAGCATCGTTCACCGCAAGTCTACAGCCTACCACCCGCAAACGAACGGCTTGACAGAGAGGTTCAACCGCACACTCGGTGACATGTTGACTATGTACGTCGCCTCGGATCACAGTAACTGGGACACTGTTTTGCCTTTCGTCACGTATGCCTATAATACGGCCACACAAGCTACCACTGGCTTTTCGCCCTTTTTTCTGCTGTATGGACGAGAGCCCTCGTGTACTATGGACACAATGCTCCCATACCGACCCGACGCTTCCGAATGCACGACTGTGTCTGAAGCCGCCAAATACGCCGAGGACTGTAGGCAGCTCGCGCGAACCCTTACGACCGCTGCTCAAGGTCGTCAAAAGCTGCGGTGTGACAGTGACGCGCTTACACCAGTTTTCCCGACTGGTTCCCTTGTTTGGTTGTGGGTCCCGCCTCACAGCCCTGGCCTTTCGACCAAACTCCTTGCACGCGATGATGGCCCCTACCGCGTCATCGACCGTACCTCCGCTGTCACCTATGTTGTGGAACCTGTGACACCTTCACCCGACCATAGGCATCGCGGGCGTGACACGGTTCATGTCAACCGACTTAAGCCGTACTATGACCCCCTCATCCTACCTACGCCGTAAGTCGCCAGGATGGCTCCTCTTCTCTCCCGGGGGCCATTGTGGTGAAGACGAAGACGAAGAAGGCGCTCTTGTGTCGGCAGTGCGCGTGATCAGCTTTCGTCTACTGCCAGTGCTACTAGACTGGGCCTAGTGCCTCATAATAAATCATCTTATTACAATACGAATGGTGCTTTTATCAGAACGCGCACGTGGATTTCTACCACTAAGCATGCCGATGCTGCTCTATTTAGCACCCGCGCATGGATTTGTGCCAAAACCCGTTTTGAGCATGCACATGCATCTTCTGGTAGACACGGACGTTGTTTTCTGCAAAACCACAAGATATGCATGGACATGGTGCTTTTGGCAGAACGCGCACGTGCATTTCTACCAAACGACGTGTTTAGCATGCCGATGGTGCTCTTTTTAGCACCCACGCATGGATTTGTGCCAAAACGCGTTTTAAGCATGCACGTGCACCTTTTGATAGACGCGGACGTTGTGTTCTGCAAAACCACAAGATATGCATGGATATGTGTGATGACCCACTTATGGGCAAAGGTTCGTGTACTCAATGTTTTAGCGGTTCTCTTAGGCGGAGCCTCCGAGAACCCAATTGAGGACAAAGCCGTTGGTTTGGACGCACACACAAAGACTTTTAATCACACACAAAAGAAGCATAAAGCAAATAAAAAGAAACAGAAAACATGCTTAAATTACACACTCAAGAAAACAAGAACACACTTAGGGCTTTAACGAGGTTAACGAGGGGGCGAGTCTGGGCGTGCCCACAAGGGCGGGGACGCGTCGCAGTCTCGACACGGCAACGCGGCGACAAGCTGGCAGAAGGGGTGGCGCCGGTCTCACCAAGGTCGTGGCGTAGGCTGACCGACCGGGTACCGGGAGCGCGCCAGCTCTGGCGAGGCGAGGTAACGCTGGCGGCTGGGTAGCAGGAGTGGACGGCGGCGGCGTTCTGGCCGGGCAGAGAGCTCGGGCCCGTAGCCCGACTGCTCCCCTCTCGCCCACGGGCACGGAAGCTCGAACGCCGGCCTCGGGCAGCAGGCGGCACGGCAGACGGGGGTGGCGTTCTGGCCGGGCAGCTGGCGTAGAACTCGGGCCCGAAGCCCGACTGTTCCCGTCCTGCCCACTGGCGCAAAAGCTCACCGGCCTTGAGGAGCCGACGGCACGCTCAGTTAGACGGGCGACGCACAGGAACAGGTTGGCAGGAGGCCCCGGGCGGGTGAAGTCCTGGTGGGCTCGGGTCCGGAACCCGATGGCCCGTCTTCAACGCCCGCTCCGGTGGTTGACCTCCTCCTGCAGTCGTTTCCTGGGACGATCCTGGCGTCTCCCCGGCGTCTCCCTGCGTGTCCTCTTGCGTGTCGCCCCCGTTCTGCCAGCGCACCACGCTTTTTGTCGTGGTCTGGCCGATTTGGCATTTACTGATTGGCTGCCCGACGCCCCGTGGTCTTTTCTCATTGGTTGTTTTTTTCTTTTGTTGTTTTTCCTGCGCCGCGCGTTCACGTGCCGGGTGCTCTTCGGCGTCGTCGTTTTTCCTCCTTCCAGCTCGGCGCGCGTGCACTCCGCGTCGTCTGCTCTCGACCGTCCCGAGCCCCGCACCACGTCGCGCACCACACATCACATAAGCCCCTTTTTTAACAAGTTTTTCAGAAGAAAAACTGCCGCTCAGTGCGCGACATAGTTCACAACAGTACAGTCATTGTCCGTTCACAAGAACGCACTGTAATGTTTCAATGCACAATTTACACAGTTGCACAATTCACTGAGCGTACAGATCAAAGACCATTAATGGGAAAGACACTAACTCACAAACACCACAACAAACTCTATAGAATAATAAGTGTAGCACCAGAGGCTATCACACCACACTCTATAAACAATCAAGTTGAAGTCACCAAGTCCGAGGTCACAAGTCCGTGAAGAGCCTTAAGCGAAGCATCGGCTCCTTCAGGTGACCCTTTCCCACATGAGGCGGACTAGACGTATATCTTTTTGGTCAGAGTGCACTGGCCGGTCCGTGACCATATCGCTCCAGGCATTAATGTCTGTGCATGGCTTCGACCGAGTCACTGCCTGTGTTCTAATGTAGTGAACCTTGTAATGCGTGGTTGCCGCATCAATGCCAATGGTCGAACCACACATGAGTTCATGAAAGCCCAACAAATGTTCTGAATCCTTAAAGCCATACGTTGGTTGGGTACACATGCCTGAGCCCTCCCAAATGCGCATAGGGTCACAAGCAGTTGCCCTTGCTGAATTAAAAGGAAGCATCAAGGACAACTCAATACTTTTTGTTGAAACCGAACCTGGTTCCTCAGGATCCCTGATATCTTCAGGTCCATCTTGACCCTGGCGCAAACACTCCGACGTACTATATTTAGCCTGTTTGAAGTGTTCAGTTCTAACTTCATTCTCAACCATGCTTATGCATGGTAGCTTTGAACCTTGCACAAACCAGTCATCGCCTACGCCAGGCCCACGCAGCACTGGTTTATATACGGAAGCAATCTGCTTCTCGTCTTGTGACCTAACAGTATCTTTGCCTACAATGGCGTGGTCAGAAGTCGTCTCCCCTTGAGAGACTGTCTCTCCTTGAGACCGTTTTCTCTCGCCAAGGCCTGAGACCATGTCGGAGGGAACCCTAGGGTCGCCGCTGCACTGCTGTGCTGTATCCTCAACCGTGGATCTTGTCCCCTCGGAGCAAGCATCCGCGAGTGCCTTAATGCGAACGCGTACCCTGCGAAGTTCCTCCTCCAGGCGTGCCCTCTCAGCCGCCTGTTCTGCCACTCGGCTTTCGCATTCCCTCTGAGCTTTCGCGCATATTAACAGCCACCTGTCTTGCACCCACCTGTGCCAGTCTTCCCGCTGCAAACCCAATCGCTGGGCTACGGTGGCTAAGTCAGAAAGACTGATTTCCGGCTGTTTCTTGCCTACATATGCGCCTTCTGCCTCTGCGACTTTAAGCCGTAATTGTAAATTTATTTCCTCAAGCGCAAGTTCCTGCTTTTTAGCCTCGCGCTCCGCTGCCCGCTCTTCTCGCGCACGCGCTTCCTGCTCGTTCAGCCATGCCCTCAACTCTGCACCTTCCAGGCTCATGCGATCGGCTAACGCTAACAAGTCTCTTGTGTTAGCCATAGTTCCTAACCTCTAGAAGAAGGATCCAAACGAACGGCTTTGTCCTGTCGCGCGGACGCCAATTTGTGATGACCCACTTATGGGCAAAGGTTCGTGTACTCAATGTTTTAGCGGTTCTCTTAGGCGGAGCCTCCGAGAACCCAATTGAGGACAAAGCCGTTGGTTTGGACGCACACACAAAGACTTTTAATCACACACAAAAGAAGCATAAAGCAAATAAAAAAAACAGCAAACATGCTTAAATTACACACTCAAGAAAACAAGAACACACTTAGGGCTTTAACGAGGTTAACGAGGGCGCGAGTCTGGGCGTGCCCACAAGGGCGGGGACGCGTCGCAGTCTCGACACGGCAACGCGGCGACAAGCTGGCAGAAGGGGTGGCGCCGGTCTCACCAAGGTCGTGGCGTAGGCTGACCGACCGGGTACCGGGAGCGCGCCAGCTCTGGCGAGGCGAGGTAACGCTGGCGGCTGGGTAGCAGGAGTGGACGGCGGCGGCGTTCTGGCCGGGCAGAGAGCTCGGGCCCGTAGCCCGACTGCTCCCCTCTCGCCCACGGGCACGGAAGCTCGAACGCCGGCCTCGGGCAGCAGGCGGCACGGCAGACGGGGGTGGCATTCTGGCCGGGCAGCTGGCGTAGAACTCGGGCCCGAAGCCCGACTGTTCCCGTCCTGCCCACTGGCGCAAAAGCTCACCGGCCTTGAGGAGCCGACGGCACGCTCAGTTAGACGGGCGACGCACAGGAACAGGTTGGCAGGAGGCCCCGGGCGGGTGAAGTCCTGGTGGGCTCGGGTCCGGAACCCGATGGCCCGTCTTCAACGCCCGCTCCGGTGGTTGACCTCCTCCTGCAGTCGTTTCCTGGGACGATCCTGGCGTCTCCCCGGCGTCGCCCTGCGTGTCCTCTTGCGTGTCGCCCCCGTTCTGCCAGCGCACCACGCTTTTTGTCGTGGTCTGGCCGATTTGGCATTTACTGATTGGCTGCCCGACGCCCCGTGGTCTTTTCTCATTGGTTGTTTTTTTCTTTTGTTGTTTTTCCTGCGCCGCGCGTTCACGTGCCGGGTGCTCTTCGGCGTCGTCGTTTTTCCTCCTTCCAGCTCGGCGCGCGTGCACTCCGCGTCGTCTGCTCTCGACCGTCCCGAGCCCCGCACCACGTCGCGCACCACACATCACAATATGGTGCTTTTGGCATAACGCGCACGTGGATTTCTACCAAACGACGTGCTAAGCCTGCCGATGGTGCTCTTTTTAGCACCCGCGCTTGGATTTGTGCCAAAACGCGTTTTAAGCATGCACATGCATCTTTTGATACACGCGGATGTTGTTTTCTGCAAAACCACAGCATATGCATGCAAATGGTGCTTTTGGCAGAACGAGCACGTGGATTTCTACCAAACGACGTCGTAAGCATGCCCATCCTGCTCTTTTTAGCACCCGCGCACGGATTGGTGCCAAAACACGTTTTCAGCATGCACATGCTTCTTTTGGTAGACGCGGACGTTGTTTTCTACAAAACCACAACGTATGCATGCAAATGGTGCTTTTAGCAGAACGCGCACGTGGATTTCTAGCAAACGACGTCCTAAGGATGCCGATGCTGCTCTTTTTAGCACCCGCGCACGGATTGGTGCCAAAACGCGTTTTCAGCATGCACATACATCTTTTGGTAGACGCGGACATTGTTTTTTGCAAAACCACAAGATATGCATGCGAATGGTGCTTTTGGCAGAACGCGCACGTGGATTTCTACCAAACGACGTGCTGAGCATGCCGATGGTGCTTTTTTTAGCACCCGCACATGGATTTGCGCCAAAACGCTTGTTAAGCATGCACATGTATCTTTTGATAGACGCGGACGTTGCTTTCTGCAAAAATACAAGAAATGCATGCAAATTATGCTTTTGGCAGAACGCGCACGTGGATTTCTACCAAACGACGTGCTAAGCATGCCGATGGTGCTTCTTTTAGCACCCGCGCATGAATTTGTGCCAAAACGCGTTTTAAGCATGCAAATGCATCTTTTGGTGGACGCCGACGTTGTTTTCTGCAAAACCACAAGATATGCATGCAAATGGTGCTTTTGGCAGAACGCGCACGTGGATTTCTACCAAACGACGTGCTAAGCATGCCGATGCTGCACTTTTTAGCACCCACGCATGGATTTGTGCCAAAACGCGTTTTAAGCATGCACATGCACCTTTTTTCAGACGCGGACGTTGTGTTCTGCGAAACCACAAGATATGCATGGAAATGGTGCTTTTGGCAAAACGCGCACGTGGATTTCTACCAAACGACGTGCTAAGCATGCCGATGGTGCTCTTTTTAGCACCCGCGCTTGGATTTGTGATAAAACGCGTTTTAAGCATGCACATGCATCTTTTGATACACGCGCATGTTGTTTTCTGCAAAACCACAACATATGCATGCAAATGGTGCTTTTGGCAGAACGAACAAGTGGATTTCTACCAAACGACGTCCTAAGCATGCCGATCCTGCTCTTTTTAGCACCCGCGCACGGATTGGTGCCAAAACGCGTTTTCAGCATGCACATGCATCTTTTGGTAGACGCGGACGTTGTTTTCTTCAAAACCACAACATATGCATGCAAATGGTGCTTTTAGCAGAACGCGCACGTGGATTTCTAGCAAACGACGTCCTAAGGATGCCGATGCTGCTCTTTTTAGCACCCGCGCACGGATTGGTGCCCAAACGCTTGTTAAGCATGCACATGCATCTTTTGGTAGACGCGGACGTTGTTTTCTGCAAAACCACAAGATATGCATGCAAATGGTGCTTTTGGCAGAACGCGCACGTGGATTTCTACCAAACGGCGTGCTAAGCATGCCGATTCTGCTCTATTTAGCACCCGCGCATGGATTTGTGCCAAAACGCGTTTTAAGCATGCACATGCATCTTTTGATGCACGCGGATGTTGTTTTCTGCAAAACCACAACATATGCATGCAAATGGTGCTTTTGGCAGAACGCGCACGTGCATTTCTACCAAACGACGTGCTAAGCATGCCGATGCTGCTCTATTTATCACCCGCGCATGGATTTGTGCCAAAACGCGTTTTGAGCATGCACATGCATCTTCTGGTAGACACGGACGTTGTTTTCTGCAAAACCACAAGATATGCATGGACATGGTGCTTTTGGCAGAACGCGCACGTGGATTTCTACCAAACGACGTGTTTAGCATGCCGATGGTGCTCTTTTTAGCACCCACGCATGGATTTGTGCCAAAACGCGTTTTAAGCATGCACATGCACCTTTTGATAGACGCGGACGTTGTGTTCTGCAAAACCACAAGATATGCATGGAAATGGTGCTTTTGGCATAACGCGCACGTGGATTTCAACCAAACGACGTGCTAAGCATGCCGATGCTGCTCTTTTTAGCACCCGCGCACGGATTTATGCCAAAACGCGTTTTAAGCATGCACATGCATCTTTTGATACACGCGGACGTTGTTTTCTGCAAAACCACAACATATGCATGCAAATGGTGCTTTTGGCAGAACGAGCACGTGGATTTCTACCAAACGACGTCCTAAGCATGCCGATCCTGCTCTTTTTAGCACCCGCGCACGGATTGGTGCCAAAACGCGTTTTCAGCATGCACATGCATCTTTTGGTAGACGCGGACGTTGTTTTCTACAAAACCACAACGTATGCATGCAAATGGTGCTTTTAGCAGAACGCGCACGTGGATTTCTAGCAAACGACGTCCTAAGGATGCCGATGCTGCTCTTTTTAGCACCCGCGCACGGATTGGTGCCAAAACGCGTTTTCAGCATGCACATACATCTTTTGGTAGACGCGGACGTTGTTTTTTGCAAAACCACAAGATATGCATGCGAATGGTGCTTTTGGCAGAACGCGCACGTAGATTTCTACCAAACGACGTGCTGAGCATGCCGATGGTGCTTTTTTTAGCACCCGCGCGCGGATTGGCGCCAAAACGCCTTTTCAGCATGCACATGCATGTTTTGGTAGACGCGGACGTTGTTTTCTGCAAAACCACAAGATATGCATACGAATGGTGCTTTTATCAGAACGCGCACGTGGATTTCTACCACTAAGCATGCCGATGCTGCTCTTTTTAGCACCCGCACATGGATTTGCGCCAAAACGCTTGTTAAGCATGCACATGTATCTTTTGATAGACGCGGACGTTGTTTTCTGCAAAAATACAAGAAATGCATGCAAATTATGCTTTTGGCAGAACGCGCACGTGGATTTCTACCAAACGACGTGCTAAGCATGCCGATGCTGCCCTTTTTAGCACCCGCACATGGATTTGTGCCCAAACGCTTGTTAAGCATGCACATGCATCGTTTGGTAGACGCGGACGTTGTTTTCTGCAAAACCACAAGATATGCATGCAAATGGTGCTTTTGGCAGAACGCGCACGTGGATTTCTACCAAACGGCGTGCTAAGCATGCCGATTCTGCTCTATTTAGCACCCGCGCATGGATTTGTGCCAAAACGCGTTTTAAGCATGCACATGCATCTTTTGGTAGACGCCGACGTTGTTTTCTGCAAAACCACAAGATATGCATGCAAATGGTGCTTTTGGCAGAACGCGCACGTGGATTTCTACCAAACGACGTGCTAAGCATGCCGATGCTGCTCTATTTAGCACCCGCGCATGGATTTGTGCCAAAACGCGTTTTGAGCATGCACATGCATCTTCTAGTAGACACGGACGTTGTTTTCTGCAAAACCACAAGATATGCATGGACATGGTGCTTTTGGCAGAACGCGCACGTGGATTTCTACCAAACGACGTGCTAAGCCTGCCGATGGTGCTCTTTTTAGCACCCGCGCATGGATTTGTGCCAAAACGCGTTTTAAGCATGCACATGCATCTTTTGATACACGCGGATGTTGTTTTCTGCAAAACCACAACATATGCATGCAAATGGTGCTTTTGGCAGAACGAGCACGTGGATTTCTACCAAACGACGTCCTAAGCATGCCCATCCTGCTCTTTTTAGCACCCGCGCACGGATTGGTGCCAAAACGCGTTTTCAGCATGCACATGCTTCTTTTGGTAGACGCGGACGTTGTTTTCTACAAAACCACAACGTATGCATGCAAATGGTGCTTTTAGCAGAACGCGCACGTGGATTTCTAGCAAACGACGTCCTAAGGATGCCGATGCTGCTCTTTTTAGCACCCGCGCACGGATTGGTGCCAAAACGCGTTTTAAGCATGCACATGCATCTTTTGATAGACGCAGACGTTGTTTTCTGCAAAACCACAACATATGCAAATGGTGCTTTTGGCAGAACGCGCACTTGGATTTCTACCAAACGACGTCCTAAGCATGCCGATGCTGCTGTTTTTAGCAGCTGCGCACGGATTGGTGCCAAAACGCGTTTTCAGCATGCACATGCATCTTTTGGTAGACGCGGACGTTTTTTTCTGCAAAACCACAAGATATGCATGCAAATGGTGCTTTTGGCAGAACGCGCACGTGGATTTCTAGCAAACGACGTGCTAAGCATGCCGATGCTGCACTTTTTAGCACCCGCACATGGATTTGTGCCAAAACGCTTGTTAAGCATGCACATGTATCTTTTGGCAGACGCGGACGTTGTTTTCTGCAAAAATACAAGAAATGCATGCAAATTATGCTTTTGGCAGAACGCGCACGTGGATTTCTACCAAACGGCGCGCTAAGCATGCCGATGCTGCTCTTTTTAGCACCCGCACATGGATTTGTGTCAAAACGCTTATTAAGCATGCACATGCATCTTTTGGTAGACGCGGATGTTGTTTTTTGCAAAACCACAAGATATCCATGCGAATGGTGCTTTTGGCAGAACGCGCACGTGGATTTCTACCAAACGACGTGCTGAGCATGCCGATGGTGCTTTTTTTAACACCCGCGCGCGGATTGGCGCCAAAACGCGTTTTCAGCATGCACATGCATCTTTTGGTAGACGCGGACGTTGTTTTCTGCAAAACCACAAGATATGCATACGAATGGTGCTTTTATCAGAACGCGCACGTGGATTTCTACCAAACGGCGTGCTAAGCATGCCGATGCTGCTCTTTTTAGCACCCGCACATGGATTTGTGCCAAAACGCTTGTTAAGCATGCACATGTATCTTTTGATAGACGCGGACGTTGTTTTCTGCAAAAATACAAGAAATGCATGCAAATTATGCTTTTGGCAGAACGCGCACGTGGATTTCTACCAAACGACGTGCTAAGCATGCCGATGGTGCTTCTTTTAGCACCCGCGCATGGATTTGTGCCAAAACGCGTTTTAAGCATGCAAATGCATCTTTTGGTAGACGCCGACGTTGTTTTCTGCAAAACCACAAGATATGCATGCAAATGGTGCTTTTGGCAGAACGCGCACGTGGATTTCTACCAAACGACGTGCTAAGCATGCCGATGCTGCACTTTTTAGCACCCGCACATGGATTTGTGCCAGAACGCTTGTTAAGCATGCACATGTATCTTTTGGCAGACGCGGACGTTGTTTTCTGCAAAAATACAAGAAATGCATGCAAATTATGCTTTTGGCAGAACGCGCACGTGGATTTCTACCAAACGGCGCGCTAAGCATGCCGATGCTGCTCTTCTTAGCACCCGCACATGGATTTGTGCCAAAACGCGTTTTAAGCATGCAAATGCATCTTTTGGTAGACGCCGACGTTGTTTTCTGCAAAACCACAAGATATGCATGCAAATGGTGCTTTTGGCAGAACGCGCACGTGGACTTCTACCAAACGGCGTGCTAAGCATACCGATGCTGCTCTTTTTAGCACCCGCACATGGATTTGTACCGAAACGCTTGTTAAGCATGCACATGCTTTTTTTGGTAGACGCGGACGTTGTTTTCTGCAAAACCACAAGATATGCATGCAAATGGTGCTTTTGGCAGAACGCGCACGTGGATTTCTACCAAACGGTGTGCTAAGCATGCCGATGCTGCTCTTTTTAGCACCCGCACATGGATTTGTGCTAAAACGCTGGTTAAGGAATACACATGCATGTTTTCGTAGACGCGGACGTTGTTTTCTGCAAAACCACAAGATATGCATGCAAATGGTGCTTTTGCCAGAACGCGCACGTGGATTTCTACCAAACGATGTCCTAAGCATGCCGTTGCTGCTCTTTTTAGCAGCGGCGCATGGATTTGTGCCAAAACGCGTTTTGAGCATGCACATGCATCTTTTGGTAGCCGCGGACGTTGTTTTCTGCAAAACCACAAGATATGCATGCAAATGGTGCTTTTGGCAGAACGCGCACGTGGATTTCTACCAAACGGCGTGCTAAGCATGCCGATGCTACTCTTTTTAGCACCCGCACATGGATTTGTGCCCAAACGCTTGTTAAGCATGCACATGCATCTTTTGGTAGACGCGGACGTTGTTTTCTGCAAAACCACAAGATATGCATGCAAATGGTGCTTTTGGCAGAACGCGCACGTGGATTTCTACCAAACGACGTGCTAAGCTTGCCGATTCTGCTCTATTTAGCACCCGCGCATGGATTTGTGCCAAAACGCGTTTTGAGCATGCACATGCATCTTTTGGTAGACGCGGACGTTGTTTTCTGCAAAACCACAAGATATTTATGCAAATGGTGCTTTTGGCAGAACGCGCACGTGGATTTCTACCAAACGACGGGCTAAGCATGCCGATGCTGCTCTTTTTAGCACCCGCGCATGGATTTGTGCCAAAACGCGTTTTAAGCATGCACATGCATCTTTTGGTAGACGCCGACGTTGTTTTCTGCAAAACCACAAGATAGGCATGCAAATGGTGCTTTTGGCAGAACGCGCACGCGGATTTCAACCAAACGACGTGCTAAGCATGCCGATGCTGCTCTTTTTAGCACCCACGCATGGATTTGTGCCAAAACGCGTTTTGAGCATGCGCATGCATCTTTTGATAGACGCGGACGTTGTTTTCTGCAAAACCACAAGTTATGCATGCAAATGGTGCTTTATGCAGATCGCGCACGTGGATTTCTACCAAACGACGTACTAAGCATGCCGATGGTGCTCTTTTTAGCACCCGCGCATGGATTTGTGCCAAAACGCGTTTTAAGCATGCACATGCACCTTTTGATAGACGCGGACGTTGTGTTCTGCAAAACCACAAGATATGCATGGAAATGGTGCTTTTGGCATAACGCGCACGTGGATTTCTACCAAACGACGTGCTAAGCATGCCGATGGTGCTCTTTTTAGCACCCGCGCTTGGATTTGTGCCAAAACGCGTTTTAAGCATGCACATGCATCTGTTGATACACGCGGATGTTGTTTTCTGCAAAACCACAACATATGCATGCAAATGGTGCTTTTGGCAGAACGAGCACGTGGATTTCAACCAAACGACGTCCTAAGCATGCCGATCCTGCTCTTTTTAGCACCCGCGCACGGATTGGTGCCAAAACGGGTTTTCAGCATGCACATGCATCTTTTGGTAGACGCAGACGTTGTTTTCTGCAAAACCACAACATATGCATGCAAATGGTGCTTTTAGCAGAACGCGCACGTGGATTTCTAGCAAACGACGTCCTAAGGATGCCGATGCTGCTCTTTTTAGCACCCGCACATGGATTTGTGCCAAAACACTTGTTAAGCATGCACATGCATCTTTCGGTAGACGCGGACGTTGTTTTCTGCAAAATCACAATATAGGCATGCAAATGGTGCTTTTGGCAGAACGCGCACGTGGATTTCTACCAAACGACGTGCTAAGCATGCCGATGCTGCCCTTTTTAGCACCCGCGCATGGATTTGTGCCAAAACGCGTTTTGAGCATGCACATGCATCTTTTGGTAGACGCGGACGTTGTTTTCTGCAAAACCACAATATATGCATACGAATGGTGCTTTTATCAGAACGCGCACGTGGATTTCTACCAAACGGCGTACTAAGCATGCCGATGCTGCTCTTTTTAGCACCCGCACATGGATTTGTGCCAAAACGCATGTTAAGCATGCACATGTATCTTCTGATAGACGCGGACGTTGTTTTCTGCAAAAATACAAGAAATGCATGCAAATTATGCTTCTGGCAGAACGCGCACGTGGATTTCTACCAAACGACGTGCTAAGCATGCCGATGGTGCTTCTTTTAGCACCCGCGCATGGATTTGTGCCAAAACGCGTTTTAAGCATGCAAATGCATCTTTTGGTAGACGCCGACGTTGTTTTCTGCAAAACCACAAGATATGCATGCAAATGGTGCTTTTGGCAGAACGCGCACGTGGATTTCTACCAAACGACGTGCTAAGCATGCCGATGCTGCACTTTTTAGCACCCGCACATGGATTTGTGCCAAAACGCTTGTTAAGCATGCACATGTATCTTTTGGCAGACGCGGACGTTGTTTTCTGCAAAAATACAAGAAATGCATGCAAATTATGCTTTTGGCAGAACGCGCACGTGGATTTCTACCAAACGGCGCGCTAAGCATGCCGATGCTGCTCTTCTTAGCACCCGCACATGGATTTGTGCCAAAACGCGTTTTAAGCATGCAAATGCATCTTTTGGTAGACGCCGACGTTGTTTTCTGCAAAACCACAAGATATGCATGCAAATGGTGCTTTTGGCAGAACGCGCACGTGGACTTCTACCAAACGGCGTGCTAAGCATACCGATGCTGCTCTTTTTAGCACCCGCACATGGATTTGTACCGAAACGCTTGTTAAGCATGCACATGCTTTTTTTGGTAGACGCGGACGTTGTTTTCTGCAAAACCACAAGATATGCATGCAAATGGTGCTTTTGGCAGAACGCGCACGTGGATTTCTACCAAACGGTGTGCTAAGCATGCCGATGCTGCTCTTTTTAGCACCCGCACATGGATTTGTGCTAAAACGCTGGTTAAGGAATACACATGCATCTTTTCGTAGACGCGGACGTTGTTTTCTGCAAAACCACAAGATATGCATGCAAATGGTGCTTTTGCCAGAACGCGCACGTGGATTTCTACCAAACGATGTCCTAAGCATGCCGTTGCTGCTCTTTTTAGCAGCGGCGCATGGATTTGTGCCAAAACGCGTTTTGAGCATGCACATGCATCTTTTGGTAGCCGCGGACGTTGTTTTCTGCAAAACCACAAGATATGCATGCAAATGGTGCTTTTGGCAGAACGCGCACGTGGATTTCTACCAAACGGCGTGCTAAGCATGCCGATGCTACTCTTTTTAGCACCCGCACATGGATTTGTGCCCAAACGCTTGTTAAGCATGCACATGCATCTTTTGGTAGACGCGGACGTTGTTTTCTGCAAAACCACAAGATATGCATGCAAATGGTGCTTTTGGCAGAACGCGCACGTGGATTTCTACCAAACGACGTGCTAAGCTTGCCGATTCTGCTCTATTTAGCACCCGCGCATGGATTTGTGCCAAAACGCGTTTTGAGCATGCACATGCATCTTTTGGTAGACGCGGACGTTGTTTTCTGCAAAACCACAAGATATTTATGCAAATGGTGCTTTTGGCAGAACGCGCACGTGGATTTCTACCAAACGACGGGCTAAGCATGCCGATGCTGCTCTTTTTAGCACCCGCGCATGGATTTGTGCCAAAACGCGTTTTAAGCATGCACATGCATCTTTTGGTAGACGCCGACGTTGTTTTCTGCAAAACCACAAGATAGGCATGCAAATGGTGCTTTTGGCAGAACGCGCACGCGGATTTCAACCAAACGACGTGCTAAGCATGCCGATGCTGCTCTTTTTAGCACCCACGCATGGATTTGTGCCAAAACGCGTTTTGAGCATGCGCATGCATCTTTTGATAGACGCGGACGTTGTTTTCTGCAAAACCACAAGTTATGCATGCAAATGGTGCTTTATGCAGATCGCGCACGTGGATTTCTACCAAACGACGTACTAAGCATGCCGATGGTGCTCTTTTTAGCACCCGCGCATGGATTTGTGCCAAAACGCGTTTTAAGCATGCACATGCACCTTTTGATAGACGCGGACGTTGTGTTCTGCAAAACCACAAGATATGCATGGAAATGGTGCTTTTGGCATAACGCGCACGTGGATTTCTACCAAACGACGTGCTAAGCATGCCGATGGTGCTCTTTTTAGCAACCTCGCTTGGATTTGTGCCAAAACGCGTTTTAAGCATGCACATGCATCTGTTGATACACGCGGATGTTGTTTTCTGCAAAACCACAACATATGCATGCAAATGGTGCTTTTGGCAGAACGAGCACGTGGATTTCAACCAAACGACGTCCTAAGCATGCCGATCCTGCTCTTTTTAGCACCCGCGCACGGATTGGTGCCAAAACGGGTTTTCAGCATGCACATGCATCTTTTGGTAGACGCGGACGTTGTTTTCTGCAAAACCACAAGATATGCATGCAAATGGTGCTTTTGGCAGAACGCGCACGTGGATTTCTACCAAACGACGTGCTATGTATGCCGATGGTGCTTTTTTTAGCACCCGCACATGGATTTGTGCCAGAACGCTTGTTAAGCATGCACATGCATCTTTTGGTAGACGCGGACGTTGTTTTCTGCAAAATCACAATATAGGCATGCAAATGGTGCTTTTGGCAGAACGCGCAGGATTTCTACCAAAAGACGTGCTAAGCATGCCGATGCTGCTCTATTTAGCACCCGCGCATGGATTGGTGCCAAAACGCGTTTTGAGCATGCACATGTATCTTTTGGTAGACGCGGACGTTTTTTTCTGCAAAACCACAAGATATGCGTGCAAATGGTGCTTTTGGCAGAACGCGCAGGATTTCTACCAAACGACGTGCTAAGCATGCCGATGCTGCTCTATTTAGCACCCACGCATGGATTGGTGCCAAAACGCGTTTTGAGCATGCACATGCATCTTTTGGTAGACGCGGACGTTGTTTTCTGCAAAACCACAAGATATGCATGCAAATGGTGCTTTTGGCAGAACGCGCACGTGGATTTCTACCAAACGACGTGCTAAGCATGCCGATGCTGCCCTTTTTAGCACCCGCGCATGGATTTGTGCCAAAACGCGTTTTAAGCATGCACATGCATCTTTTGGTAGACGCCGACGTTGTTTTCTGCAAAACCACAAGATAAGCATGCAAATGGTGCTTTTGGCAGAACGCGCACGCGGATTTCTACCAAACGACGTGCTAAGCATGCCGATGCTGCTCTTTTTAGCACCCACGCATGGATTTGTGCCAAAACGCGTTTTGAGCATGCACATGCATCTTTTGATAGACGCGGACGTTGTTTTCTGCAAAACCACAAGTTATGCATGCAAATGGTGCTTTATGCAGAACGCGCATGCACATGCACCTTTTGATAGACGCGGACGTTGTGTTCTGCAAAACCACACAATATGCATGGAAATGGTCCTTTTGGCATAACGCGCACGTGGATTTCTACCAAACGACGTGCTAAGCATGCCAATGGTGCTCTTTTTAGCACCCGCGCTTGGATTTGTGCCAAAACGCGTTTTAAGCATGCACATGCATCTTTTGATACACGCGGATGTTGCTTTCTGCAAAACCACAACATATGCATGCAAATGGTGCTTTTGGCAGAACGAGCACGTGGATTTCAACAAAACGACGTCCTAAGCATGCCGATCCTGCTCTTTTTAGCACCCGCGCACGGATTGGTGCCAAAACGCGTTTTCAGCATGCACATGCATCTTTTGGTAGACGCAGACGTTGTTTTCTGCAAAACCACAACATATGCATGCAAATGGTGCTTTTAGCAGAACGCGCACGTGGATTTCTAGCAAACGACGTCCTAAGGATGCCGATGCTGCTCTTTTTAGCACCCGCACATGGATTTGTGCCAAAACACTTGTTAAGCATGCACATGCATCTTTCGGTAGACGCGGACGTTGTTTTCTGCAAAATCACAATATAGGCATGCAAATGGTGCTTTTGGCAGAACGCGCACGTGGATTTCTACCAAACGACGTGCATAGCATGCCGATGCTGCCCTTTTTAGCACCCGCGCATGGATTTTTGCCAAAACGCGTTTTGAGCATGCACATGCATCTTTTGGTAGACGCGGACGTTGTTTTCTGCAAAACCACAAGATATGCATGCAAATGGTGCTTTTGGCAGAACGCGCACGTGGATTTCTACCAAACGACGTGCTAAGCATGCCGATGGTGCTTTCTTTAGCACCCGCACATGGATTTGTGCCAAAACGCTTGTTAAGCATGCACATGCATCTTTTGGTAGACGCGGACGTTGTTTTCTGCAAAATCACAATATAGGCATGCAAATGGTGCTTTTGGCAGAACGCGCAGCATTTCTACCAAAAGACGTGCTAAGCATGCCGATGCTGCTCTATTTAGCACCCACACATGGATTGGTGCCAAAACGCGTTTTGAGCATGCACATGTATCTTTTGGTAGACGCGGACGTTGTTTTCTGCAAAACCACAAGATATGCGTGCAAATGGTGCTTTTGGCAGAACGCGCAGGATTTCTACCAAACGACGTGCTAAGCATGCCGATGCTGCTCTATTTAGCACCCACGCATGGATTGGTGCCAAAACGCGTTTTGAGTATGCACATGCATCTTTTGGTAGACGCGGACGTTGTTTTCTGCAAAACCACAAGATATGCGTGCAAATGGTGCTTTTGGCAGAACGCGCAGGATTTCTACCAAACGACGTGCTAAGCATGCCGATGCTGCTCTATTTAGCACCCACGCATGGATTGGTGCCAAAACACGTTTTGAGCATGCACATGCATCTTTTGGTAGACGCGGACGTTGTTTTCTGCAAAACCACAAGATATGCATGCAAATGGTGCTTTTGGCAGAACGCGCACGTGGATTTCTACCAAACGACGTGCTAAGCATGCCGATGGTGCTTTTTTTAGCACCCGCACATGGATTTGTGCCAAAACGCTTGTTAAGCATGCACATGCATCTTTTGGTAGACGCGGACGTTGTTTTCTGCAAAATCACAATATAGGCATGCAAATGGTGCTTTTGGCAGAACGCGCACGTGGATTTCTACCAAACGACGTGCTAAGCATGCCGATGCTGCCCTTTTTAGCACCCGCGCATGGATTTGTGCCAAAACGCGTTTTGAGCATGCACATGCATCTTTTGGTAGACGCGGACGTTATTTTCTGCAAAACCACAAGATATGCATGCGAATGGTGCTTTTGGCAGAACGCGCACGTGGATTTCTGACAAACGACGTGCTAAGCATACCGATGCTGCTCTTTTTAGCACCCGCGCGTGGATTTGTGCCAAAACGCGTTTTAAGCATGCACATGCATCTTTTGATAGACGCGGACGTTGTTTTCTGCAAAATCGCAAAATGTCCATGCAAATGGTGCTTTAAGCAGAACGCACACGTGGATTTCTACCAAACGACGTCCTAAGCATGCCGATGCTGCTCTTTTTAGCACCCGCGCACGGATTGGTGCCAAAACGCGTTTTGGGCATGCACATGCATCTTTCAATAGACGGGGACGTTGCTTTCTGCAAAAACACAAGATATGCATGCGAATGGTGCTTTTGGCAGAACGCGCACGTGGATTTCTGCCAAACGACGTGCTAAGCATGCGGATGCTGCTCTTTTTAGCACCCGCGCATGAATTTGTGCCAAAACGCGTTTTAAGCATGCACATGCATCTTTTGATAGACGCGGCCGTTGTTTTCTGCAAAACCACAACATTTGCATGCAAATGGTGCTTTTGACAGAACGCGCACGTGGATTTCTACCAAACGACGTGCTAAGCGTGCCGATGGTGCTTTTTTTAGCACCCGCGCATGGATTTGTGCCAAAACGCGTTTTAAGCATGCAAATGCATCTTTTGGTAGACGCCGACATTGTTTTCTGCAAAACCACAAGATATGCATGCAAATGGTGCTTTTAGCAGAACGCGCACGGGGATTTCTACCAAACGGTGTGCTAAGCATGCCGATGCTGCTCTTTTTAGCACCCGCACATGGATTTCTGCTAAAACGCTTGTAAAGCATGCACATGCATCTTTTGGTAGACGCGGACGTTGTTTTCTGCAAAATCACAATATAGGCATGCAAATGGTGCTTTTGGCAGAACGCGCAGGATTTCTACCAAACGACGTGCTAGGCATGCCGATGCAGCTCTATTTAGCACCCACGCACGGGTTTGTGCCAAAACGCGTTTTAAGCACGCACATGCATCTTTTGATAGATGCGGACGTTGTTTTCTGCAAAACCACAAGATATGCATGCAAATGGTGATTTGGCAGAACGCGCACGTGAATTTCTACCAAACGGCATGCTAAGCATGCCGATGGTGCTCTTTTTAGCACTCGCGCATGTATTTGTGCCAAAACGCGGTTTAAGCATGCACATGCATCTTTTGATAGACGCGGACGTTGTTTTCTGCAAAACCACAACATTTGCATGCAAATGGTGCTTTTGACAGAACGCGCACGTGGATTTCTACCAAACGACGTCCTAAGCATGCCGATGCTGCACTTTTTAGCACCCGCGCACGGATTGGTGCCAAAACGCGTTTTCAGCATGCACATGCATATTTTGGTAGACGCGGACAATGTTTTCTGCAAAACCACAACATTTGCATGCAAATGGTGCTTTTCGCAGAACGCGCACGTGGATTTCTACCAAACGACGTCCTAAGCATGCCGATGCTGCACTTTTTAGCACCCGCGCACGGATTGGTGCCAAAACGCGTTTTCAGCATGCACATGCACATTTTGGTAGACGCGGACAATGTTTTCTGCAAAACCACAAGATATGCATGCGAATGGGGCTTTTGGCAGAACGCGCACGTGGATTTCTACCAAACGACGTACTAAGTATGCCGATGCTGCTCTTTTTAGCACCCGCGCATGGATTTGTGCCAAAACGCGTTTTGGGCATGCACATGCATCTTTTAATAGACGCGGACGTTATTTTCTGCAAAACCACAAGATATGCATGCGAATGGTGCTTTTGGCAGAACGCGCACGTGGATTTCTGCCAAACGACGTGATAAGCATGCCGATGCTGCTCTTTTTAGCACCCGCGCATGGATTTGTGCCAAAACGCGTTTTAAGCATGCACATGCATCTTTTGATAGACGCGGACGTTGTTTTCTGCAAAACCACAACATTTGCATGCAAATGGTGCTTTTGACAGAACGCGCACGTGGATTTCTACCAAACGACGTGCTAAGCGTGCCGATGGTGCTTTTTTAGCACCCGCGCATGGATTTGTGCCAAAACGCGTTTTAAGCATGCAAATGCATCTTTTGGTAGACGCCGACGTTGTTTTCTGCAAAACCACAAGATATGCATGCAAATGGTGCTTTTGGCAGAACGCGCACGGGGATTTCTACCAAACGGTGTGCTAAGCATGCCGATGCTGCTCTTTTTAGCACCCGCACATGGATTTCTGCTAAAACGCTTGTAAAGCATGCACATGCATCTTTTGGTAGACCCGGACGTGGTTTTCTGCAAAACCACAAGATATGCATGCAAATGGTGCTTTTGGCAGAACGCGCACGTGGATTTCTACCAAACGGCGTGCTAAGCATGCCGATGCTGCTCAATTTAGCACCCGCGCATGGGTTTGTGCCAAAACGCGTTTTAAGCACGCACATGCATCTTTTGATAGATGCGGACGTTGTTTTCTGCAAAACCACAAGATATGCATGCAAATGGTGATTTGGCAGAACGCGCACGTGAATTTCTACCAAACGGCATGCTAAGCATGCCGATGGTGCTCTTTTTAGCACTCGCGCATGTATTTGTGCCAAAACACGTTTTAAGCATGCACATGCATCTTTTGATAGACGCGGACGTTGTTTTCTGCAAAACCACAACATTTGCATGCAAATGGTGCTTTTGACAGAACGCGCACGTGGATTTCTACCAAACGACGTCCTAAGCATGCCGATGCTGCACTTTTTAGCACCCGCGCACGGATTGGTGCCAAAACGCGTTTTCAGCATGCACATGCATATTTTGGTAGACGCGGACAATGTTTTCTGCAAAACCACAACATTTGCATGCAAATGGTGCTTTTCGCAGAACGCGCACGTGGATTTCTACCAAACGACGTCCTAAGCATGCCGATGCTGCACTTTTTAGCACCCGCGCACGGATTGGTGCCAAAACGCGTTTTCAGCATGCACATGCATATTTTGGTAGACGCGGACAATGTTTTCTGCAAAACCACAAGATATGCATGCGAATGGGGCTTTTGGCAGAACGCGCACGTGGATTTCTACCAAACGACGTGCTAAGCATGCCGATCGTGCTTTTTTAGCACCCGCACATGGATTTGTGCCAAAACGCTTGTTAAGCATGCACATGCATCTTTTGGTAGACGCGGACGTTGTTTTCTGCAAAATCACAATATAGGCATGCAAATGGTGCTTTTGGCAGAACGCGCACGTGGATTTCTTCCAAACGACGTGCTAAGCATGCCGATGCTGCCCTTTTTAGCACCCGCGCATGGATTTGTGCCAAAACCCGTTTTGAGCATGCAGATGCATCTTTTGGTAGACGCGGACGTTGTTTTCTGCAAAACCACAAGATATGAATACAAATGGTGCTTTTGGCAGGACGCGCACGTGGATTTCTACCAACCGACGTGCTAAGCATGCCGATGCTGCGCTTTTTAGCACCCGCGCATGGATTTGTGCCAAAACGCGTTTTGAGCATGTACATGCATCTTTTGGTAGACGCGGACGTTGTTTTCTGCAAAACCACAAAATATGCACGCAAATGCTGCTTTAAGCAGAACGCACACGTGGATTTCTACCAAACGACGTCCTAAGCGTGCCGATGCTGCTCTTTTTAGCACCCGCGCACGGATTGGTGCCAAAACGCGTTTTGGGCATGCACATGCATCTTTTAATAGACGCGGACGTTGTTTTCTGCAAAAACACAAGATATGCATGCGAATGGTGCTTTTGGCAGAACGCGAAACGTGGATTTCTGCCAAACGACGTGCTAAGCATGCCGATGGTGCTTTTTTTAGCACCCGCACATGGATTTGTGCCAAAACGCTTGTTAAGCATGCACATGCATGTTTTGGTAGACGCGGACGTTGTTTTCTGCAAAATCACAATATAGGCATGCAAATGGTGCTTTTGGCAGAACGCGCACGTGGATTTATACCAAACGACGTGCTAAGCATGCAGATGCTGCCCTTGTTAGCACCCGCGCATGGATTTGTGCCAAAACCCGTTTTGAGCATGCAGATGCATCTTTTGGTAGACGCGGACGTTGTTTTCTGCAAAACCACAAGATATGCATACAAATGGTGCTTTTGGCAGAACGCGCACGTGGATTTCTACCAAACGACGTGCTAAGCATGCCGATGCTGCTCTTTTTAGCACCCGCGCATGGATTTGTGCCAAAACGCGTTTTGGGCATGCACATGCATCTTTTAATAGACGCGGACGTTATTTTCTGCAAAACCACAAGATATGCATGCGAATGGTGCTTTTGGCAGAACGCGCACGTGGATTTCTGACAAACGACGTGCTAAGCATACCGATGCTACTCTTTCTAGCACCCGCGCATGGATTTGTGCCAAAACGCGTTTTAAGCATGCACATGAATCTTTTGATAGACGCGGGCGTTGTTTTCTGCAAAACCACAAAATATGCATGCAAATTGTGCTTTAAGCAGAACGCACACGTGGATTTCTACCAAACGACGTCCTACGCATGCCGATACTGCTCTTTTTAGCACCCGCGCACGGATTGGTGCCACAACGCGTTTTGGGCATGCACATGCATCTTTTAATAGACGCGGACGTTGTTTTCTGCAAAAACACAAGATATGCATGCGAATGGTGCTTTTGGCAGAACGCGAAACGTGGATTTCTGCCAAACGACGTGCTAAGCATGCCGATGGTGCTTTTTTTAGGACCCGAACATGGATTTGTGCCAAAACGCTTGTTAAGCATGCACATGCATCTTTTGGTAGACGCGGACGTTGTTTTCTGCAAAATCACAATATAGGCAAGCAAATGGTGCTTTTGGCAGAACGCGCACGTGGATTTCTACCAAACGACGTGCTAAGCATGCCGATGCTGCCCTTTTTAGCACCCGCGCATGGATTTGTGCCAAAACGCGTTTTGAGCATGCACATGCATCTTTTGGTAGACGCGGACGTTGTTTTCTGCAAAACCACAAGATGTGCATGCAAATGGTGCTTTTGGCAGAACGCGCACGTGGATTTCTACCAAACGACGTACTAAGCATGCCGATGCTGCCCTTTTTAGCACCCGCGCAAGGATTTGTGCCAAAACGCGTTTTGGGCATGCACATGCATCTTTTAATAGACGCGGACGTTATTTTCTGCAAAACCACTAGATATGCATGCGAATGGTGCTTTTGGCAGAACGCGCACGTGGATTTCTGACAAACGACGTGCTAAGCATACCGATGCCGCTCTTTAGCACCCGCGCATGCATTTGTGCCAAAACGCGTTTTAAGCATGCACATGCATCTTTTGATAGACGCGGACGTTGTTTTCTGCAAAACCACAAAATGTGCATGCAAATGGTGCTTTAAGCAGAACGCGCACGTGGATTTCTAGCAAACGACGTCCTAAGGATGCCGATGCTGCTCTTTTTAGCACCCGCACATGGATTTGTGCCAAAACACTTGTTAAGCATGCACATGCATCTTTCGGTAGACGCGGACGTTGTTTTCTGCAAAATCACAATATAGGCATGCAAATGGTGCTTTTGGCAGAACGCGCACGTGGATTTCTACCAAACGACGTGCATAGCATGCCGATGCTGCCCTTTTTAGCACCCGCGCATGGATTTTTGCCAAAACGCGTTTTGAGCATGCACATGCATCTTTTGGTAGACGCGGACGTTGTTTTCTGCAAAACCACAAGATATGCATGCAAATGGCGCTTTTGGCAGAACGCGCACGTGGATTTCTACCAAACGACGTGCTAAGCATGCCGATGGTGCTTTCTTTAGCACCCGCACATGGATTTGTGCCAAAACGCTTGTTAAGCATGCACATGCATCTTTTGGTAGACGCGGACGTTGTTTTCTGCAAAATCACAATATAGGCATGCAAATGGTGCTTTTGGCAGAACGCGCAGCATTTCTACCAAAAGACGTGCTAAGCATGCCGATGCTGCTCTATTTAGCACCCACACATGGATTGGTGCCAAAACGCGTTTTGAGCATGCACATGTATCTTTTGGTAGACGCGGACGTTGTTTTCTGCAAAACCACAAGATATGCGTGCAAATGGTGCTTTTGGCAGAACGCGCAGGATTTCTACCAAACGACGTGCTAAGCATGCCGATGCTGCTCTATTTAGCACCCACGCATGGATTGGTGCCAAAACGCGTTTTGAGTATGCACATGCATCTTTTGGTAGACGCGGACGTTGTTTTCTGCAAAACCACAAGATATGCGTGCAAATGGTGCTTTTGGCAGAACGCGCAGGATTTCTACCAAACGACGTGCTAAGCATGCCGATGCTGCTCTATTTAGCACCCACGCATGGATTGGTGCCAAAACACGTTTTGAGCATGCACATGTATCTTTTGGTAGACGCGGACGTTGTTTTCTGCAAAACCACAAGATATGCATGCAAATGGTGCTTTTGGCAGAACGCGCACGTGGATTTCTACCAAACGACGTGCTAAGCATGCCGATGGTGCTTTTTTTAGCACCCGCACATGGATTTGTGCCAAAACGCTTGTTAAGCATGCACATGCATCTTTTGGTAGACGCGGACGTTGTTTTCTGCAAAATCACAATATAGGCATGCAAATGGTGCTTTTGGCAGAACGCGCACGTGGATTTCTACCAAACGACGTGCTAAGCATGCCGATGCTGCCCTTTTTAGCACCCGCGCATGGATTTGTGCCAAAACGCGTTTTGAGCATGCACATGCATCTTTTGGTAGACGCGGACGTTATTTTCTGCAAAACCACAAGATATGCATGCGAATGGTGCTTTTGGCAGAACGCGCACGTGGATTTCTGACAAACGACGTGCTAAGCATACCGATGCTGCTCTTTTTAGCACCCGCGCGTGGATTTGTGCCAAAACGCGTTTTAAGCATGCACATGCATCTTTTGATAGACGCGGACGTTGTTTTCTGCAAAATCGCAAAATGTCCATGCAAATGGTGCTTTAAGCAGAACGCACACGTGGATTTCTACCAAACGACGTCCTAAGCATGCCGATGCTGCTCTTTTTAGCACCCGCGCACGGATTGGTGCCAAAACGCGTTTTGGGCATGCACATGCATCTTTCAATAGACGGGGACGTTGCTTTCTGCAAAAACACAAGATATGCATGCGAATGGTGCTTTTGGCAGAACGCGCACGTGGATTTCTGCCAAACGACGTGCTAAGCATGCCGATGCTGCTCTTTTTAGCACCCGCGCATGAATTTGTGCCAAAACGCGTTTTAAGCATGCACATGCATCTTTTGATAGACGCGGACGTTGTTTTCTGCAAAACCACAACATTTGCATGCAAATGGTGCTTTTGACAGAACGCGCACGTGGATTTCTACCAAACGACGTGCTAAGCGTGCCGATGGTGCTTTTTTTAGCACCCGCGCATGGATTTGTGCCAAAACGCGTTTTAAGCATGCAAATGCATCTTTTGGTAGACGCCGACGTTGTTTTCTGCAAAACCACAAGATATGCATGCAAATGGTGCTTTTAGCAGAACGCGCACGGGGATTTCTACCAAACGGTGTGCTAAGCATGCCGATGCTGCTCTTTTTAGCACCCGCACATGGATTTCTGCTAAAACGCTTGTAAAGCATGCACATGCATCTTTTGGTAGACGCGGACGTTGTTTTCTGCAAAATCACAATATAGGCATGCAAATGGTGCTTTTGGCAGAACGCGCAGGATTTCTACCAAACGACGTGCTAGGCATGCCGATGCAGCTCTATTTAGCACCCACGCACGGGTTTGTGCCAAAACGCGTTTTAAGCACGCACATGCATCTTTTGATAGATGCGGACGTTGTTTTCTGCAAAACCACAAGATATGCATGCAAATGGTGATTTGGCAGAACGCGCACGTGAATTTCTACCAAACGGCATGCTAAGCATGCCGATGGTGCTCTTTTTAGCACTCGCGCATGTATTTGTGCCAAAACGCGGTTTAAGCATGCACATGCATCTTTTGATAGACGCGGACGTTGTTTTCTGCAAAACCACAACATTTGCATGCAAATGGTGCTTTTGACAGAACGCGCACGTGGATTTCTACCAAACGACGTCCTAAGCATGCCGATGCTGCACTTTTTAGCACCCGCGCACGGATTGGTGCCAAAACGCGTTTTCAGCATGCACATGCATATTTTGGTAGACGCGGACAATGTTTTCTGCAAAACCACAACATTTGCATGCAAATGGTGCTTTTCGCAGAACGCGCACGTGGATTTCTACCAAACGACGTCCTAAGCATGCCGATGCTGCACTTTTTAGCACCCGCGCACGGATTGGTGCCAAAACGCGTTTTCAGCATGCACATGCACATTTTGGTAGACGCGGACAATGTTTTCTGCAAAACCACAAGATATGCATGCGAATGGGGCTTTTGGCAGAACGCGCACGTGGATTTCTACCAAACGACGTACTAAGCATGCCGATGCTGCTCTTTTTAGCACCCGCGCATGGATTTGTGCCAAAACGCGTTTTGGGCATGCACATGCATCTTTTAATAGACGCGGACGTTATTTTCTGCAAAACCACAAGATATGCATGCGAATGGTGCTTTTGGCAGAACGCGCACGTGGATTTCTGCCAAACGACGTGATAAGCATGCCGATGCTGCTCTTTTTAGCACCCGCGCATGGATTTGTGCCAAAACGCGTTTTAAGCATGCACATGCATCTTTTGATAGACGCGGACGTTGTTTTCTGCAAAACCACAACATTTGCATGCAAATGGTGCTTTTGACAGAACGCGCACGTGGATTTCTACCAAACGACGTGCTAAGCGTGCCGATGGTGCTTTTTTAGCACCCGCGCATGGATTTGTGCCAAAACGCGTTTTAAGCATGCAAATGCATCTTTTGGTAGACGCCGACGTTGTTTTCTGCAAAACCACAAGATATGCATGCAAATGGTGCTTTTGGCAGAACGCGCACGGGGATTTCTACCAAACGGTGTGCTAAGCATGCCGATGCTGCTCTTTTTAGCACCCGCACATGGATTTCTGCTAAAACGCTTGTAAAGCATGCACATGCATCTTTTGGTAGACCCGGACGTGGTTTTCTGCAAAACCACAAGATATGCATGCAAATGGTGCTTTTGGCAGAACGCGCACGTGGATTTCTACCAAACGGCGTGCTAAGCATGCCGATGCTGCTCAATTTAGCACCCGCGCATGGGTTTGTGCCAAAACGCGTTTTAAGCACGCACATGCATCTTTTGATAGATGCGGACGTTGTTTTCTGCAAAACCACAAGATATGCATGCAAATGGTGATTTGGCAGAACGCGCACGTGAATTTCTACCAAACGGCATGCTAAGCATGCCGATGGTGCTCTTTTTAGCACTCGCGCATGTATTTGTGCCAAAACACGTTTTAAGCATGCACATGCATCTTTTGATAGACGCGGACGTTGTTTTCTGCAAAACCACAACATTTGCATGCAAATGGTGCTTTTGACAGAACGCGCACGTGGATTTCTACCAAACGACGTCCTAAGCATGCCGATGCTGCACTTTTTAGCACCCGCGCACGGATTGGTGCCAAAACGCGTTTTCAGCATGCACATGCATATTTTGGTAGACGCGGACAATGTTTTCTGCAAAACCACAACATTTGCATGCAAATGGTGCTTTTCGCAGAACGCGCACGTGGATTTCTACCAAACGACGTCCTAAGCATGCCGATGCTGCACTTTTTAGCACCCGCGCACGGATTGGTGCCAAAACGCGTTTTCAGCATGCACATGCATATTTTGGTAGACGCGGACAATGTTTTCTGCAAAACCACAAGATATGCATGCGAATGGGGCTTTTGGCAGAACGCGCACGTGGATTTCTACCAAACGACGTGCTAAGCATGCCGATCGTGCTTTTTTAGCACCCGCACATGGATTTGTGCCAAAACGCTTGTTAAGCATGCACATGCATCTTTTGGTAGACGCGGACGTTGTTTTCTGCAAAATCACAATATAGGCATGCAAATGGTGCTTTTGGCAGAACGCGCACGTGGATTTCTTCCAAACGACGTGCTAAGCATGCCGATGCTGCCCTTTTTAGCACCCGCGCATGGATTTGTGCCAAAACCCGTTTTGAGCATGCAGATGCATCTTTTGGTAGACGCGGACGTTGTTTTCTGCAAAACCACAAGATATGCATACAAATGGTGCTTTTGGCAGAAC
The DNA here is from genome assembly GCF_050947875.1 of Dermacentor variabilis. NCBI lineage: Eukaryota > Metazoa > Arthropoda > Arachnida > Ixodida > Ixodidae > Dermacentor > Dermacentor variabilis. The sequence continues at coordinate 1,776,048 of NW_027460412.1, read as the reverse complement.
GCGCACGTGGATTTCTACCAACCGACGTGCTAAGCATGCCGATGCTGCCCTTTTTAGCACCCGCGCATGGATTTGTGCCAAAACGCGTTTTGAGCATGTACATGCATCTTTTGGTAGACGCGGACGTTGTTTTCTGCAAAACCACAAGATGTGCATGCAAATGGTGCTTTTGGCAGAACGCGCACGTGGATTTCTACCAAACGACGTACTAAGCATGCCGATGCTGCTCTTTTTAGCACCCGCACATGGATTTGTACCAAAACGCGTTTTGGGCATGCACATGCATCTTTTAATAGACGCGGACGTTATTTTCTGCAAAACCACAAGATATGCATGCGAATGGTGCTTTTGGCAGAACGCGCACGTGGATTTCTGACAAACGACATGCTAAGCATACCGATGCTGCTCTTTTTAGCACCCGCGCATGGATTTGTGCCAAAACGCGTTTTAAGCATGCACATGAATCTTTTGATAGACGCGGACGTTGTTTTCTGCAAAACCACAAAATATGCACGCAAATGCTGCTTTAAGCAGAACGCACACGTGGATTTCTACCAAACGACGTCCTAAGCGTGCCGATGCTGCTCTTTTTAGCACCCGCGCACGGATTGGTGCCAAAACGCGTTTTGGGCATGCACATGCATCTTTTAATAGACGCGGACGTTGTTTTCTGCAAAAACACAAGATATGCATGCGAATGGTGCTTTTGGCAGAACGCGAAACGTGGATTTCTGCCAAACGACGTGCTAAGCATGCAGATGCTGCCCTTGTTAGCACCCGCGCATGGATTTGTGCCAAAACCCGTTTTGAGCATGCAGATGCATCTTTTGGTAGACGCGGACGTTGTTTTCTGCAAAACCACAAGATATGCATACAAATGGTGCTTTTGGCAGAACGCGCACGTGGATTTCTACCAAACGACGTGCTAAGCATGCCGATGCTGCTCTTTTTAGCACCCGCGCATGGATTTGTGCCAAAACGCGTTTTGGGCATGCACATGCATCTTTTAATAGACGCGGACGTTATTTTCTGCAAAACCACAAGATATGCATGCGAATGGTGCTTTTGGCAGAACGCGCACGTGGATTTCTGACAAACGACGTGCTAAGCATACCGATGCTACTCTTTCTAGCACCCGCGCATGGATTTGTGCCAAAACGCGTTTTAAGCATGCACATGAATCTTTTGATAGACGCGGGCGTTGTTTTCTGCAAAACCACAAAATATGCATGCAAATTGTGCTTTAAGCAGAACGCACACGTGGATTTCTACCAAACGACGTCCTACGCATGCCGATACTGCTCTTTTTAGCACCCGCGCACGGATTGGTGCCACAACGCGTTTTGGGCATGCACATGCATCTTTTAATAGACGCGGACGTTGTTTTCTGCAAAAACACAAGATATGCATGCGAATGGTGCTTTTGGCAGAACGCGAAACGTGGATTTCTGCCAAACGACGTGCTAAGCATGCCGATGGTGCTTTTTTTAGGACCCGAACATGGATTTGTGCCAAAACGCTTGTTAAGCATGCACATGCATCTTTTGGTAGACGCGGACGTTGTTTTCTGCAAAATCACAATATAGGCAAGCAAATGGTGCTTTTGGCAGAACGCGCACGTGGATTTCTACCAAACGACGTGCTAAGCATGCCGATGCTGCCCTTTTTAGCACCCGCGCATGGATTTGTGCCAAAACGCGTTTTGAGCATGCACATGCATCTTTTGGTAGACGCGGACGTTGTTTTCTGCAAAACCACAAGATGTGCATGCAAATGGTGCTTTTGGCAGAACGCGCACGTGGATTTCTACCAAACGACGTACTAAGCATGCCGATGCTGCCCTTTTTAGCACCCGCGCAAGGATTTGTGCCAAAACGCGTTTTGGGCATGCACATGCATCTTTTAATAGACGCGGACGTTATTTTCTGCAAAACCACTAGATATGCATGCGAATGGTGCTTTTGGCAGAACGCGCACGTGGATTTCTGACAAACGACGTGCTAAGCATACCGATGCCGCTCTTTAGCACCCGCGCATGGATTTGTGCCAAAACGCGTTTTAAGCATGCACATGCATCTTTTGATAGACGCGGACGTTGTTTTCTGCAAAACCACAAAATGTGCATGCAAATGGTGCTTTAAGCAGAACGCACACGTGGATTTCTACCAAACGACGTCCTAAGCATGCCGATGCTGCTCTTTTTAGCACCCGCGCACGGATTGGTGCCAAAACGCGTTTTGGGCATGCACATGCATCTTTTAATAGACGCGGACGTTGTTTTCTGCAAAAACACAACATATGCATGCGAATGGTGCTTTTGGCAGAACGCGCACGTGGATTTCTGCCAAACGACGTGCTAAGCATGCCGATGCTGCTCTTTTTAGCACCCGCGCATGGATTTGTGCCAAAACGCATTTTAAGCATGCACATGCATCTTTTGATAGACGCCGACGTTGTTTTCTGCAAAACCACAAGATATGCATGCAAATGGTGCTTTTGGCAGAAGGCGCACGTGGATTTCTACCAAACGACGTGCTAAGCATGCCGATGGTGCTTTTCTTAGCACCCGCGCATGGATTTGTGCCAAAACGCGTTTTAAGCATACAAATGCATCTTTTGGTAGACGCGGACGATGCTTTCTGCAAAACCACAAGATATGCATGCGAATGGTCATTTTGGCAGAACGCGCACGTGGATTTCTACCTAACGACGTGCTAAGCATGCCGATGGTGCTTTTTTTAGCACCCGCACATGGATTTGTGCCAAAACGCTTGTTAAGCATGCACATGCATGTTTTGGTAGACACGGACGTTGTTTTCTCCAAAATCACAATATAGGCATGCAAATGGTGCTTTTGGCAGAACGCGCACGTGGATTTCTACCAAACGACGTGCTAAGCATGCCGATGCTGCCCTTTTTAGCACCCGCGCATGGATTTGTGCCAAAACGCGTTTTGAGCATGCACATGCATCTTTTGGTAGACGCGGACGTTGTTTTCTGCAAAACCACAAGATGTGCATGCAAATGGTGCTTTTGGCAGAACGCGCACGTGGATTTCTACCAAACGGCGTACTAAGCATGCCGATGCTGCCCTTTTTAGCACCCGCGCATGGATTTCTGCCAAAGCGCGTTTTGAGCATGCACATGCATCTTTTGGTAGACGCGGACGTTGTTTTCTGCAAAACCACAACATTTGCATGCAAATGGTGCTTTTGGCAGAACGCGCACGTGGATTTCTACCAAACGACGTCCTAAGCATGCCGATGCTGCACTTTTTAGCACCCGCGCACGGATTGGTGCCAAAACGCGTTTTCAGCATGCACATGCATATTTTGGTAGACGCGGACAATGTTTTCTGCAAAATCACAATATAGGCATGCAAATGGTGCTTTTGGCTGAACGCGCACGTGGATTTCTACCAAACGACGTGCTAAGCATGCCGATGCTGCCCTTTTTAGCACCCGCGCATGGATTTGTGCCAAAACCCGTTTTGAGCATGCAGATGCATCTTTTGGTAGACGCGGACGTTGTTTTCAGCAAAACCACAAGATATGCATGCAAATGGTGCTTTTGGCAGAACGCGCACGTGGATTTCTACCAAACGACGTGCTAAGCATGCCGATGCTGCCCTTTTTAGCACCCGCGCATGGATTTGTGCCAAAACGCGTTTTGAGCATGCACATGCATCTTTTGGTAGACGCGGACGTTGTTTTCTGCAAAACCACAAGATGTGCATGCAAATGGTGCTTTTGGCAGAACGCGCACGTGGATTTCTACCAAACGACGTACTAAGCATGCCGATGCTGCTCTTTTTAGCACCCGCGCATGGATTTGTGCCAAAACGCGTTTTGGGCATGCACATGCATCTTTTAATAGACGCGGACGTTGTTTTCTGCAAAAACACAAGATATGCATGCGAATGGTGCTTTTGGCAGAACGCGAAACGTGGATTTCTGCCAAACGACGTGCTAAGCATGCCGATGGTGCTTTTTTTAGCACCCGCACATGGATTTGTGCCAAAACGCTTGTTAAGCATGCACATGCATCTTTTGGTAGACGCGGACGATGTTTTCTGCAAAACCACAAGATATGCATGCGAATGGTGCTTTTGGCAGAACGCGCACGTGGATTTCTACCAAACGACGTGCTAAGCATGCCGATGGTGCTTTTTTTAGCACCCGCACATGGATTTGTGCCAAAACGCTTGTTAAGCATGCACATGCATCTTTTGGTAGACGCGGACGTTGTTTTCTGCAAAATCACAATAAAGGCATGCAAATGGTGCTTTTGGCAGAACGCGCACGTGGATTTCTACCAAACGACGTGCTAAGCATGCCGATGCTGCCCTTTTTAGCACCCGCGCATGGATTTGTGCCAAAACCCGTTTTGAGCATGCAGATGCATCTTTTGGTAGACGCGGACGTTGTTTTCTGCAAAACCACAAGATATGCATGCAAATGGTGCTTTTGGCAGAACGCGCACGTGGATTCCTACCAAACGACGTGCTAAGCATGCCGATGCTGCCCTTTCTAGCACCCGCGCATGGATTTGTGCCAAAACGCGTTTTGGGCATGCACATGCATCTTTTAATAGACGCGGACGTTATTTTCTGCAAAACCACAAGATATGCATGCGAATGGTGCTTTTGGCAGAACGCGCACGTGGATTTCTGACAAACGACGTACTAAGCATACCGATGCTGCTCTTTTTAGCACCCGCGCATGGATTTGTGCCAAAACGCGTTTTAAGCATGCACATGCATCTTTTGATAGACGCGGACGTTGTTTTCTGCAAAACCACAAAATATGCATGCAAATGGTGCTTTAAGCAGAACGCACACGTGGATTTCTACAAACGACGTCCTAAGCATGCCGATGTTGCTCTTTTTAGCCCCCGCGCACGGATTGGTGCCAAAACGCGTTTAGGGCATGCACATGCATCTTTTAATAGACGCGGACGTTGTTTTCTGCAAAAACACAAGATATGCATGCGAATGGTGCTTTTGGCAGAACGCGCACGTGGATTTCTACCAAACGACGTGCTAAGCATGCCGATGGTGCTTTTTTTAGCACCCGCACATGGATTTGTGCCAAAACGCTTGTTAAGCATGCACATGCATCTTTTGGTAGACGCGGACGTTGTTTTCTGCAAAATCACAATATAGGCATGCAAATGGTGCTTTTGGCAGAACGCGCACGTGGATTTCTACCAAACGACGTCCTAAGCATGCCGATGCTGCCCTTTTTAGCACCCGCGCATGGATTTGTGCCAAAACCCGTTTTGAGCATGCAGATGCATCTTTTGGATGATACGGACGTTGTTTTCTGCAAAACCACAATATAGGCATGCAAATGGTGCTTTTGGCAGAACGCGCACGTGTATTTCTACCAAACGACGTTCTAAGCATGCCGATGCTGCCCTTTTTAGCACCCGCGCATGGATTTGTGCCAAAACGCGTTTTGAGCATGCACATGCATCTTTTGGTAGACGCGGACGTTGTTTTCTGCAAAACCACAAGATATGCATGCAAATGGTGCTTTTGGCAGAACGCGCACGTGGATTTCTACCAAACGACGTACTAAGCATGCCGATGCTGCTCTTTTTAGCACCCGCGCATGGATGTGTGCCAAAAGGCGTTTTGGGCACGCACATGCATCTTTTAATAGACGCGGAAGTTGTTTTCAGCAAAACCACAAGATATGCATGCGAATGGTGCTTTTGGCAGAACGCGCACGTGGATTTCTGCCAAACGACATGCTAAGCATGCCGATGCTGCTATATTTAGCACCCGCGCATGGATTTGTGCCAAAACGCGTTTTAAGCATGCACATGCATCTTTTGGTAGATGCGGACGTTGTTTTCTGCAAAACCACAATATAGGCATGCAAATGGTGCTTTTGGCCGAACGCGCACGTGGATTTCTACCAAACGACGTGCTAAGCATGCCGATGCTGCTCTTTTTAGCACCCGCGCATGGATGTGTGCCAAAAGGCGTTTTGGGCACGCACATGCATCTTTTAATAGACGCGGAAGTTGTTTTCTGCAAAACCACAAGATATGCATGCGAATGGTGCTTTTGGCAGAACGCGCACGTGGATTTCTGCCAAACGACATGCTAAGCATGCCGATGCTGCTCTTTTTAGCACCCGCGCATGGATTTGTGCCAAAACGCGTTTTAAGCATGCACATGCATCTTTTGATAGACGCGGACGTTGTTTTCTGCAAAACCACAACATATGCATGCAAATGGTGCTTTAAGCAGAACGCACACGTGGATTTCTACAAACGACGTCCTAAGCATGCCGATGTTGCTCTTTTTAGCCCCCGCGCACGGATTGGTGCCAAAACGCGTTTAGGGCATGCACATGCATCTTTTAATAGACGCGGACGTTGTTTTCTGCAAAAACACAAGATATGCATGCGAATGGTGCTTTTGGCAGAACGCGCACGTGGATTTCTACCAAACGACGTGCTAAGCATGCCGATTCTGCCCTTTTTAGCACCCGCGCATGGATTTGTGCCAAAACGCGTTTTGAGCATGCAGCTGCATCTATTGGTAGACGCGGACGTTGTTTTCTGCAAAACCACAAGATATGCATGCCAATGGTGCTTTTGGCAGAACGCGCACGTGGATTTCTACCAAACGACGTGCTAAGCATGCCGATGCTGCCCTTTTTAGCACCCGCGCATGGATTTGTGCCAAAACGCGTTTTGAGCATGCACATGCATCTTTTGGTAGACGCGGACGTTGTTTTCTGCAAAACCACAAGATATGCATGCAAATGGTGCTTTTGGCAGAACGCGCACGTGGATTTCTACCAAACGACGTACTAAGCATGCCGATGCTGCTCTTTTTAGCACCCGCGCATGGATGTGTGCCAAAAGGCGTTTTTGGCACGCACATGAATCTTTTAATAGACGCGGAAGTTGTTTTCTGCAAAACCACAAGATATGCATGCGAATGGTGCTTTTGGCAGAACGCGCACGTGGATTTCTGCCAAACGACATGCTAAGCATGCCGATGCTGCTCTTTTTAGCACCCGCGCATGGATTTGTGCCAAAACGCGTTTTAAGCATGCACATGCATCTTTTGGTAGATGCGGACGTTGTTTTCTGCAAAACCACAATATAGGCATGCAAATGGTGCTTTTGGCAGAACGCGCACGTGGATTTCTACCAAACGACGTACTAAGCATGCCGATGCTGCTCTTTTTAGCACCCGCGCATGGATGTGTGCCAAAAGGCGTTTTGGGCACGCACATGCATCTTTTAATAGACGCGGAAGTTGTTTTCTGCAAAACCACAAGATATGCATGCGAATGGTGCTTTTGGCAGAACGCGCACGTGGATTTCTGCCAAACGACATGCTAAGCATGCCGATGCTGCTCTTTTTAGCACCCGCGCATGGATTTGTGCCAAAACGCGTTTTAAGCATGCACATGCATCTTTTGATAGACGCGGACGTTGTTTTCTGCAAAACCACAAAATATGCATGCAAATGGTGCTTTAAGCAGAACGCACACGTGGATTTCTACAAACGACGTCCTAAGCATGCCGATGTTGCTCTTTTTAGCCCCCGCGCACGGATTGGTGCCAAAACGCGTTTAGGGCATGCACATGCATCTTTTAATAGACGCGGACGTTGTTTTCTGCAAAAACACAAGATATGCATGCGAATGGTGCTTTTGGCAGAACGCGCACGTGGATTTCTACCAAACGACGTGCTAAGCATGCCGATGGTGCTTTTTTTAGCACCCGCGCATGGATTTGTGCCAAAACCCGTTTTGAGCATGCAGATGCATCTTTTGGTTGATGCGGACGTTGTTTTCTGCAAAACCACAATATAGGCATGCAAATGGTGCTTTTGGCAGAACGCGCACGTGGATTTCTACCAAACGACGTGCTAAGCATGCCGATTCTGCCCTTTTTAGCACCCGCGCATGGATTTGTGCCAAAACGCGTTTTGAGCATGCAGCTGCATCTATTGGTAGACGCGGACGTTGTTTTCTGCAAAACCACAAGATATGCATGCCAATGGTGCTTTTGGCAGAACGCGCACGTGGATTTCTACCAAACGACGTGCTAAGCATGCCGATGCTGCCCTTTTTAGCACCCGCGCATGGATTTGTGCCAAAACGCGTTTTGAGCATGCACATGCATCTTTTGGTAGACGCGGACGTTGTTTTCTGCAAAACCACAAGATATGCATGCAAATGGTGCTTTTGGCAGAACGCGCACGTGGATTTCTACCAAACGACGTACTAAGCATGCCGATGCTGCTCTTTTTAGCACCCGCGCATGGATGTGTGCCAAAAGGCGTTTTGGGCACGCACATGAATCTTTTAATAGACGCGGAAGTTGTTTTCTGCAAAACCACAAGATATGCATGCGAATGGTGCTTTTGGCAGAACGCGCACGTGGATTTCTGCCAAACGACATGCTAAGCATGCCGATGCTGCTCTTTTTAGCACCAGCGCATGGATTTGTGCCAAAACGCGTTTTAAGCATGCACATGCATCTTTTGGTAGATGCGGACGTTGTTTTCTGCAAAACCACAATATAGGCATGCAAATGGTGCTTTTGGCAGAACGCGCACGTGGATTTCTACCAAACGACGTGCTAAGCATGCCGATGCTGCCCTTTTTAGCACCCGCGCATGGATTTGTGCCAAAACGCGGTTTGGGCATGCACATGCATATTTTGGTAGACGCGGACGTTGTTTTCTGCAAAACCACAAGATATAGATGCAAATGGTGCTTTTGGCAGAACGCGCACGTGGATTTCTACCAAACGACGTACTAAGCATGCCGATGCTGCTCTTTTTAGCACCCGCGCATGGATTTTTCCCAAAACCCGTTTTAGGCATGCACATGCATCTTTTGGTAGACGCGGACGTTGTTTTCTGCAAAACCACAAGATATGCATGCGAATGGTGCTTTTGGCACAACGCGCACGTGGATTTCTGCCAAACGTCGTGCTAAGCATGCCGATGCTGCTCTTTTTAGCACCCGTGCATGGATTTGTGCCAAAACGCGTTTTAAGCATGAACATGCATCTTTTGATAGACGCGGACGTTGTTTTCGGCAAAACCACAAGATATGCATGCAAATGGTGCGTTTGCCAGAACGCGCACGTGGATTTCTACCAAATGACGTCCTAAGCATGCCGATGCTGCTGTTTTTAGTACCCGCGCATGGATTGGTGCCAAAACGCGTTTTAAGCATGCAAATGCATATTTTGGTAGACGCCGACGTTGTTTTCTGCAAAACCACAAGATATGCATGCAAATGGTGCTTTTCGCCGAACGCGCACGTGAATTTCTACCAAACGACGTGCTAAGCATGCCGATGGTGCTATTTTTAGCATTCGCGCATGGATTTGTGCCAAAACGCGTTTTAAGCATGCACATGCATCTTTTGATAGACGCGGACGTTGTTTTCTGCAAAACCACAATATATGCATGCAAATGGTGCTTTTGGCAGAACGCGCACGTGGATTTCTACCAAACGACGTCCTAAGCATGCCGATGCTGCACTTTTTAGCACCCGCGCACGGATTGGTGCCAAAACGCGTTTTCAGCATGTACATGCATCTTTAGGTAGACGAGGACGATGTTTTCTGCAAAACCACAAGATATGCATGCGAATGGTGCTTTTGGCAGAAGGCGCACGTGCATTTCTACCAAGCGACGTGCTAAGTATGCCGATGGTGCTTTTTTTAGCACCCGCGCATGGATTTGTGCCAAAACGCGTTTTAAGCATGCAAATGCATCTTTTGGTAGACGCCGACGTTGTTTTCTGCAAAACCACAAGATATGAATGCAAATGGTGCTTTTGGCAGAACGCGCACGTGGATTTCTACCAAACGGCGTGCTAAGCATGCCGATGCTGCTCTTTTTAGCACCCGCACATGGATTTGTGCCAAAACGCTTGTTAAGCATGCACATGCATCTTTTGGTAGACACGGACGTTGTTTTCTTTAAAATCACAATATGGGCATGCAAATGGTGCTTTTGGCAGAACGCGCACGTGGATTTCTACCAAACGACGAGCTAAGCATGCCGATGCTGTCCTTTTTAGCACCCGCGCATGCATTTCCGCCAAAACCCGTTTTGAGCATGCAGATGCATCTTTTGGTAAACGCGGACGTTGTTTTCTGCAAAACCAGAAGATATGCATGCGAATGGTGCTTTTGGCAGAACGCGCACGTGGATTTCTGCCAAACGACGTGCGATGCATGCCGATGCTGCTCTTTTTAGCACCCGCGCACGGATTGGGGCCAAAACGCGTTTTGGGCATGCACATGCATCTTTTAATAGACGCGGACGTCCTTTTCTGCAAAAACACAATATATGCATGCGAATGGTGCTTGTGGCAGAACGCGCACGTGGATTTCTGCCAAACGACGTGCTAAGCATGCCGATGCTGCTCTTTTTAGCACCCGCGCATGGATTTGTGCCAAAACGCGTTTTAAGCATGCACATGCATCTTTTGATAGACGCCGACGTTGTTTTCTGCAAAACCACAAGATATGCATGCAAATGGTGCTTTTGGCAGAACGCGCACATGGATTTCAACCAAACGGCGTGCTAAGCATGCCGATGCTGCTCTTTTTAGCACCCGCACATGGATTTGTGCCAAAACGCTTGTCAAGCATGCACATGCATCTTTTGGTAGACGCGGACGTTGTTTTCTGCAAAAGCACAAGGTATGCATGCGAATGGTGCTTTTGGCAGAACGCGCACGTGGATTTCTACCAAACGACGTCCTAAGCATGCCGATGCTGCTCTTTTTAGCACCCGCGCACGGATTGGTGCCAAAACGCGTTTTCAGCATGCACATGCATCTTTTGGTAGACGCGGACGTTGTTTTCTGCAAAACCACAAGATATGCATGCAAATGGTGCTTTTGGCAGAACGCGCACGTGGATTTCTACCAAACGGCGTGCTAAGCATGCCGATTCTGCTCTTTTTAGCACCCGCACATGGATTTGTGCCAAAACGCTTGTTAAGCATGCACATGCATCTTTTGGTAGACGCGGACGTTGTTTTCTGCAAAACCACAAGATATGCATGCAAATGGTGCTTTTGGCAGAACGCGCACGTGGATTTCTACCAAACGACGTACTAAGCATGTCGATGCTGCTCTTTTTAGCACCCGCGCAAGGATTTGTACCAAAAGGCGTTTTGGGCATGCACATGCATCTTTTAATAGACGCGGACGTTGTTTTCTGCAAAACCACAAGATATGCATGCGAATGGTGCTTTTGGCAGAACGCGCACGTGGATTTCTGCCAAAAGACGTGCTAAGCATGCCGATGCTGCTCTTTTTAGCACCCGCGCATGCATTTGTGCCAAAACGCGTTTTAAGCATGCACATGCATCTTTTGATAGACGCGGACGTTGTTTTCTGCAAAACCACAATATATGCATGCAAATGGTGCTTTTGGCAGAACGCGCACGTGGATTTCTACCAAACGACGTCCTAAGCATGCCAATACTGCTCTTTTTAGCACCCGCGCATGGATTTGTGCCAAAACGCGTTTTAAGCATCCACATGCATCTTTTCGTAGACCTAGACGTTGTTTTCTGCAAAACCACAAGATATGCATGCAAATGGTGCTTTTGGCAGAACGCGCACGTGGATTTCTACCAAACGACGTCCTAAGCAAGCCGATGCTGCTCTTTTTAGCACCCGCGCACGGATTGGTGCCAAAACGCGTTTTCATCATGCACATGCATCTTTTGGTAGACGCGGACGTTGTTTTCTGCAAAACCACAAGATAAGCATGCAAATGGTGCTTTTGGCAGAACGCGCTCGTGGATTTCTACCTAACGGCGTGCTAAGCATGCCGTTGCTGCTCTTTTTAGCACCCGCACATCGATTTGTGCCAAAACGCGTTTTAAGCATGCAGATGCATCTTTTGGTAGACGCCGACGTTGTTTTCTACAAAACCACAAGATATGCATGCAAATGGTGCGTTTGGCAGAACGCGATCGTGGATTTCACCCAAACGGCGTGCTAAGCATGCCGATGCTGCTCTTTTTAGCACCCGCACATGGATTTGTGCCAAAACGCTTGTCAAGCATGCACATGCATCCTTTGGTAGACGCGGACGTTGTTTTCTGCAAAACCACAAGATATGCATGCAAATAGTGCTTTTGGCAGAACGCCCACGTGGATTTCTACCAAATGACGTCCTAAGCATGCCGATGCTGCTGTTTTTAGCACCCGCGCACGGATTGGTGCCAAAACGCGTTTTAAGCATGCAAATGCATCTTTTGGTAGACGCCGACGTTGTTTTCTGCAAAACCACAAGATATGAATGCAAATTGTGCTTTTGACAGAACCCGCACGTGGATTTCTACCAAACGGCGTACTAAGCATGCCGATGCTGCTCTTTTTAGCACCCGCACATGGATTTGTGCCAAAACGCTTGTTAAGCATGCACATGCATCTTTTAATAGACGCGGACGTCCTTTTCTGCAAAAACACAAGATATGCATGCAAATGGTGCTTTTGGCAGAACGTGCACGTGGATTTCAACCAAACGGCGTGATAAACATGCCGATGCTGCTCTTTTTAGCACCCGCGCATGGATTTAAGCCAAAACGCGTTTTAAGCATGCACATGCATCTTTTGGTAGACGCCGACGTTGTTTTCTGCAAAACCACAAGATATGCATGCAAATGGTGCGTTTGGCAGAACGCGCACGTGGATTTCACCCAAACGGCGTGCTAAGCATGCCGATGCTGCTCTTTTTAGCACCCGCACATGGATTTGTGCCAAAGCGGTTGTCAAGCATGCACATGCATCCTTTGGTAGACGCGGACGTTGTTTTCTGCAAAACCACAAGATATGCATGCAAATGGTGCTTTTGGCAGAATGTGCACGTGGATTTCTACCAAACGACGTGCTAAGCATGCCGATGCTGCTCTATTCAGCACCCGCGCAAGGATTTGTGCCAAAACGCGTTTTGAGCATGCACATGCATCTTTTGGTAGACGCGGACGTTGCTTTCTACAAAACCACAAGATATGCATGCAAATGGTGCTTTTGGCAGAACGCGCACTCGGATTTCTACCAAACGACGTGCTAAGCATGCCGATGGTGTTCTTTTTAGCACCCGCGCATGGATTTGTGCCAAAACGCATTTTAAGCATGCACATGCATCTTTTGATAGACGCGGACGTTGTATTCTGCAAAACCACAAGATATGCATGCAAATGGTGGTTTTGGCAGAGCGTGCACGTGGATTTCTACCAAACGACGTGCTAAGCATGCCGATGGTGCTCTTTTTAGCACCCGCGCATGGATTTGTGCCAAAACGCGTTTTAAGCATGCACATGCATCTTTTGATAGACGCGGACGTTGTTTTCTGCAAAACCACAATATATGCATGCAAATGGTGCTTTTGGCAGAACGCGCACGTGGATTTCTACGAAAAGACGTCCTAAGCATGCCGATACTGCTCTTTTTAGCACCCGCGCATGGATTTGTGCCAAAACGCGTTTTAAGCATCCACATGCATCTTTTGGTAGACCTAGATGTTGTTTTCTGCAAAACCACAAGATATGCATGCAAATGGTGCTTTTGGCAGAACGCGCACGTGGATTTCTACCAAACGACGTCCTAAGCATGCCGTTGCTGCTCTTTTTAGCACCCGCACATGGATTTGTGCCAAAACGCTTGTTAAGCATGCACATGCATCTTTTGGTAGACGCGGACGTTGTTTTCTGCAAAACCACAAGATATGCATGCAAATGGTGCTTTTGGCAAAACCCACGTGGATTTCTACCAAACGACGTGCTAAGCATGCCGATGCTGCTCTATTTAGCACCCGCGCATGGATTTGTGCCAAAACGCGTTTTGAGCATGCACATGTATCTTTTGGTAGACGCTGACGTTGTTTTCTGCAAAACCAGAAGATATGCATGCAAATGGTGCGTTTGGCAGAACGCGCACGTGGATTTCTACCAAACGACGTACTAAGCATGGCGATGGTGCTCTTTTTAGCAACCGCGCATGCATTTGTGCCAAAACGCGTTTAAGCATGCACATGCATGTTTTGGTAGACGCGGACGTTGTTTTCTGCAAGACCACAAGTTATGCATGCAAATGGTGCTTTTGGCAGAACGCGCACGTGGATTTCTACCAAACGACGTGCTAAGCATGCCGATGCTGCTCTTTTTAGCACCCGCAAATGGATTTGTGCCAAAACGCTTGTTAAGCATGCGCATGCATCTTTTGGTAGACGCGGACGTTGTTTTCTGCAAAACCACAAGATATGCATGCAAATGGTGCTTTTGGCAGAACGCGCACGTGGATTTTTACCAAATGACGTCCTAAGCATGCCGATGCTGCTGTTTTTAGCACCCGCGCACAGATTGGTGCCAAAACGCGTTTTCAGCATGCACATGCATCTTTTGGTAGACGCGGACGTTGTTTTCTGGGAAACCACAAGATATGCATGCAAATGGTGCTTTTGGCAGAACGCGCACGTGGATTTCTGCCAAACGACGTGCTAAGCATGCCGATGCTGCTCTTTTTAGCACCCGCGCATGCATTTGTGCCAAAACGCTTGTTAAGCATGCACATGCATCTTTTGGTAGACGTTCACGTTGTTTTCTGCAAAACCACAAGATATGCATGCAAATGGTGCTTTTGGCAGAACGCACACGTGGATTTCTACCAAATGACGTCCTAAGCATGCCGATGCTGCTGTTTTTAGCACCCGCGCACGGATTGGTGCCAAAACGCGTTTTCAGCATGCACATGCATCTTTTGGTAGACGCGGACGTTGTTTTCTGCAAAACCACAAGATATGCATGCAAATGGTGCTTTTGGCAGAACGCGCACGTGGATTTCTACCATACGGCTAGCTAAGCATGCCGATGCTGCTCTTTTTAGCACCCGCACATCGATTTGTGCCAAAACGCGTTTTAAGCATGCAGATGCATCTTTTGGTAGACGCCGACGTTGTTTTCTACAAAACCACAAGATATGCATGCAAATGGTGCGTTTGGCAGAACGCGCACGTGGATTTCACCCAAACGGCGTGCTAAGCATGCCGATGCTGCTCTTTTTAGCACCCGCACATGGATTTGTGACAAAACGCTTGTCAAGCATGCACACGCATCCTTTGGTAGACGCGGACGTTGTTTTCTGCAAAACCACAAGATATGCATGCAAATGGTGCTTTTGGCAGAACGTGCACGTGGATTTCTAACAAACGACGTGCTAAGCATGCCGATGCTGCTCTATTCAGCACCCGCGCAAGGATTTGTGCCAAAACGCGTTTTGAGCATGCACATGCATCTTTTGGTAGAAGCGGACGTTGTTTTCTGCAAAACCACAAGATATGCATGCAAATGGTGCGTTTGGCAGAACGCGCACTCGGATTTCTACCAAACGACGTGCTAAGCCTGCCGATGGTGCTCTTTTTAGCACCCGCGCATGGATTTGTGCCAAAACGCATTTTAAGCATGCACATGCATCTTTTGATAGACGCGGACGTTGTATTCTGCAAAACCACAAGATATGCATGCAAATGGTGCTTTTGGCAGAACGCGCACGTGGATTTCTACCAAACGACGTTCTAAGCAAGCCGATGCTGCTCTTTTTAGCACCCGCGCACGGATTGGTGCCAAAACGCGTTTTCAGCATGCACATGCATCTTTTGGTAGACGCGGACGTTGTTTTCTGCAAAACCACAAGATAAGCATGCAAATGGTGCTTTTGGCTGAACGCGCTCGTGGATTTCTACCTAACGGCGTGCTAAGCATGCCGTTGCTGCTCTTTTTTAGCACCCGCACATGGATTTGTGCCAAAACGCTTGTTAAGCATGCACATGCATCTTTTGGTAGACGAGGACGTTGTTTTCTGCTAAACCACAAGATATGCATGCAAATGGTGCTTTTGGCAGAACGCCCACGTGGATTTCTACCAAACGACGTGCTAAGCATGCCGATGCTGCTCTATTTAGCACCCGCGCATGGATTTGTGCCAAAACGCGTTTTGAGCATGCACATGTATCTTTTGGTAGACGCTGACGTTGTTTTCTGCAAAACCAGAAGATGTGCATGCAAATGGTGCTTTTGGCAGAACGCGCACGTGGATTTCTACCAAACGACGTACTAAGCATGGCGATGGTGCTCTTTTTAGCAACCGCGCATGCATTTGTGCCAAAACGCGTTTAAGCATGCACATGCATCTTTTGATAGACGCGGACGTTGTTTTCTGCAAGAACACAAGATATGCATGCAAATGGTGCTTTTGGCAGAACGCGCACGTGGATTTCTACCAAACGGCGTGCTAAGCATGCCGATGCTGCTCTTTTTAGCACCCGCTCATGGATTTGTGCCAAAACGCTTGTTAAGCATGCGCATGCATCTTTTGGTAGACGCGGACGTTGTTTTCTGCAAAACCACAAGATATGCATGCAAATGGTGCTTTTGGCAGAACGCGCACGTGGATTTCTACCAAATGACGTCCTAAGCATGCCGATGCTGCTGTTTTTAGCACCCGCGCACAGATTGGTGCCAAAACGCGTTTTCAGCATGCACATGCATCTTTTGGTAGACGCGGACGTTGTTTTCTGGGAAACCACAAGATATGCATGCAAATGGTGCTTTTGGCAGAACGCGCACGTGGATTTCTACCAAACGACGTGCTAAGCATGCCGATGCTGCTCTTTTTAGCACCCGCGCATGGATTTGCGCCAAAACGCGTTTTGAGCACGCACATGCATCTTTTGGTAGACGCGGACGTTGTTTTCTGCAAAACCACAAGATATGTATGCAAATGGTGCTTTTGGCAGAACGCGCTCGTGTATTTCTACCATACGGCTAGCTAAGCATGCCGATGCTGCTCTTTTTAGCACCCGCACATCGATTTGTGCCAAAACGCGTTTTAAGCATGCAGATGCATCTTTTGGTAGACGCCGACGTTGTTTTCTACAAAACCACAAGATATGCATGCAAATGGTGCGTTTGGCAGAACGCGCACGTGGATTTCACCCAAACGGCGTGCTAAGCATGCCGATGCTGCTCTTTTTAGCACCCGCACATGGATTTGTGCCAAAACGCTTGTCAAGCATGCACATGCATCCTTTGGAAGACGTGGACGTTGTTTTCTGCAAAACCACAAGATATGCATGCAAATGGTGCTTTTGGCAGAACGTGCACGTGGATTTCTACCAAACGACGTGCTAAGCATGCCGATGCTGCTCTATTCAGCACCCGCGCAAGGATTTGTGCCAAAACGCGTTTTGAGCATGCACATGCATCTTTTGGTAGACGCGGACGTTGTTTTCTGCAAAACCACAAGATATGCATGCAAATGGTGCTTTTGGCAGAACGCGCACTCGGATTTCTACCAAACGACGTGCTAAGCCTGCCGATGGTGCTCTTTTTAGCACCCGCGCATGGATTTGTGCCAAAACGCATTTTAAGCATGCACATGCATCTTTTGATAGACGCGGACGTTGTATTCTGCAAAACCACAAGATATGCATGCAAATGGTGCTTTTGGCAGAGCGCGCACGTGGATTTCAACCAAACGACGTGCTAAGCATGCCGATGGTGCTCTTTTTAGCACCCGCGCATGGACTTGTGCCAAAACGCGTTTTAAGCATGCACATGCATCTTTTGATAGACGCGGACGTTGTTTTCTGCAAAACCACAATATATGCATGCAAATGGTGCTTTTGGCAGAACGCGCACGTGGATTTCTACCAAACGACGTCCTAAGCATGCCGATACTGCTCTTTTTAGCACCCGCGCATGGATTTGTGCCAAAACGCGTTTTAAGCATCCACATGCATCTTTTGGTAGACCCAGACGTTGTTTTCTGCAAAACCACAAGATATGCATGCAAATGGTGCATTTGGCAGAACGCGCACGCGGATTTCTACCAAACGACGTTCTAAGCAAGCCGATGCTGCTCTTTTTAGCACCCGCGCACGGATTGGTGCCAAAACGCGTTTTCAGCATGCACATGCATCTTTTGGTAGACGCGGACGTTGTTTTCTGCAAAACCACAAGATAAGCATGCAAATGGTGCTTTTGGCAGAACGCGCTCGTGGATTTCTACCTAACGGCGTGCTAAGCATGCCGTTGCTGCTCTTTTTAGCACCCGCACATGGATTTGTGCCAAAACGCTTGTTAAGCATGCACATGCATCTTTTGATAGACGCGGACGTTGTTTTCTGCAAAACCACAATATATGCATGCCAATGGTGCTTTTGGCAGAACGCGCACGTGGATTTCTACCAAATGACGTCCTAAGCATGCCGATGCTGCTGTTTTTAGCACCCGCGCACAGATTGGTGCCAAAACGCGTTTTCAGCATGCACATGCATCTTTTGGTAGACGCGGACGTTGTTTTCTGGGAAACCACAAGATATGCATGCAAATGGTGCTTTTGGCAGAACGCGTACGTGGATTTCTGCCAAACGACGTGCTAAGCATGCCGATGCTGCTCTTTTTAGCACCCGCGCATGCATTTGTGCCAAAACGCTTGTTAAGCATGCACATGCATCTTTTGGTAGACGTTCACGTTGTTTTCTGCAAAACCACAAGATATGCATGCAAATGGTGCTTTTGGCAGAACGCACACGTGGATTTCTACCAAATGACGTCCTAAGCATGCCGATGCTGCTGTTGTTAGCACCCGCGCACGGATTGGTGCCAAAACGCGTTTTCAGCATGCACATGCATCTTTTGGTAGACGCGGACGTTGTTTTCTGCAAAACCACAAGATATGCATGCAAATGGTGCTTTTGGCAGAACGCGCACGTGGATTTCTACCATACGGCTAGCTAAGCATGCCGATGCTGCTCTTTTTAGCACCCGCACATCGATTTGTGCCAAAACGCGTTTTAAGCATGCGGATGCATCTTTTGGTAGACGCCGACGTTGTTTTCTACAAAACCACAAGATATGCATGCAAATGGTGCGTTTGGCAGAACGCGCACGTGGATTTCACCCAAACGGCGTGATAAGCATGCCGATGCTGCTCTTTTTAGCACCCGCACATGGATTTGTGCCAAAACGCTTGTCAAGCATGCACATGCATCCTTTGGTAGACGCGGACGTTGTTTTCTGCAAAACCACAAGATATGCATGCAAATGGTGCTTTTGGCGGAACGTGCACGTGGATTTCTACCAAACGACGTGCTAAGCATGCCGATGCTGCTCTATTCAGCACCCGCCCAAGGATTTGTGCCAAAACCCGTTTTGAGCATGCACATGCATCTTTTGGTAGACGCGGACGTTGTTTTCTGCAAAACCACAAGATATGCATGCAAATGGTGCTTTTGGCAGAACGCGCACTCGGATTTCCACCAAACGACGTGCTAAGCCTGCCGATGGTGCTCTTTTTAGCACCCGCGCATGGATTTGTGCCAAAACGCATTTTAAGCACGCACATGCATCTTTTGATAGACGCGGACGTTGTATTCTGCAAAACCACAAGATATGCATGCAAATGGTGCTTTTGGCAGAGCGCGCACGTGGGTTTCTACCAAACGACGTGCTAAGCATGCCGATGGTGCTCTTTTAAGCACCCGCGCATGGATTTGTGCCAAAACGCGTTTTAAGCATGCACATGCATCTTTTGATAGACGCGGACGTTGTTTTCTGCAAAACCACAATATATGCATGCAAATGGTGCTTTTGGCAGAACGCGCACGTGGTTTTCTACCAAACGACGTCCTAAGCATGCCGATACTGCTCTTTTTAGCACCCGCGCATGGATTTGTGCCAAAACGCGTTTTAAGCATCCACATGCATCTTTTCGTAGACCTGGACGTTGTTTTCTGCAAAACCACAAGATATGCATGCAAATGGTGCCTTTGGCAGAACGCGCACGTGGATTTCTACCAAACGACGTCCCAAGCAAGCCGATGCTGCTCTTTTTAGCACCCGCGCACGGATTGGTGCCAAAACGCGTTTTCAGCATGCACATGCATCTTTTGGTAGACGCGGACGTTGTTTTCTGCAAAACCACAAGATAAGCATGCAAATGGTGCTTTTGGCAGAACGCGCTCGTGGATTTCTACCTAACGGCGTGCTAAGCATGCCGTTGCTGCTCTTTTTAGCACCCGCACATGGATGTGTGCCAAAACGCTTGTTAAGCATGCACATGCATCTTTTGGTAGACGAGGACGTTGTTTTCTGCTAAACCACAAGATATGCATGCAAATGGTGCTTTTGGCAGAACGCGCACGTGGATTTCTACCAAACGGCGTGCTAAGCATGCCGATGCTGCTCTTTTTAGCACCCGCTCATGGATTTGTGCCAAAACGCTTGTTAAGCATGCGCATGCATCTTTTGGTAGACGCGGACGTTGTTTTCTGCAAAACCACAAGATATGCATGCAAATGGTGCTTTTGGCAGAACGCGCACGTGGATTTCTACCAAATGACGTCCTAAGCATGCCGATGCTGCTGTTTTTAGCACCCGCGCACAGATTGGTGCCAAAACGCGTTTTCAGCATGCACATGCATCTTTTGGTAGACGCGGACGTTGTTTTCTGGGAAACCACAAGATATGCATGCAAATGGTGCTTTTGGCAGAACGCGCACGTGGATTTCTACCAAACGACGTGCTAAGCATGCCGATGCTGCTCTTTTTAGCACCCGCGCATGGATTTGCGCCAAAACGCGTTTTGAGCACGCACATGCATCTTTTGGTAGACGCGGACGTTGTTTTCTGCAAAACCACAAGATATGTATGCAAATGGTGCTTTTGGCAGAACGCGCTCGTGTATTTCTACCATACGGCTAGCTAAGCATGCCGATGCTGCTCTTTTTAGCACCCGCACATCGATTTGTGCCAAAACGCGTTTTAAGCATGCAGATGCATCTTTTGTAGACGCCGACGTTGTTTTCTACAAAACCACAAGATATGCATGCAAATGGTGCGTTTGGCAGAACGCGCACGTGGATTTCACCCAAACGGCGTGCTAAGCATGCCGATGCTGCTCTTTTTAGCACCCGCACATGGATTTGTGCCAAAACGCTTGTCAAGCATGCACATGCATCCTTTGGTAGACGTGGACGTTGTTTTCTGCAAAACCACAAGATATGCATGCAAATGGTGCTTTTGGCAGAACGTGCACGTGGATTTCTACCAAACGACGTGCTAAGCATGCCGATGCTGCTCTATTCAGCACCCGCGCAAGGATTTGTGCCAAAACGCGTTTTGAGCATGCACATGCATCTTTTGGTAGACGCGGACGTTGTTTTCTGCAAAACCACAAGATATGCATGCAAATGGTGCTTTTGGCAGAACGCGCACTCGGATTTCTACCAAACGACGTGCTAAGCCTGCCGATGGTGCTCTTTTTAGCACCCGCGCATGGATTTGTGCCAAAACGCATTTTAAGCATGCACATGCATCTTTTGATAGACGCGGACGTTGTATTCTGCAAAACCACAAGATATGCATGCAAATGGTGCTTTTGGCAGAGCGCGCACGTGGATTTCAACCAAACGACGTGCTAAGCATGCCGATGGTGCTCTTTTTAGCACCCGCGCATGGACTTGTGCCAAAACGCGTTTTAAGCATGCACATGCATCTTTTGATAGACGCGGACGTTGTTTTCTGCAAAACCACAATATATGCATGCAAATGGTGCTTTTGGCAGAACGCGCACGTGGATTTCTACCAAACGACGTCCTAAGCATGCCGATACTGCTCTTTTTAGCACCCGCGCATGGATTTGTGCCAAAACGCGTTTTAAGCGTCCACATGCATCTTTTGGTAGACCTAGACGTTGTTTTCTGCAAAACCACAAGATATGCATGCAAATGGTGCTTTTGGCAGAACGCGCCCGTGGATTTCTACCAAACGACGTTCTAAGCAAGCCGATGCTGCTCTTTTTAGCACCCGCGCACGGATTGGTGCCAAAACGCGTTTTCAGCATGCACATGCATCTTTTGGTAGACGCGGACGTTCTTTTCTGCAAAACCACAAGATAAGCATGCAAATGGTGCTTTTGGCAGAACGCGCTCGTGGATTTCTACCTAACGGCGTGCTAAGCATGCCGTTGCTGCTCTTTTTAGCACCCGCACATGGATTTGTGCCAAAACGCTTGTTAAGCATGCACATGCATCTTTTGATAGACGCGGACGTTGTTTTCTGCAAAACCACAATATATGCATGCCAATGGTGCTTTTGGCAGAACGCGCACGTGGATTTCTACCAAATGACGTCCTAAGCATGCCGATGCTGCTGTTTTTAGCACCCGCGCACAGATTGGTGCCAAAACGCGTTTTCAGCATGCACATGCATCTTTTGGTAGACGCGGACGTTGTTTTCTGGGAAACCACAAGATATGCATGCAAATGGTGCTTTTGGCAGAACGCGCACGTGGATTTCTGCCAAACGACGTGCTAAGCATGCCGATGCTGCTCTTTTTAGCACCCGCGCATGCATTTGTGCCAAAACGCTTGTTAAGCATGCACATGCATCTTTTGGTAGACGTTCACGTTGTTTTCTGCAAAACCACAAGATATGCATGCAAATGGTGCTTTTGGCAGAACGCACACGTGGATTTCTACCAAATGACGTCCTAAGCATGCCGATGCTGCTGTTGTTAGCACCCGCGCACGGATTGGTGCCAAAACGCGTTTTCAGCATGCACATGCATCTTTTGGTAGACGCGGACGTTGTTTTCTGCAAAACCACAAGATATGCATGCAAATGGTGCTTTTGGCAGAACGCGCACGTGGATTTCTACCATACGGCTAGCTAAGCATGCCGATGCTGCTCTTTTTAGCACCCGCACATCGATTTGTGCCAAAACGCGTTTTAAGCATGCAGATGCATCTTTTGGTAGACGCCGACGTTGTTTTCTACAAAACCACAAGATATGCATGCAAATGGTGCGTTTGGCAGAACGCGCACGTGGATTTCACCCAAACGGCGTGCTAAGCATGCCGATGCTGCTCTTTTTAGCACCCGCACATGGATTTGTGCCAAAACGCTTGTCAAGCATGCACATGCATCCTTTGGTAGACGCGGACGTTGTTTTCTGCAAAACCACAAGATATGCATGCAAATGGTGCTTTTGGCGGAACGTGCACGTGGATTTCTACCAAACGACGTGCTAAGCACGCCGATGCTGCTCTATTCAGCACCCGCCCAAGGATTTGTGCCAAAACGCGTTTTGAGCATGCACATGCATCTTTTGGTAGACGCGGACGTTGTTTTCTGCAAAACCACAAGATATGCATGCAAATGGTGCTTTTGGCAGAACGCGCACTCGGATTTCTACCAAACGACGTGCTAAGCCTGCCGATGGTGCTCTTTTTAGCACCCGCGCATGGATTTGTGCCAAAACGCATTTTAAGCACGCACATGCATCTTTTGATAGACGCGGACGTTGTATTCTGCAAAACTACAAGATATGCATGCAAATGGTGCTTTTGGCAGAGCGCGCACGTGGATTTCTACCAAACGACGTGCTAAGCATGCCGATGGTGCTCTTTTAAGCACCCGCGCATGGATTTGTGCCAAAACGCGTTTTAAGCATGCACATGCATCTTTTGATAGACGCGGACGTTGTTTTCTGCAAAACCACAATATATGCATGCAAATGGTGCTTTTGGCAGAACGCGCACGTGGTTTTCTACCAAACGACGTCCTAAGCATGCCGATACTGCTCTTTTTAGCACCCGCGCATGGATTTGTGCCAAAACGCGTTTTAAGCATCCACATGCATCTTTTGGAAAGACCTGGACGTTGTTTTCTGCAAAACCACAAGATATGCATGCAAATGGTGCTTTTGGCAGAACGCGCACGTGGATTTCTACCAAACGACGTCCTAACCAAGCCGATGCTGCTCTTTTTAGCACCCGCGCACGGATTGGTGCCAAAACGCGTTTTCAGCATGCACATGCATCTTTTGGTAGACGCGGACGTTGTTTTCTGCAAAACCACAAGATAAGCATGCAAATGGTGCTTTTGGCAGAACGCGCTCGTGGTTTTCTACCTAACGGCGTGCTAAGCATGCCGTTGCTGCTCTTTTTAGCACCCGCACATGGATGTGTGCCAAAACGCTTGTTAAGCATGCACATGCATCTTTTGGTAGACGAGGACGTTGTTTTCTGCTAAACCACAAGATATGCATGCAAATGGTGCTTTTGGCAGAACGCCCACGTGGATTTCTACCAAACGACGTGCTAAGCATGCCGATGCTGCTCTATTTAGCACCCGCGCATGGATTTGTGCCAAAACGCGTTTTGAGCATGCACATGTATCTTTTGGTAGACGCTGACGTTGTTTTCTGCAAAACCAGAAGATATGCATGCAAATGGTGCTTTTGGCAGAACGCGCACGTGGATTTCTACCAAACGACGTACTAAGCATGGCGATGGTGCTCTTTTTAGCAACCGCGCATGCATTTGTGCCAAAACGCGTTTAAGCATGCACATGCATCTTTTGATAGACGCGGACGTTTTTTTCTGCAAGACCACAAGATATGCATGCAAATGGTGCTTTTGGCAGAACGCGCACGTGGATTTCTACCAAACGGCGTGCTAAGCATGCCGATGCTGCTCTTTTTAGCACCCGCACCTGGATTTGTGCCAAAACGCTTGTTAAGCATGCGCATGCATCTTTTGGTAGACGCGGACGTTGTTTTCTGCAAAACCACAAGATATGCATGCAAATGGTGCTTTTGGCAGAACGCGCACGTGGATTTCTACCAAATGACGTCCTAAGCATGCCGATGCTGCTGTTTTTAGCACCCGCGCACAGATTGGTGCCAAAACGCGTTTTCAGCATGCACATGCATCTTTTGGTAGACGCGGACGTTGTTTTCTGGGAAACCACAAGATATGCATGCAAATGGTGCTTTTGGCAGAACGCGCACGTGGATTTCTACCAAACGACGTGCTAAGCATGCCGATGCTGCTCTTTTTAGCACCCGCGCATGGATTTGCGCCAAAACACGTTTTGAGCACGCACATGCATCTTTTGGTAGACGCGGACGTTGTTTTCTGCAAAACCACAAGATATGTATGCAAATGGTGCTTTTGGCAGAACGCGCTCGTGGATTTCTACCTAACGGCGTGCTAAGCATGCCGTTTCTGCTCTTTTTAGCACCCGCACATGGATTTGTGCCAAAACGCTTGTTAAGCATGCACATGCATCTTTTGGTAGACGCGGACGTTGTTTTCTGCAAAACCACAAGATATGCATGCAAATGGGGCTTTTGGCAGAACGCCCACGTGGATTTCTACCAAACGACGTGCTAAGCATGCCGATGCTGCTCTATTCAGCACCCGCGCAAGGATTTGTGCCAAAACGCGTTTTGAGCATGCACATGCATCTTTTGGTAGACGCGGACGTTGTTTTCTGCAAAACCACAAGATATGCATGCAAATGGTGCTTTTGGCAGAACGCGCACTCGGATTTCTACCAAACGACGTGCTAAGCATGCCGATGGTGCTCTTTTCAGCACCCGCGCATGGATTTGTGCCAAAACGCGTTTTCAGCATGCACAAGCATCTTTTGATAGACGCGGACGTTGTTTTCTGCAAGACCACAACATATGCATGCAAATGGTGCTTTTGGCAGAACGCGGACGTGGATTTATACCAAACGGCGTAATAAGCATGCCGATGCTGCTCTTTTTAGCACCCGCACATGGATTTGTGCCAAAACGCTTGTTAAGCATGCACATGCATCTTTTGGTAGACGCGGACGTTGTTTTCTGCAAAACCACAAGATATGCATGCAAATGGTGCTTTTGGCAGAACGCGCACGTGGATTTCTACCAAATGACGTCCTAAGCATGCCGATGCTGCTGTTTTTAGCACCCGCGCACAGATTGGTGCCAAAACGCGTTTTCAGCATGCACATGCATCTTTTGGTAGACGCGGACGTTGTTTTCTGGGAAACCACAAGATATGCATGGAAATGGTGCTTTTGGCATAACGCGCACGTGGATTTCTACCAAACGACGTGCTAAGCATGCCGATGCTGCTCTTTTTAGCACCCGCGCATGGATTTGTGCCAAAACGCGTTTTGAGCACGCACATGCATCTTTTGGTAGACGCGGACGTTGTTTTCTGCAAAACCACAAGATATGTATGCAAATGGTGCTTTTGGCAGAACGCGCTCGTGGATTTCTACCTAACGGCGTGCTAAGCATGCCGTTGCTGCTCTTTTTAGCACCCGCACATGGATTTGTGCCAAAACGCGTTTTGAGCATGCACTTGTATCTTTTGGTAGACGCGGACGTTGTTTTCTGCAAAACCAGAAGATATGCATGCAAATGGTGCGTTTGGCAGAGCGCGCACGTTGATTTCTTCCAAACGACGTGCTAAGCATGGCGATGGTGCTCTTTTTAGCAACCGCGCATGCATTTGTGCCAAAACGCGTTTGAGCATGCACATGCATCTTTTGATAGACGCGGACGTTGTTTTCTGCAAGACCACAAGATATGCATGCAAATGGTGCTTTTCGCAGAACGCGCACGTGGATTTCTACCAAACGGCGTGCTAAGCATGCCGATGCTGCTCTTTTTAGCACGCGTGCATGGATTTGTGCCAAAACGCGTTTTAAGCATGCACATGCATCTTTTGATAGACGCGGACGTTGTTTTCTGCAAAACCACAATATATGCATGCAAATGGTGCTTTTGGCAGAACGCGCACGTGGATTTCTACCAAACGACGTCCTAAGCATGCCGATACTGCTCTTTCTAGCACCCGCGCATGGATTTGTGCCAATTCGCGTTTTAAGCATCCACATGCATCTTTTGGTAGACCTGGACGTTGTTTTCTGCAAAACCACAAGATATGCATGCAAATGGTGCTTTTGGCAGAACGCGCACGTGGATTTCTACCAAACGACGTCCTAAGCAAGCCGATCCTGCTCTTTTTAGCACCCGCACATGGATTGGTGCCAAAACGCGTTTTCAGCATGCACATGCATCTTTTGGTAGACGCGGACGTTGTTTTCTGGGAAACCACAGGATATGCATGCAAATGGTGCTTTTCGCAGAACGCGCACGTGGATTTCTACCAAATGACGTCCTAAGCATGCCGATGCTGCTGTTTTTAGAACCCGCGCACAGATTGGTGCCAAAACGCGTTTTCAGCATGCACATGCATCTTTTGGTAGAAGCGGACGTTGTTTTCTGGGAAACCACAAGATATGCATGCAAATGGTGCTTTTGGCAGAACGCGCACGTGGATTTCTACCAAACGACGTGCTAAGCATGCCGATGCTGCTCTTTTTAGCACCCGCGCATGGATTTGCGCCAAAACGCGTTTTGAGCACGCACATGCATCTTTTGGTAGACGCGGACGCTGTTTTCTGCAAAACCACAAGATATGTATGCAAATGGTGCTTTTGGCAGAACGCGCTCGTGGATTTCTACCTAACGGCGTACTAAGCATGCCGTTGCTGCTCTTTTTAGCACCCGCACATGGATTTGTGCCAAAACGCTTGTTAAGCATGCACACGCATCTTTTGGTAGACGAGGACGTTGTTTTCTGCTAAACCACAAGATATGCATGCAAATGGTGCTTTTGGCAGAACGCCCACGTGGATTTCTACCAAACGACGTGCTAAGCATGCCGATGCTGCTCTATTTAGCACCCGCGCATGGATTTGTGCCAAAACGCGTTTTGAGCATGCACATGTATCTTTTGGTAGACGCTGACGTTGTTTTCTGCAAAACCAGAAGATATGCATGCAAATGGTGCTTTTGGCAGAACGCGCACGTGGATTTCTACCAAACGAAGTGCTAAGCATGCCGATGCTGCTCTTTTTAGCACCTGCGCATGGATTTGCGCCAAAACACGTTTTGAGCACGCACATGCATCTTTTGGTAGACGCGGACGTTGTTTTCTGCAAAACCACAAGATATGTATGCAAATGTTGCTTTTGGCAGAACGCGCTCGTGGATTTCTACCTAACGGCGTGCTAAGCATGCCGTTGCTGCTCTTTTTAGCACCCGCACATGGATTTGTGCCAAAACGCTTGTTAAGCATGCACATGCATCTTTTGGTAGACGCGGACGTTGTTTTCTGCAAAACCACAAGATATGCATGCAAATGGTGCTTTTGGCAGAACGCCCACGTGGATTTCTACCAAACGACGTGCTAAGCATGCCGATGCTGCTCTATTCAGCACCCGCGCAAGGATTTGTGCCAAAACGCGTTTTGAGCATGCACATGCATCTTTTGGTAGACGCGGACGTTGTTTTCTGCAAAACCACAAGATATGCATGCAAATGGTGCTTTTGGCAGAACGCGCACTCGGATTTCTACCAAACGACGTGCTAAGCATGCCGATGGTGCTCTTTTTAGCACCCGCGCATGGATTTGTGCCAAAACGCGTTTTCAGCATGCACAAGCATCTTTTGATAGACGCGGACGTTGTTTTCTGCAAGACCACAACATATGCATGCAAATGGTGCTTTTGGCATAACGCGCACGGGGATTTCTACCAAACGACGTGCTAAGCATGCCGATGCTGCTCTTTTTAGCACCCGCGCATGGATTTGTGCCAAAACGCGTTTTGAGCACGCACATGCATCTTTTGGTAGACGCGGACGTTGTTTTCTGCAAAACCACAAGATATGTATGCAAATGGTGCTTTTGGCAGAACGCGCTCGTGGATTTCTACCTAACGGCGTGCTAAGCATGCCGTTGCTGCTCTTTTTAGCACCCGCACATGGATTTGTGCCAAAACGCGTTTTGAGCATGCACATGTATCTTTTGGTAGACGCGGATGTTGTTTTCTGCAAAACCAGAAGATATGCATGCAAATGGTGCGTTTGGCAGAGCGCGCACGTTGATTTCTTCCAAACGACGTGCTAAGCATGGCGATGGTGCTCTTTTTAGCAACCGCGCATGCATTTGTGCCAAAACGCGTTTGAGCATGCACATGCATCTTTTGATAGACGCGGACGTTGTTTTCTGCAAGACCACAAGATATGCATGCAAATGGTGCTTTTGGCAGAACGCGCGCGTGGATTTCTACCAAACGGCGTGATAAGCATGCCGATGCTGCTCTTTTTAGCACGCGTGCATGGATTTGTGCCAAAACGCGTTTTAAGCATGCACATGCATCTTTTGATAGACGCGGACGTTGTTTTCTGCAAAACCACAAGATATGCATGCAAATGGTGCTTTTGGCAGAACGCGCACGTGGATTTCTACCAAACGACGTCCTAAGCATGCCGATACTGCTCTTTCTAGCACCCGCGCATGGATTTGTGCGAAAACGCGTTTTAAGCATCCACATGCATCTTTTGGTAGACCTGGACGTTGTTTTCTGCAAAACCACAAGATATGCATGCAAATGGTGCTTTTGGCAGAACGCGCACGTGGATTTCTACCCAACGACGTCCTAAGCAAGCCGATCCTGCTCTTTTTAGCACCCGCGCACGGATTGGTGCCAAAACCGCGTTTTCAGCATGCACATGCATCTTTTGATAGACGCCGACGTTGTTTTCTGCAAGACCACAACATATGCATGCAAATGGTGCTTTTGGCAGAACGCGCACGTGGATTTCTACCAAACGGCGTGCTAACCATGCCGATGCTGCTCTTTTTAGCACCCGCACATGGATTTGTGCCAAAACGCTTGTTAAGCATGCACATGCATCTTTTGGTAGACGCGGACGTTGTTTTCTGCAAAACCACAAGATATGCATGCAAATGGTGCTTTTGGCAGAACGCGCACGTGCATTTCTACCAAATGACGTCCTAAGCATGCCGATGCTGCTGTTTTTAGCACCCGCGCACAGTTTGGTGCCAAAACGCGTTTTCAGCATGCACATGCATCTTTTGGTAGACGCGGGCGTTGTTTTCTGGGAAACCACAAGATATGCATGCAAATGGTGCTTTTCGCAGAACGCGCACGTGGATTTCTACCAAACGGCGTGCTAAGCATGCCGATGCTGCTCTTTTTAGCACGCGTGCATGGATTTGTGCCAAAACGCGTTTTAAGCATGCACATGCATCTTTTGATAGACGCGGACGTTGTTTTCTGCAAAACCACAATATATGCATGCAAATGGTGCTTTTGGCAGAACGCGCACGTGGATTTCTACCAAACGACGTCCTAAGCATGCCGATACTGCTCTTTCTAGCACCCGCGCATGGATTTGTGCCAATTCGCGTTTTAAGCATCCACATGCATCTTTTGGTAGACCTGGACGTTGTTTTCTGCAAAACCACAAGATATGCATGCAAATGGTGCTTTTGGCAGAACGCGCACGTGGATTTCTACCAAACGACGTCCTAAGCAAGCCGATCCTGCTCTTTTTAGCACCCGCACATGGATTGGTGCCAAAACGCGTTTTCAGCATGCACATGCATCTTTTGGTAGACGCGGACGTTGTTTTCTGGGAAACCACAGGATATGCATGCAAATGGTGCTTTTCGCAGAACGCGCACGTGGATTTCTACCAAATGACGTCCTAAGCATGCCGATGCTGCTGTTTTTAGAACCCGCGCACAGATTGGTGCCAAAACGCGTTTTCAGCATGCACATGCATCTTTTGGTAGAAGCGGACGTTGTTTTCTGGGAAACCACAAGATATGCATGCAAATGGTGCTTTTGGCAGAACGCGCACGTGGATTTCTACCAAACGACGTGCTAAGCATGCCGATGCTGCTCTTTTTAGCACCCGCGCATGGATTTGCGCCAAAACGCGTTTTGAGCACGCACATGCATCTTTTGGTAGACGCGGACGCTGTTTTCTGCAAAACCACAAGATATGTATGCAAATGGTGCTTTTGGCAGAACGCGCTCGTGGATTTCTACCTAACGGCGTACTAAGCATGCCGTTGCTGCTCTTTTTAGCACCCGCACATGGATTTGTGCCAAAACGCTTGTTAAGCATGCACACGCATCTTTTGGTAGACGAGGACGTTGTTTTCTGCTAAACCACAAGATATGCATGCAAATGGTGCTTTTGGCAGAACGCCCACGTGGATTTCTACCAAACGACGTGCTAAGCATGCCGATGCTGCTCTATTTAGCACCCGCGCATGGATTTGTGCCAAAACGCGTTTTGAGCATGCACATGTATCTTTTGGTAGACGCTGACGTTGTTTTCTGCAAAACCAGAAGATATGCATGCAAATGGTGCTTTTGGCAGAACGCGCACGTGGATTTCTACCAAACGAAGTGCTAAGCATGCCGATGCTGCTCTTTTTAGCACCTGCGCATGGATTTGCGCCAAAACACGTTTTGAGCACGCACATGCATCTTTTGGTAGACGCGGACGTTGTTTTCTGCAAAACCACAAGATATGTATGCAAATGTTGCTTTTGGCAGAACGCGCTCGTGGATTTCTACCTAACGGCGTGCTAAGCATGCCGTTGCTGCTCTTTTTAGCACCCGCACATGGATTTGTGCCAAAACGCTTGTTAAGCATGCACATGCATCTTTTGGTAGACGCGGACGTTGTTTTCTGCAAAACCACAAGATATGCATGCAAATGGTGCTTTTGGCAGAACGCCCACGTGGATTTCTACCAAACGACGTGCTAAGCATGCCGATGCTGCTCTATTCAGCACCCGCGCAAGGATTTGTGCCAAAACGCGTTTTGAGCATGCACATGCATCTTTTGGTAGACGCGGACGTTGTTTTCTGCAAAACCACAAGATATGCATGCAAATGGTGCTTTTGGCAGAACGCGCACTCGGATTTCTACCAAACGACGTGCTAAGCATGCCGATGGTGCTCTTTTTAGCACCCGCGCATGGATTTGTGCCAAAACGCGTTTTCAGCATGCACAAGCATCTTTTGATAGACGCGGACGTTGTTTTCTGCAAGACCACAACATATGCATGCAAATGGTGCTTTTGGCATAACGCGCACGGGGATTTCTACCAAACGACGTGCTAAGCATGCCGATGCTGCTCTTTTTAGCACCCGCGCATGGATTTGTGCCAAAACGCGTTTTGAGCACGCACATGCATCTTTTGGTAGACGCGGACGTTGTTTTCTGCAAAACCACAAGATATGTATGCAAATGGTGCTTTTGGCAGAACGCGCTCGTGGATTTCTACCTAACGGCGTGCTAAGCATGCCGTTGCTGCTCTTTTTAGCACCCGCACATGGATTTGTGCCAAAACGCGTTTTGAGCATGCACATGTATCTTTTGGTAGACGCGGATGTTGTTTTCTGCAAAACCAGAAGATATGCATGCAAATGGTGCGTTTGGCAGAGCGCGCACGTTGATTTCTTCCAAACGACGTGCTAAGCATGGCGATGGTGCTCTTTTTAGCAACCGCGCATGCATTTGTGCCAAAACGCGTTTGAGCATGCACATGCATCTTTTGATAGACGCGGACGTTGTTTTCTGCAAGACCACAAGATATGCATGCAAATGGTGCTTTTGGCAGAACGCGCGCGTGGATTTCTACCAAACGGCGTGATAACCATGCCGATGCTGCTCTTTTTAGCACGCGTGCATGGATTTGTGCCAAAACGCGTTTTAAGCATGCACATGCATCTTTTGATAGACGCGGACGTTGTTTTCTGCAAAACCACAAGATATGCATGCAAATGGTGCTTTTGGCAGAACGCGCACGTGGATTTCTACCAAACGACGTCCTAAGCATGCCGATACTGCTCTTTCTAGCACCCGCGCATGGATTTGTGCGAAAACGCGTTTTAAGCATCCACATGCATCTTTTGGTAGACCTGGACGTTGTTTTCTGCAAAACCACAAGATATGCATGCAAATGGTGCTTTTGGCAGAACGCGCACGTGGATTTCTACCCAACGACGTCCTAAGCAAGCCGATCCTGCTCTTTTTAGCACCCGCGCACGGATTGGTGCCAAAACCGCGTTTTCAGCATGCACATGCATCTTTTGATAGACGCCGACGTTGTTTTCTGCAAGACCACAACATATGCATGCAAATGGTGCTTTTGGCAGAACGCGCACGTGGATTTCTACCAAACGGCGTGCTAACCATGCCGATGCTGCTCTTTTTAGCACCCGCACATGGATTTGTGCCAAAACGCTTGTTAAGCATGCACATGCATCTTTTGGTAGACGCGGACGTTGTTTTCTGCAAAACCACAAGATATGCATGCAAATGGTGCTTTTGGCAGAACGCGCACGTGCATTTCTACCAAATGACGTCCTAAGCATGCCGATGCTGCTGTTTTTAGCACCCGCGCACAGTTTGGTGCCAAAACGCGTTTTCAGCATGCACATGCATCTTTTGGTAGACGCGGGCGTTGTTTTCTGGGAAACCACAAGATATGCATGCAAATGGTGCTTTTCGCAGAACGCGCACGTGGATTTCTACCAAACGGCGTGCTAAGCATGCCGATGCTGCTCTTTTTAGCACCCGCACATGGATTTGTGCCAAAACGCTTGTTAAGCATGCGCATGCATCTTTTGGTAGACGCGGACGTTGTTTTCTGCAAAACCACAAGATATGCATGCAAATGGTGCTTTTGGCAGAACGCGCACGTGGATTTCTACCAAATGACGTCCTAAGCATGCCGATGCTGCTGTTTTTAGAACCCGCGCACAGATTGGTGCCAAAACGCGTTTTCAGCATGCACATGCATCTTTTGGTAGACGCGGACGTTGTTTTCTGGGAAACCACAAGATATGCATGCAAATGGTGCTTTTGGCAGAACGCGCACGTGGAGTTCTACCAAACGACGTGCTAAGCATGCCGATGCTGCTCTTTTTAGCACCCGCGCATGGATTTGCGCCAAAACGCGTTTTGAGCACGCACATGCATCTTTTGGTAGACGCGGACGTTGTTTTCTGCAAAACCACAAGATATGTATGCAAATGGTGCTTTTGGCAGAACGCGCTCGTGGATTTCTACCTAACGGCGTACTAAGCATGCCGTTGCTGCTCTTTTTAGCACCCGCACATGGATTTGTGCCAAAACGCCTGTTAAGCATGCACATGCATCTTTTGGTAGACGCGGACGTTGTTTTCTGCAGAACCACAAGATATGCATGCAAATGGTGCTTTTGGTAGAACGCCCACGTGGATTTCTACCAAACGACGTGCTAAGCATGCCGATGCTGCTCTATTCAGCACCCGCGCAAGGATTTGTGCCAAAACGCGTTTTGAGCATGCACATGCATCTTTTGGTAGACGCGGACGTTGTTTTCTGCAAAACCACAAGATATGCATGCAAATGGTGCTTTTGGCAGAACGCGCACTCGGATTTCTACCAAACGACGTGCTAAGCATGCCGATGGTGCTCTTTTTAGCACCCGCGCATGGATTTGTGCCAAAACGCATTTTAAGCATGCACATGCATCTTTTGATAGACGCGGACGTTGTATTCTGCAAAACCACAAGATATGCATGCAAATGGTGCTTTTGGCAGAGCGCGCACGTGGATTTCTACCAAACGACGTGTTAAGCATGCTGATGGTGCTCTTTTTAGCACCCGCGCATGGATTTGTGCCAAAACGCGTTTTAAGCATGCACATGCATCTTTTGATAGACGCGGACGTTGTTTTCTGCAAAACCACAATATATGCATGCAAATGGTGCTTTTGGCAGAACGCGCACGTGGATTTCTACCAAACGACGTCCTAAGCATGCCGATACTGCTCTTTCTAGCACCCGCGCACGGATTGGTGCCAAAACGCGTTTTCAGCATGCACATGCATCTTTTGATAGACGCGGACGTTGTTTTCTGCAAGACCACAACATATGCATGCAAATGGTGCTTTTGGCAGAACGCGGACGTGGATTTCTACCAAACGGCGTGTTAAGCATGCCGATGCTGCTCTTTTTAGCACCCGCACATAGATTTGTGCCAAAACGCTTGTTAAGCATGCACATGCATCTTTTGGTAGACGCGGACGTTGTTTTCTGCAAAACCACAAGATATGCATGCAAATAGTGCTTTTGGCAGAACGCGCACGTGGATTTCTACCAAATGACGTCCTAAGCATGCCGATGCTGCTGTTTTTAGCACCCGCGCACAGAGTGGTGCCAAAACGCGTTTTCAGCATGCACATGCATCTTTTGGTAGACGCGGACGTTGTTTTCTGGGAAACTACAAGATATGCATGCAAACGGTGCTTTTGGCAGAACGCGCACGTGGATTTCTACCAAACGACGTGCTAAGCATGTCGATGCTGCTCTTTTTAGCACCCGCGCATAAATTTGTGCCAAAACGCGTTTTGAGCACGCACATGCATTTTTTGGTAGACGCGGACGTTGTTTTCTGCAAAACCACAAGATATGTATGCAAATGGTGCTTTTGGCAGAACGCGCTCGTGGATTTCTACCTAACGGCGTGCTAAGCATGCCGTTGCTGCTCTTTTTAGCACCCGCACATGGATTTGTGCCAAAACGCGTTTTGAGCATGCACATGTATCTTTTGGTAGACGCGGACGTTGTTTTCTGCAAAACCAGAAGATATGCATGCGAATGGTGCGTTTGGCAGAGCGCGCACGTGGATTTCTACCAAACGACGTGCTAAGCATGGCGATGGTGCTCTTTTTAGCACCCGCGCATGGATTTGTGCCAAAACGCATTTTAAGCATGCACATGCATCTTTTGATAGACGCGGACGTTGTATTCTGCAAAACCACAAGATATGCATGCAAATGGTGCTTTTGGCAGAGCGCGCACGTGGATTTCTACCAAACGACGTGTTAAGCATGCTGATGGTGCTCTTTTTAGCACCCGCGCATGGATTTGTGCCAAAACGCGTTTTAAGCATGCACATGCATCTTTTGATAGACGCGGACGTTGTTTTCTGCAAAACCACAATATATGCATGCAAATGGTGCTTTTGGCAGAACGCGCACGTGGATTTCTACCAAACGACGTCCTAAGCATGCCGATACTGCTCTTTCTAGCACCCGCGCATGGATTTGTGCCAAAACGCGTTTTAAGCACCCACATGCATCTTTTGGTAGACCTGGACGTTGTTTTCTGCAAAACCACAAGATATGCATGCAAATGGTGCTTTTGGCAGAACGCGCACGTGGATTTCTACCAAACGACGTCCTAAGCAAGCCGATGCTGCTCTTTTTAGCACCCGCGCACGGATTGGTGCCAAAACGCGTTTTCAGCATGCACATGCATCTTTTGATAGACGCGGACGTTGTTTTCTGCAAGACCACAACATATGCATGCAAATGGTGCTTTTGGCAGAACGCGGACGTGGATTTCTACCAAACGGCGTGCTAAGCATGCCGATGCTGCTCTTTTTAGCACCCGCACATAGATTTGTGCCAAAACGCTTGTTAAGCATGCACATGCATCTTTTGGTAGACGCGGACGTTGTTTTCTGCAAACCCACAAGATATGCATGCAAATGGTGCTTTTGGCAGAACGCGCACGTGGATTTCTACCAAATGTCGTCCTAAGCATGCCGATGCTGCTGTTTTTAGCACCCGCGCACAGATTGGTGCCAAAACGCGTTTTCAGCATGCACATGCATCTTTTGGTAGACGCGCACGTTGTTTTCTGGGAAACTACAAGATATGCATGCAAACGGTGCTTTTGGCAGAACGCGCACGTGGATTTCTACCAAACGACGTGCTAAGCATGCCGATGCTGCTCTTTTTAGCACCCGCGCATAAATTTGTGCCAAAACGCGTTTTGAGCACGCACATGCATCTTTTGGTAGACGCGGACGTTGTTTTCTGCAAAACCACAAGATATGTATGCAAATGGTGCTTTTGGCAGAACGCGCTCGTGGATTTCTACCTAACGGCGTGCTAAGCATGCCGTTGCTGCTCTTTTTAGCACCCGCACATGGATTTGTGCCAAAACGCGTTTTGAGCATGCACATGTATCTTTTGGTAGACGCGGACGTTGTTTTCTGCAAAACCAGAAGATATGCATGCGAATGGTGCGTTTGGCAGAGCGCGCACGTGGATTTCTACCAAACGACGTGCTAAGCATGGCGATGGTGCTCTTTTTAGCACCCGCGCATGGATTTGTGCCAAAACGCATTTTAAGCATGCACATGCATCTTTTGATAGACGCGGACGTTGTATTCTGCAAAACCACAAGATATGCATGCAAATGGTGCTTTTGGCAGAGCGCGCACGTGGATTTCTACCAAACGACGTGTTAAGCATGCTGATGGTGCTCTTTTTAGCACCCGCGCATGGATTTGTGCCAAAACGCATTTTAAGCATGCACATGCATCTTTTGATAGACGCGGACGTTGTTTTCTGCAAAACCACAATATATGCATGCAAATGGTGCTTTTGGCAGAACGCGCACGTGGATTTCTACCAAACGACGTCCTAAGCATGCCGATACTGCTCTTTCTAGCACCCGCGCATGGATTTGTGCCAAAACGCGTTTTAAGCACCCACATGCATCTTTTGGTAGACCTGGACGTTGTTTTCTGCAAAACCACAAGATATGCATGCAAATGGTGCTTTTGGCAGAACGCGCACGTGGATTTCTACCAAACGACGTCCTAAGCAAGCCGATGCTGCTCTTTTTAGCACCCGCGCACGGATTGGTGCCAAAACGCGTTTTCAGCATGCACATGCATCTTTTGATAGACGCGGACGTTGTTTTCTGCAAGACCACAACATATGCATGCAAATGGTGCTTTTGGCAGAACGCGGACGTGGATTTCTACCAAACGGCGTGCTAAGCATGCCGATGCTGCTCTTTTTAGCACCCGCACATAGATTTGTGCCAAAACGCTTGTTAAGCATGCACATGCATCTTTTGGTAGACGCGGACGTTGTTTTCTGCAAAACCACAAGATATGCATGCAAATGGTGCTTTTGGCAGAACGCGCACGTGGATTTCTACCAAATGACGTCCTAAGCATGCCGATGCTGCTCTTTTTAGCACCCGCGCACAGATTGGTGCCAAAACGCGTTTTCAGCATGCACATGCATCTTTCGGTAGACGCGGACGTTGTTTTCTGGGAAACTACAAGATATGCATGCAAACGGTGCTTTTGGCAGAACGCGCACGTGGATTTCTACCAAACGACGTGCTAAGCATGCCGATGCTGCTCTTTTTAGCACCCGCGCATAAATTTGTGCCAAAACGCGTTTTGAGCACGCACATGCATCTTTTGGTAGACGCGGACGTTGTTTTCTGCAAAACCACAAGATATGTATGCAAATGGTGCTTTTGGCAGAACGCGCTCGTGGATTTCTACCTAACGGCGTGCTAAGCATGCCGTTGCTGCTCTTTTTAGCACCCGCACATGGATTTGTGCCAAAACGCGTTTTGAGCATGCACATGTATCTTTTGGTAGACGCGGACGTTGTTTTCTGCAAAACCAGAAGATATGCATGCGAATGGTGCGTTTGGCAGAGCGCGCACGTGGATTTCTACCAAACGACGTGCTAAGCATGGCGATGGTGCTCTTTTTAGTAACCGCGCATGCATTTGTGCCAAAACGCGTTTGAGCATGCACATGCATCTTTTGATAGACGCGGACGTTGTTTTCTGCAAGACCTCAAGATATGCATGCAAATGGTGCTTTTGGCAGAACGCGCACGTGGATTTCTACCAAACGGCGTGCTAAGCATGCCGATGCTGCTCTTTTTAGCACCCGCGCATGGATTTGTGCCAAAACGCGTTTTAAGCATGCACATGCATCTTTTGATAGACGCGGACGTTGTTTTCTGCAAAACCACAATATATGCATGCAAATGGTGCTTTTGGCAGAACGCGCACGTGGATTTCTACCAAACGACGTCCTAAGCATGCCGATACTGCTCTTTCTAGCACCCGCGCATGGATTTGTGCCAAAACGCGTTTTAAGCATCCACATGCATCTTTTGGTAGACCTGGACGTTGTTTTCTGCAAAACCACAAGATATGCATGCAAATGGTGCTTTTGGCAGAACGCGCACGTGGATTTCTACCAAACGCCGTCCTAAGCAAGCCGATGCTGCTCTTTTTAGCACCCGCGCATGGATTTGTGCCAAAACGCGTTTTGAGCACGCACATGCATCTTTTGGTAGACGCGGACGTTGTTTTATGCAAAACCACAAGATATGTATGCAAATGGTGCTTTTGGCAGAACGCGCTCGTGGATTTCTACCAAACGACGTGCTAAGCATGTCGATGCTGCTCTTTTTTGCACCCGCGCATGAATTTGTGCCAAAACGCGTTTTAAGCATGCACATGCATCTTTTGATAGACGCGGACGTTGTTTTCTGCAAAACCACAAGATATGCATGCAAATGGTGCGTTTGGCAGAGCGCGCACGTGGATTTCTACCATACGACGTGCTAAGCATGGCGATGGTGCTCTTTTTAGCAACCGCGCATGCATTTGTGCCAAAACGCGTTTGAGCATGCACATGCATCTTTTGATAGACGCGGACGTTGTTTTCTGCAAGACCACAAGATATGCATGCAAATGGTGCTTTTGGCAGAACGCGCACGTGGATTTCTACCAAACGGCGTGCTAAGCATGCCGATGCTGCTCTTTTTAGCACCCGCACATGGATTTGTGCCAAAACGCTTCTTAAGCATGCACATGCATCTTTTGGTAGACGTGGACGTTGTTTTCTGCAAAACCACAAAATATGCATGCAAATGGTGCTTTTGGCAGAACGCGCACGTGGATTTCTACCAAATGACGTCCTAAGCATGCCGATGCTGCTCTTTTTAGCACCCGCACATAGATTTGTGCCAAAACGCTTGTTAAGCATGCACATGCATCTTTTGGTAGACGCGGACGTTGTTTTCTCGGAAACCACAAGATATGCATGCAAATGGTGCTTTTGGCAGAACGCGCACGTGGATTTCTACCAAACGACGTGCTAAGCATGTCGATGCTGCTCTTTTTCGCAACCGCGCATAGATTTGTGCCAAAACGCGTTTTGAGCACGCACATGCATCTTTTGGTAGACGCGGACGTTGTTTTCTGCAAAACCACAAGATATGTATGCAAATGGTGCTTTTGGCAGAACGCGCACGTGGATTTCTACCAAACGACGTACGAAGCATGCCGATGCTGCTCTATTTAGCACCCGCGCATGGATTTGTGCCAAAACGCGTTTTGAGCATACACATGTATCCTTTGGTAGACGCGGACGTTGTTTTCTGCAAAACCCGAAGATATGCATGCAAATGGTGCTTTTGGCAGAACGCGCACGTGGATTTCTGCCAAACGTCGTGCTAAGCATGCCGATGCTGCTCTTTTTAGCACCCTGCATGGATTTGTGCCAAAACGCGTTTTAAGCATGCACATGCATCTTTTGATAGACTCGGACGTTGTTTTCTGCAAAACCACAAAATATGCATGCAAATGGTGCTTTTAGCAGAACGCGCACGTGGATTTCTACCAAACGACGTCCTAAGCATGCCGATGCTGCTCTTTTTAGCACCCGCCCACGGATTGGTGCCAAAACGCGTTTTCAGCATGCACATGCATCTTTTGGTAGACGCGGACGTTGTTTTCTGCAAAACCACAAGATATGCATGCGAATGGTGCTTTTGGCCGAACGCGCACGTCAATTTCTACCAAATGACGTGCTAAGCATGCCGATGGTGCTCTTTTTACCACCCGCGCATGGATTTGTGCCAAAACGCGTTTTAAGCATACACATGCATCTTTTTGTAGACACGGACGTTGTTTTCTGCAAAACCACAAGATATACATGCAAATGGTGCTTTTGGCAGAACGCGCACGTGGATTTCTACCAAACGACGTGCTAAGCATGCCGATGGTGCTCTTTTTAGCACCCGCGCATGGATTTGTGCCAAAACGCGTTTTAAGCATCCACATGCATCTTTTGGTAGACGCGGACGTTGTTTTCTGCAAAACCACAAAATATGCATGCAAATGGTGCTTCTGGCAGAACGCGCACGTGGATTTCTACCAAAAAACGTGCTAAGCATGCCGATGGTGCTCTTTTTAGCACCCGCGCATGGATTTGTGCCAAAACGCGTTTTAAGCATGCACATGCATCTTTTGGTAGACGCGAACGTTGTTTTCTCCAAAACCACAAGATATGCATGCAAATGGTGCTTTTGGCAGAACGCGCACGTGGATTTCTACCAAACGACGTGCTAAGCATGTCGATGCTGCTCTTTTTAGCACCCGCGCATGGATTTGTGCCAAAACGCGTTTTAAGCATGCACATGGATCTTTTGGTAGACGCGGACGTTGCTTTCTGCAAAACCACAAGATATACATGCAAATGGTGCTTTTGGCAGAACGCGCACGTGGATTTCGACCAAACGACGAGCTAAGCATGCCGATGCTGCTCTTTTTAGCACCCGCACATGGATTTGTGCCAAAACGTGTTTTAGGCATGCACATGCATCTTTTGGTAGACGCGGACATTGTTTTCTTCAAAACCACAAGATATGCATGCGAATGGTGGTTTTGGCAGAACGCGCGCGTCAATTTCTACCAAACGACGTGCTAAGCATGCCGATGGTGCTCTTTTTAGCACCAGCGCATGGATTTGTGCCAAAACCCGTTTTAAGCATGCAGATGCATCTTTTGGTAGACGCGGACGTTGTTTTCTGCAAAACCACAAGATATACATGCAAATGGTGCTTTTGGCAGAACGCGCACGTGCATTTCTACCAAACGACGTGCTAAGCATGCCGATGCTGCTCTTTTTAGCACCCGCGCATGGATTTGTGCCAAAACGCGTTTTGAGCATGCACATGCATCTTTTGGTAGACGCCGACGTGGTTTTCTACAAAACCACAAGATATGCATGCAAATGGTGCTTTTGGCAGCACGCGCGCGTGGATTTCAACGAAACGGCGTGCTAAGCAAGCCGATGCTGCTCTTTTTAGCACCCGCACATGGATTTGTGCCAAAACGCTTGTCAAGCATGCACATGCATCTTTTGGTAGACGCGGACGTCGTTTTCTGCAAAACCACAAGATATGCATGCGAATGGTGCTTTTGGCCGAACGCGCACGTCAATTTCTACCAAATGACGTGCTAAGCATGCCGATGGTGCTCTTTTTACCACCCGCGCATGGATTTGTGCCAAAACGCGTTTTAAGCATACACATGCATCTTTTTGTAGACACGGACGTTGTTTTCTGCAAAACCACAAGATATACATGCAAATGGTGCTTTTGGCAGAACGCGCACGTGGATTTCTACCAAACGACGTGCTAAGCATGCCGATGGTGCTCTTTTTAGCACCCGCGCATGGATTTGTGCCAAAACGCGTTTTAAGCATCCACATGCATCTTTTGGTAGACGCGGACGTTGTTTTCTGCAAAACCACAAAATATGCATGCAAATGGTGCTTTTGGCAGAACGCGCACGTGGATTTCTACCAAAAAACGTGCTAAGCATGCCGATGGTGCTCTTTTTAGCACCCGCGCATGGATTTGTGCCAAAACGCGTTTTAAGCATGCACATGCATCTTTTGGTAGACGCGGACGTTGTTTTCTGCAAAACCACAAGATATGCATGCAAATGGTGCTTTTGGCAGAACGCGCACGTGGATTTCTACCAAACGAAGTGCTAAGCATGCGATGCTGCTCTTTTTAGCACCCGCGCATGGATTTGTGCCAAAACGCGTTTTAAGCATGCACATGGATCTTTTGGTAGACGCGGACGTTGCTTTCTGCAAAACCACAAGATATACATGCAAATGGTGCTTTTGGCAGAACGCGCACGTGGATTTCGACCAAACGACGTGCTAAGCATGCCGATGCTGCTCTTTTTAGCACCCGCACATGGATTTGTGCCAAAACGTGTTTTAGGCATGCACATGCATCTTTTGGTAGACGCGGACATTGTTTTCTTCAAAACCACAAGATATGCATGCGAATGGTAGTTTTGGCAGAACGCGCACGTCAATTTCTACCAAACGACGTGCTAAGCATGCCGATGGTGCTCTTTTTAGCACCAGCGCATGGATTTGTGCCAAAACCCGTTTTAAGCATGCAGATGCATCTTTTGGTAGACGCGGACGTTGTTTTCTGCAAAACCACAAGATATACATGCAAATGGTGCTTTTGGCAGAACGCGCACGTGCATTTCTACCAAACGACGTGCTAAGCATGCCGATGCTGCTCTTTTTAGCACCCGCGCATGGATTTGTGCCAAAACGCGTTTTGAGCATGCACATGCATCTTTTGGTAGACGCCGACGTGGTTTTCTACAAAACCACAAGATATGCATGCAAATGGTGCTTTTGGCAGAACGCGCGCGTGGATTTCAACGAAACGGCGTGCTAAGCATGCCGATGCTGCTCTTTTTAGCACCCGCACATGGATTTGTGCCAAAACGCTTGTCAAGCATGCACATGCATCTTTTGGTCGACGCGGACGTTGTTTTCTGCAAAACCACAAGATATGCATGCAAATGGTGCTTTTGGCAGAACGCGCACGTGGATTTCTACCAAACGACGTGCTAAGCATGCCGATGGTGCTCTTTTTAGCACCCGCGCATGGATTTGTGCCAAAACGCGTTTTAAGCAGCCACATGCATCTTTTGGTAGACGCGGACGTTGTTTTCTGCAAACCACAAGATATGCATGCAAATGGTGCTTTTGGCAGAACGCGCACGTGGATTTCTACCAAAAAACGTGCTAAGTATGCCGATGGTGCTCTTTTTAGCACCCGCGCATGGATTTGTGCCAAAACGCGTTTTAAGCATGCACATGCATCTTTTGGTAGTCGCGGACGTTGTTTTCTGCAAAACCACAAGATATGCATGCAAATGGTGCTTTTGGCAGAACGCGCACGTG
Organism: Dermacentor variabilis; assembly: GCF_050947875.1. Lineage (NCBI taxonomy): Eukaryota > Metazoa > Arthropoda > Arachnida > Ixodida > Ixodidae > Dermacentor > Dermacentor variabilis. The sequence goes on along the minus strand of NW_027460412.1, from coordinate 1,732,375 downwards.
GATTTCTACCAAACGACGTGCTAAGCATGCCGATACTGCTCTTTTTAGCACCCGCGCAAGGATTTGTGCCAAAACGCTTGTTAAGCATGCACATGCATCTTTTGGTAGACGCGGACGTTGTTTTCTGCAAAACCACAAGATATGCATGCAAATTGTGCTTTTGGCAGAACGCGCATGTGGATTTCTACCAAACGGCGTGCTAAGCATGCCGATGCTGCTCTATTTAGCACCCGCGCATGGATTTGTGCTAAAACGCGTTTTGAGCATGCACATGTATCTTTTGGTAGACGCCGACGTTGTTTTCTGCAAAACCACAAGATATGCATGCAAATGGTGCTTTTGGCAGAACGCGCATGTGGATTTCTACCAAACGGCGTGCTAAGCATTGCGATGCTGCTCTATTTAGCACCCGCGCATGGATTTCTGTTAAAAACGTTTTGAGCATGCACATGTATCTTTTGGTAGACGCAGACGTTGTTTTCTGAAAACCACAAGATATACATGCAAATGGTGCTTTTGGCAGAACGCGCAGGTGAATTTCTACCAAACGACGTGCTAAGCATGCCGATGCTGCTCTTTTTAGCACCCGCGCATGGATTTGTGCCAAAACGCGTTTTAAGCATGCAGATGCATCTTTTGGTAGACGCCGACGTTGTTTTCTACAAAACCACAAGATATGCATGCAAATGGTGCTTTTGGCAGAACGCGCACGTGGATTTCTACCAAAAAACGTGCTAAGCATGCCGATGGTGCTCTTTTTAGCACCCGCGCATGGATTTCTGCCAAAACGCGTTTTAAGCATGCACATGCATCTTTTGGTAGTCGCGGACGTTGTTTTCTGCAAAACCACAAGATATGCATGCAAATGGTGCTTTTGGCAGAACGCGCACGTGGATTTCTACCAAAAAACGTGCGAAGCATGCCGATGGTGCTCTTTTTAGCACCCGCGCATGGATTTGTGCAAAAACGCGTTTTAAGCATGCACATGCATCTTTTGGTAGACGCGGACGTTGTTTTCTGCAAAACCACAAGATATGCATGCAAATGGTGCTTTTGGCAGAACGCGCACGTGGATTTCTACCAAACGACGTGCTAAGCATGCCGATGCTGCTCTTTTTAGCACCCGCGCATGGATTTGTGCCAAAACGCTTGTTAAGCATGCACATGCATCTTTTGGTAGACGCGGACGTTGTTTTCTGCAAAACCACAAGATATGCATGCAAATGGTGCTTTTGGCAGAACGCGCACGTGTATTACTACCAAACGGCGTGGTAAGCATGCCGATGCTGCTCTATTTAGCACCCGCGCATGGATTTGTGCTAAAACGCGTTTTGAGCATGCACATGTATCTTTTGGTAGACGCAGACGTTGTTTTCTGCAAAGCCTGAATATATGCATGCAAATGGTGCTTTTGGCAGAACGCGCACGTGGATTTGTGCCAAACGACGTGCTAAGCATGCCGATGGTGCTCTTTTTAGCAACCGCGCATGGATTTGTGCCAAAACGCGTTTTAAGCATGCACATGGATCTTTTGGTAGACGCGGACGTTGCTTTCTGCAAAACCACAAGATATACATGCAAATGGTGCTTTTGGCAGAACGCGCACGTGGATTTCGACCAAACGACGTGCTAAGCATGCCGATGCTGCTCTTTTTAGCACCCGCACATGGATTTGTGCCAAAACGTGTTTTAGGCATGCACATGCATCTTTTGGTAGACGCGGACATTGTTTTCTTCAAAACCACAAGATATGCATGCGAATGGTGGTTTTGGCAGAACGCGCACGTCAATTTCTACCAAACGACGTGCTAAGCATGCCGATGGTGCTCTTTTTAGCACCAGCGCATGGATTTGTGCCAAAACCCGTTTTAAGCATGCAGATGCATCTTTTGGTAGACGCGGACGTTGTTTTCTGCAAAACCACAAGATATACATGCAAATGGTTGTTTTGGCAGAACGCGCACGTGCATTTCTACCAAACGACGTGCTAAGCATGCCGATGCTGCTCTTTTTAGCACCCGCGCATGGATTTGTGCCAAAACGCGTTTTGAGCATGCACATGCATCTTTTGGTAGACGCCGACGTGGTTTTCTACAAAACCACAAGATATGCATGCAAATGGTGCTTTTGGCAGAACGCGCGCGTGGATTTCAACGAAACGGCGTGCTAAGCATGCCGATGCTGCTCTTTTTAGCACCCGCACATGGATTTGTGCCAAAACGCTTGTCAAGGATGCACATGCATCTTTTGGTCGACGCGGACGTTGTTTTCTGCAAAACCACAAGATATGCATGCAAATGGTGCTTTTGGCAGAACGCGCACGTGGATTTCTACCAAACGACGTGCTAAGCATGCCGATGGTGCTCTTTTTAGCACCCGCGCATGGATTTGTGCCAAAACGCGTTTTAAGCAGCCACATGCATCTTTTGGTAGACGCGGACGTTGTTTTCTGCAAACCACAAGATATGCATGCAAATGGTGCTTTTGGCAGAACGCGCACGTGGATTTCTACCAAAAAACGTGCTAAGTATGCCGATGGTGCTCTTTTTAGCACCCGCGCATGGATTTGTGCCAAAACGCGTTTTAAGCATGCACATGCATCTTTTGGGAGTCGCGGACGTTGTTTTCTGCAAAACCACAAGATATGCATGCAAATGGTGCTTTTGGCAGAACGCGCACGTGGATTTCTACCAAACGACGTGCTAAGCATGCCGATACTGCTCTTTTTAGCACCCGCGCATGGATTTGTGCCAAAACGCTTGTTAAGCATGCACATGCATCTTTTGGTAGACGCGGACGTTGTTTTCTGCAAAACCACAAGATATGCATGCAAATGGTGCTTTTGGCAGAACGCGCACGTGTATTACTACCAAACGGCGTGGTAAGCATGCCGATGCTGCTCTATTTAGCACCCGCGCATGGATTTGTGCTAAAACGCGTTTTGAGCATGCACATGTATCTTTTGGTAGACGCAGACGTTGTTTTCTGCAAAGCCTGAATATATGCATGCAAATGGTGCTTTTGGCAGAACGCGCACGTGGATTTGTGCCAAACGACGTGCTAAGCATGCCGATGGTGCTCTTTTTAGCAACCGCGCATGGATTTGTGCCAAAACGCGTTTTAAGCATGCACATGGATCTTTTGGTAGACGCGGACGTTGCTTTCTGCAAAACCACAAGATATACATGCAAATGGTGCTTTTGGCAGAACGCGCACGTGGATTTCGACCAAACGACGTGCTAAGCATGCCGATGCTGCTCTTTTTAGCACCCGCACATGGATTTGTGCCAAAACGTGTTTTAGGCATGCACATGCATCTTTTGGTAGACGCGGACATTGTTTTCTTCAAAACCACAAGATATGCATGCGAATGGTGGTTTTGGCAGAACGCGCACGTCAATTTCTACCAAACGACGTGCTAAGCATGCCGATGGTGCTCTTTTTAGCACCAGCGCATGGATTTGTGCCAAAACCCGTTTTAAGCATGCAGATGCATCTTTTGGTAGACGCGGACGTTGTTTTCTGCAAAACCACAAGATATACATGCAAATGGTTGTTTTGGCAGAACGCGCACGTGCATTTCTACCAAACGACGTGCTAAGCATGCCGATGCTGCTCTTTTTAGCACCCGCGCATGGATTTGTGCCAAAACGCGTTTTGAGCATGCACATGCATCTTTTGGTAGACGCCGACGTGGTTTTCTACAAAACCACAAGATATGCATGCAAATGGTGCTTTTGGCAGAACGCGCGCGTGGATTTCAACGAAACGGCGTGCTAAGCATGCCGATGCTGCTCTTTTTAGCACCCGCACATGGATTTGTGCCAAAACGCTTGTCAAGGATGCACATGCATCTTTTGGTCGACGCGGACGTTGTTTTCTGCAAAACCACAAGATATGCATGCAAATGGTGCTTTTGGCAGAACGCGCACGTGGATTTCTACCAAACGACGTGCTAAGCATGCCGATGGTGCTCTTTTTAGCACCCGCGCATGGATTTGTGCCAAAACGCGTTTTAAGCAGCCACATGCATCTTTTGGTAGACGCGGACGTTGTTTTCTGCAAACCACAAGATATGCATGCAAATGGTGCTTTTGGCAGAACGCGCACGTGGATTTCTACCAAAAAACGTGCTAAGTATGCCGATGGTGCTCTTTTTAGCACCCGCGCATGGATTTGTGCCAAAATGCGTTTTAAGCATGCACATGCATCTTTTGGTAGTCGCGGACGTTGTTTTCTGCAAAACCACAAGATATGCATGCAAATGGTGCTTTTGGCAGAACGCGCACGTGGATTTCTACCAAACGACGTGCTAAGCATGCCGATACTGCTCTTTTTAGCACCCGCGCAAGGATTTGTGCCAAAACGCTTGTTAAGCATGCACATGCATCTTTTGGTAGACGCGGACGTTGTTTTCTGCAAAACCACAAGATATGCATGCAAATTGTGCTTTTGGCAGAACGCGCATGTGGATTTCTACCAAACGGCGTGCTAAGCATGCCGATGCTGCTCTATTTAGCACCCGCGCATGGATTTGTGCTAAAACGCGTTTTGAGCATGCACATGTATCTTTTGGTAGACGCAGACGTTGTTTTCTGCAAAACCACAAGATATGCATGCAAATGGTGCTTTTGGCAGAACGCGCATGTGGATTTCTACCAAACGGCGTGCTAAGCATGGCGATGCTGCTCTTTTTAGCACCCGCGTATGGATTTGTGCCAAAACGCGTTTTAAGCATGCAGATGCATCTTTTGGTAGACGCCGACGTTGTTTTCTACAAAACCACAAGATATGCATGCAAATGGTGCTTTTGGCAGAACGCGCACGTGGATTTCTACCAAAAAACGTGCTAAGCATGCCGATGGTGCTCTTTTTAGCACCCGCGCATGGATTTGTGCCAAAACGCGTTTTAAGCATGCACATGCATCTTTTGGTAGTCGCGGACGTTGTTTTCTGCAAAACCACAAGATATGCATGCAAATGGTGCTTTTGGCAGAACGCGCACGTGGATTTCTACCAAAAAACGTGCGAAGCATGCCGATGGTGCTCTTTTTAGCACCCGCGCATGGATTTGTGAAAAAACGCGTTTTAAGCATGCACATGCATCTTTTGGTAGACGCGGACGTTGTTTTCTGCAAAACCACAAGATATGCATGCAAATGGTGCTTTTGGCAGAACGCGCACGTGGATTTCTACCAAACGACGTGCTAAGCATGCCGATGCTGCTCTTTTTAGCACCCGCGCATGGATTTGTGCCAAAACGTGTTTTAGGCATGCACATGCATCTTTTGGTAGACGCGGACATTGTTTTCTTCAAAACCACAAGATATGCATGCGAATGGTGGTTTTGGCAGAACGCGCACGTCAATTTCTACCAAACGACGTGCTAAGCATGCCGATGGTGCTCTTTTTAGCACCAGCGCATGGATTTGTGCCAAAACCCGTTTTAAGCATGCAGATGCATCTTTTGGTAGACGCGGACGTTGTTTTCTGCAAAACCACAAGATATACATGCAAATGGTTGTTTTGGCAGAACGCGCACGTGCATTTCTACCAAACGACGTGCTAAGCATGCCGATGCTGCTCTTTTTAGCACCCGCGCATGGATTTGTGCCAAAACGCGTTTTGAGCATGCACATGCATCTTTTGGTAGACGCCGACGTGGTTTTCTACAAAACCACAAGATATGCATGCAAATGGTGCTTTTGGCAGAACGCGCGCGTGGATTTCAACGAAACGGCGTGCTAAGCATGCCGATGCTGCTCTTTTTAGCACCCGCACATGGATTTGTGCCAAAACGCTTGTCAAGGATGCACATGCATCTTTTGGTCGACGCGGACGTTGTTTTCTGCAAAACCACAAGATATGCATGCAAATGGTGCTTTTGGCAGAACGCGCACGTGGATTTCTACCAAACGACGTGCTAAGCATGCCGATGGTGCTCTTTTTAGCACCCGCGCATGGATTTGTGCCAAAACGCGTTTTAAGCAGCCACATGCATCTTTTGGTAGACGCGGACGTTGTTTTCTGCAAACCACAAGATATGCATGCAAATGGTGCTTTTGGCAGAACGCGCACGTGGATTTCTACCAAAAAACGTGCTAAGTATGCCGATGGTGCTCTTTTTAGCACCCGCGCATGGATTTGTGCCAAAATGCGTTTTAAGCATGCACATGCATCTTTTGGTAGTCGCGGACGTTGTTTTCTGCAAAACCACAAGATATGCATGCAAATGGTGCTTTTGGCAGAACGCGCACGTGGATTTCTACCAAACGACGTGCTAAGCATGCCGATACTGCTCTTTTTAGCACCCGCGCAAGGATTTGTGCCAAAACGCTTGTTAAGCATGCACATGCATCTTTTGGTAGACGCGGACGTTGTTTTCTGCAAAACCACAAGATATGCATGCAAATTGTGCTTTTGGCAGAACGCGCATGTGGATTTCTACCAAACGGCGTGCTAAGCATGCCGATGCTGCTCTATTTAGCACCCGCGCATGGATTTGTGCTAAAACGCGTTTTGAGCATGCACATGTATCTTTTGGTAGACGCAGACGTTGTTTTCTGCAAAACCACAAGATATGCATGCAAATGGTGCTTTTGGCAGAACGCGCATGTGGATTTCTACCAAACGGCGTGCTAAGCATGGCGATGCTGCTCTTTTTAGCACCCGCGTATGGATTTGTGCCAAAACGCGTTTTAAGCATGCAGATGCATCTTTTGGTAGACGCCGACGTTGTTTTCTACAAAACCACAAGATATGCATGCAAATGGTGCTTTTGGCAGAACGCGCACGTGGATTTCTACCAAAAAACGTGCTAAGCATGCCGATGGTGCTCTTTTTAGCACCCGCGCATGGATTTGTGCCAAAACGCGTTTTAAGCATGCACATGCATCTTTTGGTAGTCGCGGACGTTGTTTTCTGCAAAACCACAAGATATGCATGCAAATGGTGCTTTTGGCAGAACGCGCACGTGGATTTCTACCAAAAAACGTGCGAAGCATGCCGATGGTGCTCTTTTTAGCACCCGCGCATGGATTTGTGAAAAAACGCGTTTTAAGCATGCACATGCATCTTTTGGTAGACGCGGACGTTGTTTTCTGCAAAACCACAAGATATGCATGCAAATGGTGCTTTTGGCAGAACGCGCACGTGGATTTCTACCAAACGACGTGCTAAGCATGCCGATGCTGCTCTTTTTAGCACCCGCGAATGGATTTGTGCCAAAACGCTTGTTAAGCATGCACATGCATCTTTTGGTAGACGCGGACGTTGTTTTCTGCAAAACCACAAGATATGCATGCAAATGGTGCTTTTGGCAGAACGCGCACGTGTATTACTACCAAACGGCGTGGTAAGCATGCCGATGCTGCTCTATTTAGCACCCGCGCATGGATTTGTGCTAAAACGCGTTTTGAGCATGCACATGTATCTTTTGGTAGACGCAGACGTTGTTTTCTGCAAAGCCTGAATATATGCATGCAAATGGTGCTTTTGGCAGAACGCGCACGTGGATTTGTGCCAAACGACGTGCTAAGCATGCCGATGGTGCTCTTTTTAGCAACCGCGCATGCATTTGTGCCAAAACGCGTTTTAAGCATGCACATGCATCTTTTGATAGACGCGGACGTTGTTTTCTGCAAGACCACAAGATATGCATGCAAATGGTGCTTTTGGCAGAACGCGCACGTGGATTTCTACCGAACGGCGTGCTAAGCATGCCGATGCTGCTCTCTTTAGCACCCGCACATGGATTTGTGCCAAAACGCGTTTTAGGCATGCACATGCATCTTTTGGCTGACGTGGACGTTGTTTTCTGCAAAACCACAAGATATGCATGCGAATGGTGCTTTTGGCAGAACGCGCACGTCAATTTCTACCAAACGACGTGCTAAGCATGCCGATGGTGCTCTTTTTAGCACCCGCGCATGGATTTGAGCCAAAACGCGTTTTAAGCATGCACATGCATCTTTTGGTAGACGCCGACTTTGTTTTCTGCAAAACCACAAGATATGCATGCAAATGGTGAGTTTGGCAGAACGCGCACGTGGATTTCAACCAAACGGCGTGCTAAGCATGCCGATGCTGCTCTTTTTAGCACCCGCACATGGATTTGTGCCAAAACGCTTGTCAAGCATGCACATGCATCCTTTGGTAGACGCGGACGTTGTTTTCTGCAAAACCAGAAGATATGCATGCAAATGGTGCTTTTGGCAGAACGCGCACGTGGATTTATACTAAACGACGTGCTAAGCATGCCGATGCTGCTCTATTCAGCCCCCGCGCAAGGATTTGTGCCAAAACGCGTTTTGAGCATGCACATGCATCTTTTGGTAGACGCGGACGTTGTTTTCTGCAAAACCACAAGATATGCATGCAAATGGTGCTTATGGCAGAGCGCGCACGTGGATTTCTACCAAACGACGTGCTAAGCATGCCGATGGTGCTCTTTTTAGCACCCGCGCATCGATTTGTGCCAAAACGCGTTTTAAGCATGCACATGCATCTTTTGATAGACGCGGACGTTGTTTTCTGTAAAACCACAATATATGCATGCAAATGGTGCTTTTGGCAGAACGCGCACGTGGATTTCTACCAAACGACGTCCTAAGCATGCCGATACTGCTCTTTTTAGCACCCGCGCATGGATTTGTGCCAAAACGCGTTTTAAGCATCCACATGCATCTTTTGGTAGACCTGGACATTGTTTTCTGCAAAACCACAAGATACGCATGCAAATGGTGATTTTGGCAGAACGCGCACGTGGATTTCTACCAAACGACGTCCTAAGTATGCCGATGCTGCTCTTTTTAGCACCCGCGCACGGATTGGTGCCAAAACGAGTTTTCAGCATGCACATGCATCTTTTGGTAGACGCGGACGTTGTTTTCTGCAAAACCACAAGATAAGCATGCAAATGGTGCTTTTGGCAGAACGCGCATGTGGATTTCTACCAAACGACGTGCTAAGCATGCCGATGCTGCTCTTTTTAACACCCGCGCATGGATTTGTGCCAAAACGCTTGTTAAGCATGCACATGCATCTTTTGGTAGACGCGGACGTTGTTTTCTGCAAAACCACAAGATATGCATGCAAATGGTGCTTTTGGCAGAACGCGCACGTGGATTTCTACCAAACGACGTGCTAAGCATGCCGATGGTGCTCTTTTTAGCACCCGCGCATGGATTTGTGCCAAAACGCGTTTTAAGCATGCACATGTATCTTTTGGTAGACGCAGACGTTGTTTTCTGCAAAACCTGAATATATGCATGCAAATGGTGCTTTTGGCAGAACGCGCACGTGGATTTATGCCAAACGACGTGCTAAGCATGCCGATGGTGCTCTTTTTAGCAACCGCGCATGCATTTGTGCCAAAACGCGTTTTAAGCACGCACATGCATCTTTTGATAGACGCGGACGTTGTTTTCTGCAAGACCACAAGATATGCATGCAAATGGTGCTTTTGGCAGAACGCGCACGTGGATTTCTACCGAACGGCGTGCTAAGCATGCCGATGCTGCTCTTTTTAGCACCCGCGCATGGATTTGTGCCAAAACGCGTTTTAGGCATGCACATGCATCTTTTGGCAGACGTGGACGTTGTTTTCTGCAAAACCACAAGATATGCATGCGAATGGTGCTTTTGGCAGAACGCGCACGTCAATTTCTACCAAACGACGTGCTAAGCATGCCGATGGTGCTCTTTTTAGCACCCGCGCATGGATTTGTGCCAAAACGCGTTTTAAGCATGCACATGCATCTTTTGATAGACGCGGACGTTGTTTTCTGTAAAACCACAATATATGCATGCAAATGGTGCTTTTGGCAGAACGCGCACGTGGATTTCTACCAAACGACGTCCTAAGCATGCCGATACTGCTCTTTTTAGCACCCGCGCATGGATTTGTGCCAAAACGCGTTTTAAGCATCCACATGCATCTTTTGGTAGACCTGGACATTGTTTTCTGCAAAACCACAAGATATGCATGCAAATGGTGCTTTTGGCAGAACGCGCACGTAGATTTCTACCAAACGACGTCCTAAGTATGCCGATGCTGCTCTTTTTAGCACCCGCGCACGGATTGGTGCCAAAACGAGTTTTCAGCATGCACATGCATCCTTTGGTAGACGCGGACGTTGTTTTCTGCAAAACCACAAGATAAGCATGCAAATGGTGCTTTTGGCAGAACGCGCACGTGGATTTCTACCAAACGACGTGCTAAGCATGCCGATGCTGCTCTTTTTAACACCCGCGCATGGATTTGTGCCAAAACGCTTGTTAAGCATGCACATGCATCTTTTGGTAGGCGCGGACGTTGTTTTCTGCAAAACCACAAGATATGCATGCAAATGGTGCTTTTGGCAGAACGCGCACGTGGATTTCTACCAAACGGCGTGATAAGCATGCCGATGCTGCTCTATTTAGCACCCGCGCATGGATTTGTGCTAAAACGCGTTTTGAGCATGCACATGCATCTTTTGATAGACGCGGACGTTGTTTTCTGCAAGACCACAAGATATGCATGCAAATGGTGCTTTTGGCAGAACGCGCACGTGGATTTCTACCGAACGGCGTGCTAAGCATGCCGATGCTGCTCTTTTTAGCACCCGCACATGGATTTGTGCCAAAACGCGTTTTAGGCATGCACATGCATCTTTTGGCAGACGTGGACGTTGTTTTCTGCAAAACCACAAGATATGCATGCGAATGGTGCTTTTGGCAGAACGCGCACGTCAATTTCTACCAAACGACGTGCTAAGCATGCCGATGGTGCTCTTTTTAGCACCCGCGCATGGATTTGTGCCAAAACGCGTTTTAAGCATGCACATGCATTTTTGGTAGACGCGGACGTTGTTTTCTGCAAAACCACAAGATATACATGCAAATGGTGCTTTTGGCAGAACGCGCACGTGCATTTCAAACAAACGACGTGCTAAGCATGCCGATGGTGCTCTTTTTAGCACCCGCGCATGGATTTGTGCCAAAACGCGTTTTAAGCATGCACATGCATCTTTTGGTAGACGCGGGCCTTGTTTTCTGCAAAACCACAAGATATACATTCAAATGGTGCTTTTGGCATAACGCGCACGTGGATTTCTACCAAACGACGTGCTAAGCATGCCGATGCTGCTCTTTTTAGCACCCGCGCGTGGATTTGAGCCAAAACGCGTTTTAAGCATGCACATGCATCTTTTGGTAGACGCCGACGTTGTTTTCTGCAAAACCACAAGATATGCATGCAAATGGTGCGTTTGGCAGAACGGGCATGTGGATTTCAACCAAACGGCGTGCAAAGCATGCCGATACTGCTCTTTTTAGCACCCGCACATGGATTTGTGCCAAAACGCTTCTCAAGCATGCACATGCATCCTTTGGTAGACGCGGACGTCGTTTTCTGCAAAACCACAAGATATGCATGCAAATGGTGCTTTTGGCAGAACGCGCACGTGGATTTCTACCAAATGACGTCCTAAGCATGCCGATGCTGCTGTTTTTAGCATCCGCGCACAGATTGGTGCCAAAACGCGTTTTCAGCATGCACATGCATCTTTTGGTAGACGCGGACGTTGTTTTCTGGGAAACCACAAGATATGCATGCAAATGGTGCTTTTGGCAGAACGCGCACGTGGATTTCTACCAAGCGACGTGCTAAGCATGCCGATGCTGCTCTTTTAAGCACCCGCGCATGGATTTGTGCCAAAACGCGTTTTGAGCACGCACATGCATCTTTTGGTAGACGCGGACGTTGTTTTCTGCAAAACCACAAGATATGCATGCAAATGGTGCTTTTGGCAGAACGCGCACTCGGATTTCTACCAAACGACGTGCTAAGCATGCCGATGGTGCTCTTTTTAGCACCCGCGCATGGATTTGTGCCAAAACGCATTTTAAGCATGCACATGAATCTTTTGATAGACGCGGACGTTGTATTCTGCAAAACCACAAGATATGCATGCAAATGGTGCTTATGGCAGAGCGCGCACGTGCATTTCTACCAAACGACGTGCTAAGCATGCCGATGGTGCTCTTTTTAGCACCCGCGCATGGATTTGTGCCAAAACGCGTTTTAAGCATGCACATGCATCTTTTGATAGACGCGGACGTTGTTTTCTGTAAAACCACAATATATGCATGCAAATGGTGCTTTTGGCAGAACGCGCACGTGGATTTCTACCAAACGACGTCCTAAGCATGCCGATACTCCTCTCTTTAGCACCCGCGCATGGATTTGTGCCAAAACGCGTTTTAAGCATCCACATGCATCTTTTGGTAGACCTGGACATTGTTTTCTGCAAAACCACAAGATATGCATGCATATGGTGCTTTTGGCAGAACGCGCACGTGGATTTCTACCAAACGACGTCCTAAGCATACCGATGCTGCTCTTTTTAGCACCCGCGCACGGATTGGTGCCAAAACGCGTTTTCAGCATGCACATGCATCTTTTGGTAGACGCGGACGTTGTTTTCTGCAAAACCACAAGATAAGCATGCAAATGGTGCTTTTGGCAGAACGCGCTCGTGGATTTCTCCCTAACGGCGTGCTAAGCATGCCGTTGCTGCTCTTTTTAGCACCCGCGCACGGATTGGTGCCAAAACGCGTTTTCAGCATGCACATGCATCTTTTGATAGACGCGGACGTTGTTTTCTGCAAGAACACTACATATGCATGCAAATGGTGCTTTTGGCAGAACGCGCACGTGGATTTCTACCAAACGGCGTGCTAAGCATGCCGATGCTGCTCTTTTTAGCACCCGCACATGTATTTGTGCCAAAACGCTTGTTGAGCATGCACATGCATCTTTTGGTGGACGCGGACGTTGTTTTCTGCAAAACCACAAGATATGCATGCAAATGGTGCTTTTGGCAGAACGCGCACGTGGATTTCTACCAAATGACGTCCTAAGCATGCCGATGCTGCTGTTTTTAGCATCCGCGCACAGATTGGTGCCAAAACGCGTTTTCAGCATGCACATGCATCTTTTGGTAGACGCGGACGTTGTTTTCTGGGAAACCACAAGATATGCATGCAAATGGTGCTTTTGGCAGAACGCGCACGTGGATTTCTACCAAACGACGTGCTAAGCATGCCGATGCTGCTCTTTTAAGCACCCGCGCATGGATTTGTGCCAAAACGCGTTTTGAGCACGCACATGCATCTTTTGGTAGACGCGGACGTTGTTTTCTGCAAAACCACAAGATATGTATGCAAATGGTGCTTTTGGCAGAACGCGCTCGTGGATTTCTACCTAACGGCGTGCTAAGCATGCCGTTGCTGCTCTTTTTAGAACCCGCACATGGATTTGTGCCAAAACGCTTGTTAAGCATGCACATGCATCTTTTGGTAGACGCGGACGTTGTTTTCTGCAAAACCACAAGATATGCATGCAAATGGTGCTTTTGGCAGAACCCCCACGTGTATTTCTACCAAACAACGTGCTAAGCATGCCAATGCTGCTCTATTTAGCACCCGCGCATGGATTTGTGCCAAAACGCGTTTTGAGCATGCACATGTATCTTTTGAGAGACGCGGACGTTGTTTTCTGCAAAACCAGAAGATATGCATGCAAATGATGCGTTTGGCAGAGCGCGCACGTGGATTTCTACCAAACGACGTGCTAAGCATGGCGATGGTGCTCTTTTTAGCAACCGCGCCTGCATTTGTGCCAAAACGCGTTTGAGCATGCACATGCATCTTTTGATAGACGCGGACGTTGTTTTCTGCAAGACCACAAGATATGCATGCAAATGGTGCTTTTGGCAGAACGCGCACGTGGATTTCTACCAAACGGCGTGCTAAGCATGCCGATGCTGCTCTTTTTAGCACCCGCACATGGATTTCTGCCAAAACGCTTGTTAAGCATGCACATGCATCTTTTGGTAGACGCGGACGTTGTTTTCTGCAAAACCACAAAATATGCATGCAAATGGTGCTTTTGGCAGAACGCGCACGTGGATTTCTACCAAATGACGTCCTAAGCATGCCGATGCTGCTGTTTTTAGCACCCGCGCACGGATTGGTGCCAAAACGCGTTTTCAGCATGCACATGCATCTTTTGGTAGACGCGGACGTTGTTTTCTGGGAAACCACAAGATATGCATGCAAATGATGCTTTTGGCAGAACGCGCACGTGGATTTCTACCAAACGACGTGCTAAGCATGTCGATGCTGCTCTTTTTTGCACCCGCGCATAGATTTGTGCCAAAACGCGTTTTGAGCACGCACATGCATCTTTTGGTAGACGCGGAAGTTGTTTTCTGCAAAACCACAAGATATGTATGCAAATGGTGCTTTTGGCAGAACGCGCACGTGGATTTCTACCAAACGACGTACGAAGCATGCCGATGCTGCTCTATTTAGCACCCGCGCATGGATTTGTGCCAAAACGCGTTTTGAGCATGCACATGTATCCTTTGGTAGACGCGGACGTTGTTTTCTGCAAAACCAGAAGATATGCATGCAAATGGTGCTTTTGGCAGAACGCGCACGTGGATTTCTACCAAACGACGTGCTAAGCATGCCAATGGTGCTCTTTTTAGCAACCGCGCATGCATTTGTGCCAAAACGCGTTTAAGCATGCACATGCATCTTTTGATAGACGCGGACGTTGTTTTCTGCAAGACCACAAGATATGCATGCAAATGGTACTTTTGGCAGAACGCGCACGTGGATTTCTGCCAAACGTCGTGCTAAGCATGCCGATGCTGCTCTTTTTAGCACCCTGCATGGATTTGTGCCAAAACGCGTTTTAAGCATGCACATGCATCTTTTGATAGACTCGAACGTTGTTTTCTGCAAAACCACAAAATATGCATGCAAATGGTGCTTTTAGCAGAACGCGCACGTGGATTTCTACCAAACAACGCCCTAAGCATGCCGATGCTGCTCTTTTTAGCACCCGCGCACGGATTAGTGCCAAAACGCGTTTTCAGCATGCACATGCATCTTTTGGTAGACGCGGACGTTGTTTTCTGCAAAACCACAAGATATGCATGCGAATGGTGCTTTTGGCAGAACGCGCACGTCAATTTCTACCAAATGACGTGCTAAGCATGCCGATGGTTCTCTTTTTAGCACCCGCGCATGGACTTGTGCCAAAACGCGTTTTAAGCATACACATGCATCTTTTTGTAGACACGGACGTTGTTTTCTGCAAAACCACAAGATATACATGCAAATGGTGCTTTTGGCAGAACGCGCACGTGGATTTCTACCAAACGACGTGCTAAGCATGCCGATGGTGCTCTTTTTAGCACCCGCGCATGGATTTGTGCCAAAACGCGTTTTAAGCATCCACATGCATCTTTTGGTAGACGCGGACGTTGTTTTCTGCAAAACCACAAAATATGCATGCAAATGGTGGTTTTGGCAGAACGCGCACGTGGATTTCTACCAAAAAAGGTGCTAAGCATGCCGATGGTGCTCTTTTTAGCACCCGCGCATGGATTTGTGCCAAAACGCGTTTTAAGCATGCACATGCATCTTTTGGTAGACGCGGACGTTGTTTTCTACAAAACCACAAGATATGCATGCGAATGGTGGTTTTGGCAGAACGCGCACGTCAATTTTTACCAAACGACGTGCTAAGCATGCCAATGGTGCTCTTTTTAGCACCAGCGCATGGATTTGTGCCAAAACGCGTTTTGAGCATGCACATGGATCTTTTGGTAGACGCCGACGTTGTTTTCTACAAAACCACAAGATATGCATGCAAATGGTGCTTTTGGCAGAACGCGCACGTGGATTTCAACGAAACGGCGTGCTAAGCATGCCGATGCTGCTCTTTTTAGCACCCGCACATGGATTTGTGCCAAAACGCTTGTCAAGCATGCACATGCATCTTTTGGTCGACGCGGACGTTGTTTTCTGCAGAACCACAAGATATGCATGCAAATGGTGCTTTTGGCAGAACGCGCACGTGGATTTCTACCAAACGACGTGCTAAGCAAGCCGATGGTGCTCTTTTTAGCACCCGCGCATGGATTTGTGCCAAAACGCGTTTTAAGCAGCCACATGCATCTTTTGGTAGACGCGGACGTTGTTTTCTGCAAACCACAAGATATGCATGCAAATGGTGCTTTTGGCAGAACGCGCACGTGGATTTCTACCAAAAAACGTGCTAAGCATGCCGATGGTGCTCTTTTTAGCACCCGCGCATGGATTTGTGCCATAACGCGTTTTAAGCATGCACATGCATCTTTTGGTAGTCGCGGACGTTGTTTTCTGCAGAACCACAAGATATGCATGCAAATGGTGCTTTTGGGAGAACGCGCACGTGGATTTCTACCAAACGACGTGCTAAGCATGCCGATGGTGCTCTTTTTAGCACCCGCGCATGGATTTGTGCCAAAACGCGTTTTAAGCAGCCACATGCATCTTTTGGTAGACGCGGACGTTGTTTTCTGCAAACCACAAGATATGCATGCAAATGGTGCTTTTGGCAGAACGCGCACGTGGATTTCTACCAAAAAACGTGCTAAGCATGCCGATGGTGCTCTTTTTAGCACCCGCGCATGGATTTGTGCCATAACGCGTTTTAAGCATGCACATGCATCTTTTGGTAGACGCGGACGTTGCTTTCTGCAAAACCACAAGATATACATGCAAATGGTGCTTTTGGCAGAACGCGCACGTGGATTTCTACCAAACGGCGTGCTAAGCATGCCGATGCTCCTCTATTTAGCACCCGCGCATGGATTTGTGCCAAAACGCGTTTTGAGCATGCACATGTATCTTTTGAGAGACGCGGACGTTGTTTTCTGCAAAACCAGAAGATATGCATGCAAATGGTGCGTTTGGCAGAGCGCGCACGTGGATTTCTACCAAACGACGTGCTAAGCATGGCGATGGTGCTCTTTTTAGCAACCGCGCATGCATTTGTGCCAAAACGCGTTTGAGCATGCACATGCATCTTTTGATAGACGCGGACGTTGTTTTCTGCAAGACCACAAGATATGCATGCAAATGGTGCTTTTGGCAGAACGCGCACGTGGATTTCTACCAAACGGCGTGCTAAGCATGCCGATGCTGCTCTTTTTAGCACCCGCACATGGATTTCTGCCAAAACGCTTGTTAAGCATGCACATGCATCTTTTGGTAGACGCGGACGTTGTTTTCTGCAAAACCACAAAATATGCATGCAAATGGTGCTTTTGGCAGAACGCGCACGTGGATTTCTACCAAATGACGTCCTAAGCATGCCGATGCTGCTGTTTTTAGCACCCGCGCACGGATTGGTGCCAAAACGCGTTTTCAGCATGCACATGCATCTTTTGGTAGACGCGGACGTTGTTTTCTGGGAAACCACAAGATATGCATGCAAATGATGCTTTTGGCAGAACGCGCACGTGGATTTCTACCAAACGACGTGCTAAGCATGTCGATGCTGCTCTTTTTTGCACCCGCGCATAGATTTGTGCCAAAACGCGTTTTGAGCACGCACATGCATCTTTTGGTAGACGCGGAAGTTGTTTTCTGCAAAACCACAAGATATGTATGCAAATGGTGCTTTTGGCAGAACGCGCACGTGGATTTCTACCAAACGACGTACGAAGCATGCCGATGCTGCTCTATTTAGCACCCGCGCATGGATTTGTGCCAAAACGCGTTTTGAGCATGCACATGTATCCTTTGGTAGACGCGGACGTTGTTTTCTGCAAAACCAGAAGATATGCATGCAAATGGTGCTTTTGACAGAACGCGCACGTGGATTTCTACCAAACGACGTGCTAAGCATGCCAATGGTGCTCTTTTTAGCACCATGCATGGATTTGTGCCAAAACGCGTTTTAAGCATGCACATGCATCTTTTGATAGACTCGAACGTTGTTTTCTGCAAAACCACAAAATATGCATGCAAATGGTGCTTTTAGCAGAACGCGCACGTGGATTTCTACCAAACAACGCCCTAAGCATGCCGATGCTGCTCTTTTTAGCACCCGCGCACGGATTAGTCCCAAAACGCGTTTTCAGCATGCACATGCATCTTTTGGTAGACGCGGACGTTGTTTTCTGCAAAACCACAAGATATGCATGCGAATGGTGCTTTTGGCAGAACGCGCACGTCAATTTCTACCAAATGACGTGCTAAGCATGCCGATGGTTCTCTTTTTAGCACCCGCGCATGGACTTGTGCCAAAACGCGTTTTAAGCATACACATGCATCTTTTTGTAGACACGGACGTTGTTTTCTGCAAAACCACAAGATATACATGCAAATGGTGCTTTTGGCAGAACGCGCACGTGGATTTCTACCAAACGACGTGCTAAGCATGCCGATGGTGCTCTTTTTAGCACCCGCGCATGGATTTGTGCCAAAACGCGTTTTAAGCATCCACATGCATCTTTTGGTAGACGCGGACGTTGTTTTCTGCAAAACCACAAAATATGCATGCAAATGGTGGTTTTGGCAGAACGCGCACGTGGATTTCTACCAAAAAAGGTGCTAAGCATGCCGATGGTGCTCTTTTTAGCACCCGCGCATGGATTTGTGCCAAAACGCGTTTTAAGCATGCACATGCATCTTTTGGTAGACGCGGACGTTGTTTTCTGCAAAACCACAAGATATGCATGCAAATGGTGCTTTTGGCAGAACGCGCACGTGGATTTCTACCAAACGACGTGCTAAGCATGCCGATGCTGCTCTTTTTAGCACCCGCGCATGGATTTGTGCCAAAACGCGTTTTAAGCATGCACATGGATCTTTTGGTAGACGCGGACGTTGCTTTCTGCAAAACCACAAGATATACATGCAAATGGTGCTTTTGGCAGAACGCGCACGTGGATTTCTACCAAACGACGTGCTAAGCATGCCGATGCTGCTCTTTTTAGCACCCGCACATGGATTTGTGCCAAAACGTGTTTTAGGCATGCACATGCATCTTTTGGTAGACGCGGACGTTGTTTTCTACAAAACCACAAGATATGCATGCGAATGGTGGTTTTGGCAGAACGCGCACGTCAATTTCTACCAAACGACGTGCTAAGCATGCCGATGGTGCTCTTTTTAGCACCAGCGCATGGATTTGTGCCAAAACGCGTTTTGAGCATGCACATGGATCTTTTGGTAGACGCCGACGTTGTTTTCTACAAAACCACAAGATATGCATGCAAATGGTGCTTTTGGCAGAACGCGCACGTGGATTTCAACGAAACGGCGTGCTAAGCATGCCGATGCTGCTCTTTTTAGCACCCGCACATGGATTTGTGCCAAAACGCTTGTCAAGCATGCACATGCATCTTTTGGTCGACGCGGACGTTGTTTTCTGCAGAACCACAAGATATGCATGCAAATGGTGCTTTTGGCAGAACGCGCACGTGGATTTCTACCAAACGACGTGCTAAGCATGCCGATGGTGCTCTTTTTAGCACCCGCGCATGGATTTGTGCCAAAACGCGTTTTAAGCAGCCACATGCATCTTTTGTTAGACGCGGACGTTGTTTTCTGCAAACCACAAGATATGCATGCAAATGGTGCTTTTGGCAGAACGCGCACGTGGATTTCTACCAAAAAACGTGCTAAGCATGCCGATGGTGCTCTTTTTAGCACCCGCGCATGGATTTGTGCCATAACGCGTTTTAAGCATGCACATGCATCTTTTGGTAGTCGCGGACGTTGTTTTCTGCAGAACCACAAGATATGCATGCAAATGGTGCTTTTGGCAGAACGCGCACGTGGATTTCTACCAAACGACGTGCTAAGCATGCCGATGGTGCTCTTTTTAGCACCCGCGCATGGATTTGTGCCAAAACGCGTTTTAAGCAGCCACATGCATCTTTTGGTAGACGCGGACTTTGTTTTCTGCAAACCACAAGATATGCATGCAAATGGTGCTTTTGGCAGAACGCGCACGTGGATTTCTACCAAAAAACGTGCTAAGCATGCCGATGGTGCTCTTTTTAGCACCCGCGCATGGATTTGTGCCATAACGCGTTTTAAGCATGCACATGCATCTTTTGGTAGACGCGGACGTTGCTTTCTCCAAACCACAAGATATACATGCAAATGGTGCTTTTCGCAGAACGCGCACGTGGATTTCTACCAAACGGCGTGCTAAGCATGCCGATGCTCCTCTATTTAGCACCCGCGCATGGATTTGTGCCAAAACGCGTTTTGAGCATGCACATGTATCCTTTGGTTGACGCGGACGTTGTTTTCTGCAAAACCAGAAGATATGCATGCAAATGGTGCTTTTGGCAGAACGCGCACGTGGATTTCTACCAAACGACGTACTAAGCATGCCGATGGTGCTCTTTTTAGCAACCGCGCATGCATTTGTGCCAAAACGCGTTTAAGCATGCACATGCATCTTTTGATAGACGCGGACGTTGTTTTCTGCAAGACCACAAAATATGCATGCAAATGGTACTTTTGGCAGAACGCGCACGAGGATTTCTGCCAAACGTCGTGCTAAGCATGCCGATGCTGCTCTTTTTAGCACCCTGCATGGATTTGTGCCAAAACGCGTTTTGAGCATGCACATGTATCTTTTGAGAGACGCGGACGTTGTTTTCTGCAAAACCAGAAGATATGCATGCAAATGGTGCGTTTGGCAGAGCGCGCACGTGGATTTCTACCAAACGACGTGCTAAGCATGGCGATGGTGCTCTTTTTAGCAACCGCGCATGCATTTGTGCCAAAACGCGTTTGAGCATGCACATGCATCTTTTGATAGACGCGGACGTTGTTTTCTGCAAGACCACAAGATATGCATGCAAATGGTGCTTTTGGCAGAACGCGCACGTGGATTTCTACCAAACGGCGTGCTAAGCATGCCGATGCTGCTCTTTTTAGCACCCGCACATGGATTTCTGCCAAAACGCTTGTTAAGCATGCACATGCATCTTTTGGTAGACGCGGACGTTGTTTTCTGCAAAACCACAAAATATGCATGCAAATGGTGCTTTTGGCAGAACGCGCACGTGGATTTCTACCAAATGACGTCCTAAGCATGCCGATGCTGCTGTTTTTAGCACCCGCGCACGGATTGGTGCCAAAACGCGTTTTCAGCATGCACATGCATCTTTTGGTAGACGCGGACGTTGTTTTCTGGGAAACCACAAGATATGCATGCAAATGATGCTTTTGGCAGAACGCGCACGTGGATTTCTACCAAACGACGTGCTAAGCATGTCGATGCTGCTCTTTTTTGCACCCGCGCATAGATTTGTGCCAAAACGCGTTTTGAGCACGCACATGCATCTTTTGGTAGACGCGGAAGTTGTTTTCTGCAAAACCACAAGATATGTATGCAAATGGTGCTTTTGGCAGAACGCGCACGTGGATTTCTACCAAACGACGTACGAAGCATGCCGATGCTGCTCTATTTAGCACCCGCGCATGGATTTGTGCCAAAACGCGTTTTGAGCATGCACATGTATCCTTTGGTAGACGCGGACGTTGTTTTCTGCAAAACCAGAAGATATGCATGCAAATGGTGCTTTTGGCAGAACGCGCACGTGGATTTCTACCAAACGACGTGCTAAGCATGCCAATGGTGCTCTTTTTAGCACCATGCATGGATTTGTGCCAAAACGCGTTTTAAGCATGCACATGCATCTTTTGATAGACTCGAACGTTGTTTTCTGCAAAACCACAAAATATGCATGCAAATGGTGCTTTTAGCAGAACGCGCACGTGGATTTCTACCAAACAACGCCCTAAGCATGCCGATGCTGCTCTTTTTAGCACCCGCGCACGGATTAGTCCCAAAACGCGTTTTCAGCATGCACATGCATCTTTTGGTAGACGCGGACGTTGTTTTCTGCAAAACCACAAGATATGCATGCGAATGGTGCTTTTGGCAGAACGCGCACGTCAATTTCTACCAAATGACGTGCTAAGCATGCCGATGGTTCTCTTTTTAGCACCCGCGCATGGACTTGTGCCAAAACGCGTTTTAAGCATACACATGCATCTTTTTGTAGACACGGACGTTGTTTTCTGCAAAACCACAAGATATACATGCAAATGGTGCTTTTGGCAGAACGCGCACGTGGATTTCTACCAAACGACGTGCTAAGCATGCCGATGGTGCTCTTTTTAGCACCCGCGCATGGATTTGTGCCAAAACGCGTTTTAAGCATCCACATGCATCTTTTGGTAGACGCGGACGTTGTTTTCTGCAAAACCACAAAATATGCATGCAAATGGTGGTTTTGGCAGAACGCGCACGTGGATTTCTACCAAAAAAGGTGCTAAGCATGCCGATGGTGCTCTTTTTAGCACCCGCGCATGGATTTGTGCCAAAACGCGTTTTAAGCATGCACATGCATCTTTTGGTAGACGCGGACGTTGTTTTCTGCAAAACCACAAGATATGCATGCAAATGGTGCTTTTGGCAGAACGCGCACGTGGATTTCTACCAAACGACGTGCTAAGCATGCCGATGCTGCTCTTTTTAGCACCCGCGCATGGATTTGTGCCAAAACGCGTTTTAAGCATGCACATGGATCTTTTGGTAGACGCGGACGTTGCTTTCTGCAAAACCACAAGATATACATGCAAATGGTGCTTTTGGCAGAACGCGCACGTGGATTTCTACCAAACGACGTGCTAAGCATGCCGATGCTGCTCTTTTTAGCACCCGCACATGGATTTGTGCCAAAACGTGTTTTAGGCATGCACATGCATCTTTTGGTAGACGCGGACGTTGTTTTCTACAAAACCACAAGATATGCATGCGAATGGTGGTTTTGGCAGAACGCGCACGTCAATTTCTACCAAACGACGTGCTAAGCATGCCGATGGTGCTCTTTTTAGCACCAGCGCATGGATTTGTGCCAAAACGCGTTTTGAGCATGCACATGGATCTTTTGGTAGACGCCGACGTTGTTTTCTACAAAACCACAAGATATGCATGCAAATGGTGCTTTTGGCAGAACGCGCACGTGGATTTCAACGAAACGGCGTGCTAAGCATGCCGATGCTGCTCTTTTTAGCACCCGCACATGGATTTGTGCCAAAACGCTTGTCAAGCATGCACATGCATCTTTTGGTCGACGCGGACGTTGTTTTCTGCAGAACCACAAGATATGCATGCAAATGGTGCTTTTGGCAGAACGCGCACGTGGATTTCTACCAAACGACGTGCTAAGCATGCCGATGGTGCTCTTTTTAGCACCCGCGCATGGATTTGTGCCAAAACGCGTTTTAAGCAGCCACATGCATCTTTTGTTAGACGCGGACGTTGTTTTCTGCAAACCACAAGATATGCATGCAAATGGTGCTTTTGGCAGAACGCGCACGTGGATTTCTACCAAAAAACGTGCTAAGCATGCCGATGGTGCTCTTTTTAGCACCCGCGCATGGATTTGTGCCATAACGCGTTTTAAGCATGCACATGCATCTTTTGGTAGTCGCGGACGTTGTTTTCTGCAGAACCACAAGATATGCATGCAAATGGTGCTTTTGGCAGAACGCGCACGTGGATTTCTACCAAACGACGTGCTAAGCATGCCGATGGTGCTCTTTTTAGCACCCGCGCATGGATTTGTGCCAAAACGCGTTTTAAGCAGCCACATGCATCTTTTGGTAGACGCGGACGTTGTTTTCTGCAAACCACAAGATATGCATGCAAATGGTGCTTTTGGCAGAACGCGCACGTGGATTTCTACCAAAAAACGTGCTAAGCATGCCGATGGTGCTCTTTTTAGCACCCGCGCATGGATTTGTGCCATAACGCGTTTTAAGCATGCACATGCATCTTTTGGTAGACGCGGACGTTGCTTTCTCCAAACCACAAGATATACATGCAAATGGTGCTTTTCGCAGAACGCGCACGTGGATTTCTACCAAACGGCGTGCTAAGCATGCCGATGCTCCTCTATTTAGCACCCGCGCATGGATTTGTGCCAAAACGCGTTTTGAGCATGCACATGTATCCTTTGGTTGACGCGGACGTTGTTTTCTGCAAAACCAGAAGATATGCATGCAAATGGTGCTTTTGGCAGAACGCGCACGTGGATTTCTACCAAACGACGTACTAAGCATGCCGATGGTGCTCTTTTTAGCACCCGCGCATGGATTTGTGCCAAAACGCGTTTTAAGCATCCACATGCATCTTTTGGTAGACGCGGACGTTGTTTTCTGCAAAACCACAAAATATGCATGCAAATGGTGGTTTTGGCAGAACGCGCACGTGGATTTCTACCAAAAAAGGTGCTAAGCATGCCGATGGTGCTCTTTTTAGCACCCGCGCATGGATTTGTGCCAAAACGCGTTTTAAGCATGCACATGCATCTTTTGGTAGACGCGGACGTTGTTTTCTGCAAAACCACAAGATATGCATGCAAATGGTGCTTTTGGCAGAACGCGCACGTGGATTTCTACCAAACGACGTGCTAAGCATGCCGATGCTGCTCTTTTTAGCACCCGCGCATGGATTTGTGCCAAAACGCGTTTTAAGCATGCACATGGATCTTTTGGTAGACGCGGACGTTGCTTTCTGCAAAACCACAAGATATACATGCAAATGGTGCTTTTGGCAGAACGCGCACGTGGATTTCTACCAAACGACGTGCTAAGCATGCCGATGCTGCTCTTTTTAGCACCCGCACATGGATTTGTGCCAAAACGTGTTTTAGGCATGCACATGCATCTTTTGGTAGACGCGGACGTTGTTTTCTACAAAACCACAAGATATGCATGCGAATGGTGGTTTTGGCAGAACGCGCACGTCAATTTCTACCAAACGACGTGCTAAGCATGCCGATGGTGCTCTTTTTAGCACCAGCGCATGGATTTGTGCCAAAACGCGTTTTGAGCATGCACATGGATCTTTTGGTAGACGCCGACGTTGTTTTCTACAAAACCACAAGATATGCATGCAAATGGTGCTTTTGGCAGAACGCGCACGTGGATTTCAACGAAACGGCGTGCTAAGCATGCCGATGCTGCTCTTTTTAGCACCCGCACATGGATTTGTGCCAAAACGCTTGTCAAGCATGCACATGCATCTTTTGGTCGACGCGGACGTTGTTTTCTGCAGAACCACAAGATATGCATGCAAATGGTGCTTTTGGCAGAACGCGCACGTGGATTTCTACCAAACGACGTGCTAAGCATGCCGATGGTGCTCTTTTTAGCACCCGCGCATGGATTTGTGCCAAAACGCGTTTTAAGCAGCCACATGCATCTTTTGTTAGACGCGGACGTTGTTTTCTGCAAACCACAAGATATGCATGCAAATGGTGCTTTTGGCAGAACGCGCACGTGGATTTCTACCAAAAAACGTGCTAAGCATGCCGATGGTGCTCTTTTTAGCACCCGCGCATGGATTTGTGCCATAACGCGTTTTAAGCATGCACATGCATCTTTTGGTAGTCGCGGACGTTGTTTTCTGCAGAACCACAAGATATGCATGCAAATGGTGCTTTTGGCAGAACGCGCACGTGGATTTCTACCAAACGACGTGCTAAGCATGCCGATGGTGCTCTTTTTAGCACCCGCGCATGGATTTGTGCCAAAACGCGTTTTAAGCAGCCACATGCATCTTTTGGTAGACGCGGACGTTGTTTTCTGCAAACCACAAGATATGCATGCAAATGGTGCTTTTGGCAGAACGCGCACGTGGATTTCTACCAAAAAACGTGCTAAGCATGCCGATGGTGCTCTTTTTAGCACCCGCGCATGGATTTGTGCCATAACGCGTTTTAAGCATGCACATGCATCTTTTGGTAGACGCGGACGTTGCTTTCTCCAAACCACAAGATATACATGCAAATGGTGCTTTTCGCAGAACGCGCACGTGGATTTCTACCAAACGGCGTGCTAAGCATGCCGATGCTCCTCTATTTAGCACCCGCGCATGGATTTGTGCCAAAACGCGTTTTGAGCATGCACATGTATCCTTTGGTTGACGCGGACGTTGTTTTCTGCAAAACCAGAAGATATGCATGCAAATGGTGCTTTTGGCAGAACGCGCACGTGGATTTCTACCAAACGACGTACTAAGCATGCCGATGGTGCTCTTTTTAGCAACCGCGCATGCATTTGTGCCAAAACGCGTTTAAGCATGCACATGCATCTTTTGATAGACGCGGACGTTGTTTTCTGCAAGACCACAAAATATGCATGCAAATGGTACTTTTGGCAGAACGCGCACGAGGATTTCTGCCAAACGTCGTGCTAAGCATGCCGATGCTGCTCTTTTTAGCACCCTGCATGGATTTGTGCCAAAACGCGTTTTAAGCATGCACATGCATCTTTTGATAGACTCGGACGTTGTTTTCTGCAAAACCACAAAATATGCATGCAAATGGTGCTTTTAGCAGAACGCGCACGTGGATTTCTACCAAACGACGTCCTAAGCATGCCGATGCTGCTCTTTTTAGCACCCGCGCACGGATTGGTGCCAAAACGCGTTTTCAGCATGCACATGCATCTTTTGGTAGACGCGGACGTTGTTTTCTGCAAAACCACAAGATATGCATGTGAATGGTGCTTTTGGCAGAACGCGCACGTCAATTTCTACCAAATGACGTGCTAAGCATGCCGATGGTGCTCTTTTTAGCACCCGCGCATGGATTTGTGCCAAAACGCGTTTTAAGCATACACATGCATCTTTTTGTAGACACGGACGTTGTTTTCTGCAAAACCACAAGATATACATGCAAATGGTGCTTTTGGCAGAACGCGCACGTGGATTTCTACCAAACGACGTGCTGAGCATGCCGATGGTGCTCTTTTTAGCACCCGCGCATGGATTTGTGCCAAAACGCGTTTTAAGCATCCACATGCATCTTTTGGTAGACGCGGACGTTGTTTTCTGCAAAACCACAAAATATGCATGCAAATGGTGCTTTTGGCAGAACGCGCACGTGGATTTCTACCAAAAAACGTGCTAAGCATGCCGATGCTGCTCTTTTTAGCACCCGCGCATGGATTTGAGCCAAAACGCGTTTTAAGCATGCACATGCATCTTTTGGTAGACGCGGACGTTGCTTTCTGCAAAACCACAAGATATACATGCAAATGGTGCTTTTGGCAGAACGCGCACGTGGATTTCTACCATACGACGTGCTAAGCATGCCGATGCTGCTCTTTTTAGCACCCGCACATGGATTTGTGCCAAAACGTGTTTTAGGCATGCACATGCATCTTTTGGTAGACGCGGACGTTGTTTTCTTCAAAACCACAAGATATGCATGCGAATGGTGGTTTTGGCAGAACGCGCACGTCAATTTCTACCAAACGACTTGCTAAGCATGCCGATGGTGCTCTTTTTAGCACCAGCGCATGGATTTGTGCCAAAACGCGTTTTAAGCATGCAGATGCATCTTTTGGTAGACGCGGACGTTGTTTTCTGCAAAACCACAAGATATACATGCAAATGGTGCTTTTGGCAGAACGCGCACGTGCATTTCTACCAAACGACGTGCTAAGCATACCGATGCTGCTCTTTTTAGCAACCGCGCATGGATTTGTGCCAAAACGCGTTTTGAGCATGCACATGCATATTTTGGTAGACGTCGACGTGGTTTTCTACAAAACCACAAGATATGCATGCAAATGGTGCTTTTGGCAGAACGCGCACGTGGATTTCAACGAAACGGCATGCTAAGCATGCCGATGCTGCTCTTTTTAGCACCCGCACATGGATTTGTGCCAAAACGCTTGTCAAGCATGCACATGCATCTTTTGGTAGACGCGGACGTTGTTTTCTGCAAACCACAAGATATGCATGCAAATGGCGCTTTTGGCAGAACGCGCACGTGGATTTCTACCAAAAAACGTGCTAAGCATGCCGATGGTGCTCTTTTTAGCACCCGCGCATGGATTTGTGACAAAACGCTTGTTAAGCATGCACATGCATCTTTTGGTAGACGCGGACGTTGTTTTCTGCAAAACCACAAGATATGCATGCAAATGGTGCTTTTGGCAGAACGCGCACGTGGATTTCTACCAAACAGCGTGGTAAGCATGCCGATGCTGCTCTATTTAGCACCCGCGCATAGATTTGTGCTAAAACGCGTTTTGAGCATGCACATGTATCTTTTGGTAGACGCAGACGTTGTTTTCTGCAAAACCTGAATATATGCATGCAAATGGTGCTTTTGGCAGAACGCGCACGTGGATTTGTGCCAAACGACGTGCTAAGCATGCCGATGGTGCTCTTTTTAGCAACCGCGCATGCATTTGTGCCAAAACGCGTTTTAAGCATGCACATGCATCTTTTGATAGACGCGGACGTTGTTTTCTGCAAGACCACAAGATATGCATGCAAATGGTGCTTTTGGCAGAACGCGCACGTGGATTTCTACCGAACGGCGTGCTAAGCATGCCGATGCTGCTCTTTTTAGCACACGCACATGGATTTGTGCCAAAACGCGTTTTAGGCATGCACATGCATCTTTTGGCAGACGTGGACGTTGTTTTCTGCAAAACCACAAGATATGCATGCGAATGGTGCTTTTGGCAGAACGCGCACGTCAATTTCTACCAAACGACGTGCTAAGCATGCCGATGGTGCTCTTTTTAGCACCCGCGCATGGATTTGTGCCAAAACGCGTTTTAAGCATGCAGATGCATCTTTTGGTAGACGCGGACGTTGTTTTCTGCAAAACCACAAGACATACATGCAAATGGTGCTTTTGGCAGAACGCGCACGTGCATTTCAACCAAACGACGTGCAAAGCATGCCGATGGTGCTCTTTTTTGCACCCGCGCATGGATTTGTGCCAAAACGCGTTTTAAGCATGCACATGCATCTTTTGGTAGACGCGGGCGTTGTTTTCTGCAAAACCACAAGATATACATGCAAATGGTGCTTTTGGCATAACGCGCACGTGGATTTCTACCAAACGACGTGCTAAGCATGCCGATGCTGCTCTTTTTAGCACCCGCGCATGGATTTGAGCCAAAACGCGTTTTAAGCATGCACATGCATCTTTTGGTAGACGCCGACTTTGTTTTCTGCAAAACCACAAGATATGCATGCAAATGGTGCTTTTGGCAGAACGCGCACGTGGATTTCAACCAAACGGCGTGCTAAGCATGCCGATGCTGCTCTTTTTAGCACCCGCACATGGATTTGTGCCAAAACGCTTGTCAAGCATGCACATGCATCCTTTGGTAGACGCGGACGTTGTTTTCTGCAAAACCAGAAGATATGCATGCAAATGGTGCTTTTGGCAGAACGCGCACGTGGATTTCTACTAAATGACGTGCTAAGCATGCCGATGCTGCTCTATTCAGCCCCCGCGCAAGGATTTGTGCCAAAACGCGTTTTGAGCATGCACATGCATCTTTTGGTAGACGCGGACGTTGTTTTCTGCAAAACCACAAGATATGCATGCAAATGGTGCTTTTGGCAGAACGCGCACTCGCATTTCTACCAAACGACGTGCTAAGCATGCCGATGGTGCTCTTTTTAGCACCCGCGCATGGATTTGTGCCAAAACGCATTTTAAGCATGCACATGCATCTTTTGATAGACGCGGACGTTGTATTCTGCAAAACCACAAGATATGCATGCAAATGGTGCTTATGGCAGAGCGCGCACGTGGATTTCTACCAAACGACGTGCTAAGCATGCCGATGGTGCTCTTTTAAGCACCCGCGCATGGATTTGTGCCAAAACGCGTTTTAAGCATGCACATGCATCTTTTGATAGACGCGGACGTTGTTTTCTGTAAAACCACAATATATGCATGCAAATGGTGCTTTTGGCAGAACGCGCACGTGGATTTCTACCAAACGACGTGCTAACCATGCCGATGCTGCTCTTTTTAGCACCCGCGCATGTATTTGTGCCAAAACGCTTGTTAATCATGCACATGCATCTTTTGGTAGACGCGGACGTTGTTTTCTGCAAAACCACAAGATATGCATGCAAATGGTGCTTTTGGCAGAACGCGCACGTGGATTTCTACCAAACGACGTACTAAGCATGCCGATGGTGCTCTTTTTAGCAACCGCGCATGCATTTGTGCCAAAACGCGTTTAAGCATGCACATGCATCTTTTGATAGACGCGGACGTTGTTTTCTGCAAGACCACAAAATATGCATGCAAATGGTACTTTTGGCAGAACGCGCACGAGGATTTCTGCCAAACGTCGTGCTAAGCATGCCGATGCTGCTCTTTTTAGCACCCTGCATGGATTTGTGCCAAAACGCGTTTTAAGCATGCACATGCATCTTTTGATAGACTCGGACGTTGTTTTCTGCAAAACCACAAAATATGCATGCAAATGGTGCTTTTAGCAGAACGCGCACGTGGATTTCTACCAAACGACGTCCTAAGCATGCCGATGCTGCTCTTTTTAGCACCCGCGCACGGATTGGTGCCAAAACGCGTTTTCAGCATGCACATGCATCTTTTGGTAGACGCGGACGTTGTTTTCTGCAAAACCACAAGATATGCATGCGAATGGTGCTTTTGGCAGAACGCGCACGTCAATTTCTACCAAATGACGTGCTAAGCATGCCGATGGTGCTCTTTTTAGCACCCGCGCATGGATTTGTGCCAAAACGCGTTTTAAGCATACACATGCATCTTTTTGTAGACACGGACGTTGTTTTCTGCAAAACCACAAGATATACATGCAAATGGTGCTTTTGGCAGAACGCGCACGTGGATTTCTACCAAACGACGTGCTGAGCATGCCGATGGTGCTCTTTTTAGCACCCGCGCATGGATTTGTGCCAAAACGCGTTTTAAGCATCCACATGCATCTTTTGGTAGACGCGGACGTTGTTTTCTGCAAAACCACAAAATATGCATGCAAATGGTGCTTTTGGCAGAACGCGCACGTGGATTTCTACCAAAAAACGTGCTAAGCATGCCGATGCTGCTCTTTTTAGCACCCGCGCATGGATTTGAGCCAAAACGCGTTTTAAGCATGCACATGCATCTTTTGGTAGACGCGGACGTTGCTTTCTGCAAAACCACAAGATATACATGCAAATGGTGCTTTTGGCAGAACGCGCACGTGGATTTCTACCATACGACGTGCTAAGCATGCCGATGCTGCTCTTTTTAGCACCCGCACATGGATTTGTGCCAAAACGTGTTTTAGGCATGCACATGCATCTTTTGGTAGACGCGGACGTTGTTTTCTTCAAAACCACAAGATATGCATGCGAATGGTGGTTTTGGCAGAACGCGCACGTCAATTTCTACCAAACGACTTGCTAAGCATGCCGATGGTGCTCTTTTTAGCACCAGCGCATGGATTTGTGCCAAAACGCGTTTTAAGCATGCAGATGCATCTTTTGGTAGACGCGGACGTTGTTTTCTGCAAAACCACAAGATATACATGCAAATGGTGCTTTTGGCAGAACGCGCACGTGCATTTCTACCAAACGACGTGCTAAGCATACCGATGCTGCTCTTTTTAGCAACCGCGCATGGATTTGTGCCAAAACGCGTTTTGAGCATGCACATGCATATTTTGGTAGACGTCGACGTGGTTTTCTACAAAACCACAAGATATGCATGCAAATGGTGCTTTTGGCAGAACGCGCACGTGGATTTCAACGAAACGGCATGCTAAGCATGCCGATGCTGCTCTTTTTAGCACCCGCACATGGATTTGTGCCAAAACGCTTGTCAAGCATGCACATGCATCTTTTGGTCGACGCGGACGTTGTTTTCTGCAAAACCACAAGATATGCATGCAAATGGTGCTTTTCGCAGAACGCGCACGTGGATTTCTACCAAACGACGTGCTAAGCATGCCGATGGTGCTCTTTTTAGCACCCGCGCATGGATTTGTGCCAAAACGCGTTTTAAGCAGCCACATGCATCTTTTGGTAGACGCGGACGTTGCTTTCTGCAAAACCACAAGATATACATGCAAATGGTGCTTTTGGCAGAACGCGCACGTGGATTTGTGCCAAACGACGTGCTAAGCATGCCGATGGTGCTCTTTTTAGCAACCGCGCATGCATTTGTGCCAAAACGCGTTTTAAGCATGCACATGCATCTTTTGATAGACGCGGACGTTGTTTTCTGCAAGACCACAAGATATGCATGCAAATGGTGCTTTTGGCAGAACGCGCACGTGGATTTCTACCGAACGGCGTGCTAAGCATGCCGATGCTGCTCTTTTTAGCACACGCACATGGATTTGTGCCAAAACGCGTTTTAGGCATGCACATGCATCTTTTGGCAGACGTGGACGTTGTTTTCTGCAAAACCACAAGATATGCATGCGAATGGTGCTTTTGGCAGAACGCGCACGTCAATTTCTACCAAACGACGTGCTAAGCATGCCGATGGTGCTCTTTTTAGCACCCGCGCATGGATTTGTGCCAAAACGCGTTTTAAGCATGCAGATGCATCTTTTGGTAGACGCGGACGTTGTTTTCTGCAAAACCACAAGACATACATGCAAATGGTGCTTTTGGCAGAACGCGCACGTGCATTTCAACCAAACGACGTGCAAAGCATGCCGATGGTGCTCTTTTTTGCACCCGCGCATGGATTTGTGCCAAAACGCGTTTTAAGCATGCACATGCATCTTTTGGTAGACGCGGGCGTTGTTTTCTGCAAAACCACAAGATATACATGCAAATGGTGCTTTTGGCATAACGCGCACGTGGATTTCTACCAAACGACGTGCTAAGCATGCCGATGCTGCTCTTTTTAGCACCCGCGCATGGATTTGAGCCAAAACGCGTTTTAAGCATGCACATGCATCTTTTGGTAGACGCCGACTTTGTTTTCTGCAAAACCACAAGATATGCATGCAAATGGTGCTTTTGGCAGAACGCGCACGTGGATTTCAACCAAACGGCGTGCTAAGCATGCCGATGCTGCTCTTTTTAGCACCCGCACATGGATTTGTGCCAAAACGCTTGTCAAGCATGCACATGCATCCTTTGGTAGACGCGGACGTTGTTTTCTGCAAAACCAGAAGATATGCATGCAAATGGTGCTTTTGGCAGAACGCGCACGTGGATTTCTACTAAATGACGTGCTAAGCATGCCGATGCTGCTCTATTCAGCCCCCGCGCAAGGATTTGTGCCAAAACGCGTTTTGAGCATGCACATGCATCTTTTGGTAGACGCGGACGTTGTTTTCTGCAAAACCACAAGATATGCATGCAAATGGTGCTTTTGGCAGAACGCGCACTCGCATTTCTACCAAACGACGTGCTAAGCATGCCGATGGTGCTCTTTTTAGCACCCGCGCATGGATTTGTGCCAAAACGCATTTTAAGCATGCACATGCATCTTTTGATAGACGCGGACGTTGCATTCTGCAAAACCACAAGATATGCATGCAAATGGTGCTTATGGCAGAGCGCGCACGTGGATTTCTACCAAACGACGTGCTAAGCATGCCGATGGTGCTCTTTTAAGCACCCGCGCATGGATTTGTGCCAAAACGCGTTTTAAGCATGCACATGCATCTTTTGATAGACGCGGACGTTGTTTTCTGTAAAACCACAATATATGCATGCAAATGGTGCTTTTGGCAGAACGCGCACGTGGATTTCTACGAAACGACGTGCTAACCATGCCGATGCTGCTCTTTTTAGCACCCGCGCATGGATTTGTGCCAAAACGCTTGTTAAGCATGCACATGCATCTTTTGGTAGACGCGGACGTTGTTTTCTGCAAAACCACAAGATATGCATGCAAATGGTGCTTTTGGCAGAACGCGCACGTGGATTTCTACCAAACGGCGTGGTAAGCATGCCGATGCTGCTCTACTTAGCACCCGCGCATGGATTTGTGCTAAAACACGTTTTGAGCATGCACATGTATCTTTTGGTAAACGCAGACGTTGTTTTCTGCAAAACCTGAATATATGCATGCAAATGGTGCTTTTGGCAGAACGCGCACGTGGATTGGTGCCAAACGACGTGCTAAGCATGCCGATGGTGCTCTTTATAGCAACCGCGCATGCATTTGTGCCAAAACGCGTTTTAAGCATGCACATGCATCTTTTGATAGACGCGGACGTTGTTTTCTGCAAGACCACAAGATATGCATGCAAATGGTGCTTTTGGCAGAACGCGCACGTGGATTTCTACCGAACGGCGTGCTAAGCATGCCGATGCTGCTCTTTTTAGCACACGCACATGGATTTGTGCCAAAACGCGTTTTAGGCATGCACATGCATCTTTTGGCAGACGTGGACGTTGTTTTCTGCAAAACCGCAAGATGTGCATGCGAATGGTGCTTTTGGCAGAACGCGCACGTCAATTTCTACCAAACGACGTGCTAAGCATGCCGATGGTGCTCTTTTTAGCACCCGCGCATGGATTTGTGCCAAAACGCGTTTTAAGCATGCAGATGCATCTTTTGGTAGACGCGGACGTTGTTTTCTGCAAAACCACAAGACATACATGCAAATGGTGCTTTTGGCAGAACGCGCACGTGCATTTCAACCAAACGACGTGCAAAGCATGCCGATGGTGCTCTTTTTAGCACCCGCGCATGGATTTGTGCCAAAACGCGTTTTAAGCATGCACATGCATCTTTTGGTAGACGCGGGCGTTGTTTTCTGCAAAACCACAAGATATACATGCAAATGGTGCTTTTGGCATAACGCGCACGTGGATTTCAACCAAACGACGTGCTAAGCATGCCGATGCTGCTCTTTTTAGCACCCGCGCATGGATTTGAGCCCAAACGCGTTTTAAGCATGCACATGCATCTTTTGGTAGACGCCGACTTTGTTTTCTGCAAAACCACAAGATATGCATGCAAATGGTGCGTTTGGCAGAACGCGCACGTGGATTTCAACCAAACGGCGTGCTAAGCATGCCGATGCTGCTCTTTTTAGCACCCGCACATGGATTTGTGCCAAAACGCTTGTCAAGCATGCACATGCATCCTTTGGTAGACGCGGACGTTGTTTTCTGCAAAACCAGAAGATATGCATGCAAATGGTGCTTTTGGCAGAACGCGCACGTGGATTTCTACTAAATGACGTGCTAAGCATGCCGATGCTGCTCTATTCAGCCCCCGCGCAAGGATTTGTGCCAAAACGCGTTTTGAGCATGCACATGCATCTTTTGGTAGACGCGGACGTTGTTTTCTGCAAAACCACAAGATATGCATGCAAATGGTGCTTTTGGC
Organism: Dermacentor variabilis; assembly: GCF_050947875.1. NCBI lineage: Eukaryota > Metazoa > Arthropoda > Arachnida > Ixodida > Ixodidae > Dermacentor > Dermacentor variabilis. The sequence continues at coordinate 1,697,336 of NW_027460412.1, read as the reverse complement.
AGAACGCGCACTCGGATTTCTACCAAACGACGTGCTAAGCATGCCGATGGTGCTCTTTTTAGCACCCGCGCATGGATTTGTGCCAAAACGCATTTTAAGCATGCACATGCATCTTTTGATAGACGCGGACGTTGTATTCTGCAAAACCACAAGATATGCATGCAAATGGTGCTTATGGCAGAGCGCGCACGTGGATTTCTACCAAACGACGTGCTAAGCATGCCGATGGTGCTCTTTTTAGCACCCGCGCATGGATTTGTGCCAAAACGCGTTTTAAGCATGCACATGCATCTTTTGATAGACGCGGACGTTGTTTTCTGTAAAACCACAATATATGCATGCAAATGGTGCTTTTGGCAGAACGCGCACGTGGATTTCTACCAAACGACGTCCTAAGCATGCCGATACTGATCTTTTTAGCACCCGCGCATGGATTTGGGCCAAAACGCGTTTTAAGCATCCACATGCATCTTTTGGTAGACCAGGACATTGTTTTCTGCAAAACCACAAGATATGCATGCAAATGGTGCTTTTGGCAGAACGCGCACGTGGATTTCTACCAAACGACGTCTTAAGTATGCCGATGCTGCTCTTTTTAGCACCCGCGCACGGATTGGTGCCAAAACGAGTTTTCAGCATGCACATGCATCTTTTGGTAGACGCGGACGTTGTTTTCTGCAAAACCACAAGATAAGCATGCAAATCGCGCACGTGGATTTCTACCAAACGACGTGCTAAGCATGCCGATGCTGCTCTTTTTAACACCCGCGCATGGATTTGTGCCAAAACGCTTGTTAAGCATGCACATGCATCTTTTGGTAGACGCGGACGTTGTTTTCTGCAAAACCACAAGATATGCATGCAAATGGTGCTTTTGGCAGAACGCGCACGTGGATTTCCACCAAACGGCGTGCTAAGCATGCCGATGCTGCTCTATTTAGCACCCGCGCATGGATTTGTGCTAAAACGCGTTTTGAGCATGCACATGTATCTTTTGGTAGACGCAGACGTTGTTTTCTGCAAAATCTGAATATATGCATGCAAATGGTGCTTTTGGCAGAACGCGCACGTGGATTTGTGCCAAACGACGTGCTAAGCATGCCGATGGTGCTCTTTTTAGCAACCGCGCATGCGTTTGTGCCAACACGCGTTTTAAGCATGCACATGCATCTTTTGATAGACGCGGACGTTGTTTTCTGCAAGACCACAAGATATGCATGCAAATGGTGCTTTTGGCAGAACGCGCACGTGGATTTCTACCGAACGGCGTGCTAAGCATGCCGATGCTGCTCTTTTTAGCACCCGCACATGGATTTGTGCCAAAACGCGTTTTAGGCATGCACATGCATCTTTTGGCAGACGTGGACGTTGTTTTCTGCAAAACCGCAAGATGTGCATGCGAATGGTGCTTTTGGCAGAACGCGCACGTCAATTTCTACCAAACGACGTGCTAAGCATGCCGATGGTGCTCTTTTTAGCACCCGCGCATGGATTTGTGCCAAAACGCGTTTTAAGCATGCAGATGCATCTTTTGGTAGACGCGGACGTTGTTTTCTGCAAAACCACAAGACATACATGCAAATGGTGCTTTTGGCAGAACGCGCACGTGCATTTCAACCAAACGACGTGCAAAGCGTGCCGATGGTGCTCTTTTTAGCACCCGCGCATGGATTTGTGCCAAAACGCGTTTTAAGCATGCACATGCATCTTTTGGTAGACGCGGGCGTTGTTTTCTGCAAAACCACAAGATATACATGCAAATGGTGCTTTTGGCATAACGCGCACGTGGATTTCAACCAAACGACGTGCTAAGCATGCCGATGCTGCTCTTTTTAGCACCCGCGCATGGATTTGAGCCAAAACGCGTTTTAAGCATGCACATGCATCTTTTGGTAGACGCCGACTTTGTTTTCTGCAAAACCACAAGATATGCATGCAAATGGTGCGTTTGGCAGAACGCGCACGTGGATTTCAACCAAACGACGTGCTAAGCATGCCGATGGTGCTCTTTTTAGCACCCGCGCATGGATTTGTGCCAAAACGCATTTTAAGCATGCACATGCATCTTTTGATAGACGCGGACGTTGTATTCTGCAAAACCACAAGATATGCATGCAAATGGTGCTTATGGCAGAGCGCGCACGTGGATTTCTACCAAACGACGTGCTAAGCATGCCGATGGTGCTCTTTTTAGCACCCGCGCATGGATTTGTGCCAAAACGCGTTTTAAGCATGCACATGCATCTTTTGATAGACGCGGACGTTGTTTTCTGTAAAACCACAATATATGCATGCAAATGGTGCTTTTGGCAGAACGCGCACGTGGATTTCTACCAAACGACGTCCTAAGCATGCCGATACTGATCTTTTTAGCACCCGCGCATGGATTTGTGCCAAAACGCGTTTTAAGCATCCACATGCATCTTTTGGTAGACCTGGACATTGTTTTCTGCAAAACCACAAGATATGCATGCAAATGGTGCTTTTGGCAGAACGCGCACGTGGATTTCTACCAAACGACGTCCTAAGTATGCCGATGCTGCTCTTTTTAGCACCCGCGCACGGATTGGTGCCAAAACGAGTTTTCAGCATGCACATGCATCTTTTGGTAGACGCGGACGTTGTTTTCTGCAAAACCACAAGATAAGCATGCAAATGGTGCTTTTGGCAGAACGCGCACGTGGATTTCTACCAAACGACGTGCTAAGCATGCCGATGCTGCTCTTTTTAACACCCGCACATGGATTTGTGCCAAAACGCTTGTTAAGCATGCACATGCATCTTTTGGTAGACGCGGACGTTGTTTTCTGCAAAACCACAAGATATGCATGCAAATGGTGCTTTTGGCAGAACGCGCACGTGGATTTCCACCAAACGGCGTGCTAAGCATGCCGATGCTGCTCTATTTAGCACCCGCGCATGGATTTGTGCTAAAACGCGTTTTGAGCATGCACATGTATCTTTTGGTAGACGCAGACGTTGTTTTCTGCAAAATCTGAATATATGCGTGCAAATGGTGCTTTTGGCAGAACGCGCACGTGGATTTGTGCCAAACGACGTGCTAAGCATGCCGATGGTGCTCTTTTTAGCAACCGCGCATGCGTTTGTGCCAAAACGCGTTTTAAGCATGCACATGCATCTTTTGATAGACGCGGACGTTGTTTTCTGCAAGACCCCAAGATATGCATGCAAATGGTGCTTTTGGCAGAACGCGCACGTGGATTTCTACCAAACGGCGTGCTAAGCATGCCGATGGTGCTCTTTTTAGCACCCGCACATGGATTTCTGCCAAAACGCTTGTTAAGCATGCACATGCATCTTTTGGTAGACGCGGACGTTGTTTTCTGCAAAACCACAAAATATGCATGCAAATGGTGCTTTTGGCAGAACGCGCACGTGGATTTCTACCAAATGACGTCCTAAGCATGCCGATGCTGCTGTTTTTAGCACCCGCGCAAAGATTGGTGCCAAAACGCGTTTTCAGCATGCACATGCATCTTTTGGTAGACGCGGACGTTGTTTTCTGGGAAACCACAAGATATGCATGCAAATGGTGCTTTTGGCAGAACGCGCACGTGGATTTCTACCAAACGACGTGCTAAGCATGTCGATGCTGCTCTTTTAAACACCCGCGCATGGATTTGTGCCAAAACGCGTTTTGAGCATGCACATGTATCTTTTGAGAGACGCGGACGTTGTTTTCTGCAAAACCAGAAGATATGCATGCAAATGGTGCTTTTGGCAGAACGCGCTCGTGGATTTCTACCTAACGGCGTGCTAAGCATGCCGTTGCTGCTCTTTTTAGAACCCGCACATGGATTTGTGCCAAAACGCTTGTTAAGCATGCACATGCATCTTTTGGTAGACGCGGACGTTGTTTTCTGCAAAACCACAAGATATGCATGCAAATGGTGCTTTTGGCAGAACGCCCACGTGGATTTCTACCAAACGACATGCTAAGCATGCCGATGCTGCTCTATTTAGCACCCGCGCATGGATTTGTGCCAAAACGCGTTTTGAGCATGCACATGTATCTTTTGAGAGACGCGGACGTTGTTTTCTGCAAAACCAGAAGATATGCATGCAAATGGTGCGTTTGGCAGAGCGCGCACGTGGATTTCTACCAAACGACGTGCTAAGCATGGCGATGGTGCTCTTTTTAGCAACCGCGCATGCATTTGTGCCAAAACGCGTTTTGAGTACGCACATGCATCTTTTGGTAGACGCGGACGTTGTTTTCTGCAAAACCACAAGATATGTATGCAAATGGGGCTTTTGGCAGAACGCGCACGTGGATTTCTACCAAACGACGTACGAAGCATGCCGATGCTGCTCTATTTAGCACCTGCGCATGGATTTGTGCCAAAACGCGTTTTGAGCATGCACATGTATCCTTTGGTAGACGCGGACGTTGTTTTCTGCAAAACCAGAAGATATGCATGCAAATGGTGCTTTTGGCAGAACGCGCACGTGGATTTCTACCAACCGACGTGCTAAGCATGCCAATGGTGCTCTTTTTAGCAACCGCGCATGCATTTGTGCCAAAACGCGTTTAAGCATGCACATGCATCTTTTGATAGACGCGGACGTTGTTTTCTGCAAGACCACAAGATATGCATGCAAATGGTACTTTTGGCAGAACGCGCACGTGGATTTCTGCCAAACGTCATGCTAAGCATGCCGATGCTGCTCTTTTTAGCACCCTGCATGGATTTGTGCCAAAACGCGTTTTAAGCATGCACATGCATCTTTTGATAGACTCGGACGTTGTTTTCTGCAAAACCACAAAATATGCATGCAAATGGTGCTTTTAGCAGAACGCGCACGTGGATTTCTACCAAACAACGCCCTAAGCATGCCGATGCTGCTCTTTTTAGCACCCGCGCACGGATTGGTGCCAAAACGCGTTTTCAGCATGCACATGCATCTTTTGGTAGACGCGGACGTTGTTTTCTGCAAAACCACAAGATATGCATGCGAATGGTGCTTTTGGCAGAACGCGCACGTCAATTTCTACCAAGTGACGTGCTAAGCATGCCGATGGTGCTCTTTTTAGCACCCGCGCATGGATTTGTGCCAAAACGCGTTTTAAGCATACACATGCATCTTTTTGTAGACACGGACGTTGTTTTCTGCAAAACCACAAGATATACATGCAAATGGTGCTTTTGGCAGAACGCGCACGTGGATTTCTACCAAACGACGTGCTAAGCATGCCGATGGTGCTCTTTTTAGCACCCGCGCATGGATTTGTGCCAAAACGCGTTTTAAGCATGCACATGCATCTTTTGGTAGACGCGGACGTTGTTTTCTGCAAAACCACAAGATATGCATGCAAATGGTGCTTTTGGCAGAACGCGCACGTGGATTGCTACCAAACGACGTGCTAAGCATGCCGATGCTGCTCTATTCAGCACCCGCGCAAGGATTTGTGCCAAAACGCGTTTTGAGCATGCACATGCATCTTTTGGTAGACGCGGACGTTGTTTTCTGCAAAACCACAAGATATGCATGCAAATGGTGCTTTTGGCAGAACGCGCACTCGGACTTCTACCAAACGACGTGCTAAGCATGCCGATGGTGCTCTTTTTAGCACCCGCGCATGGATTTGTGCCAAAACGCATTTTAAGCATGCACATGAATCTTTTGATAGACGCGGACGTTGTATTCTGCAAAACCACAAGATATGCATGCAAATGGTGCTTATGGCAGAGCGCGCACGTGGATTTCTACCAAACGACGTGCTAAGCATGCCGATGGTGCTCTTTTTAGCACCCGCGCATGGATTTGTGCCAAAACGCGTTTTAAGCATGCACATGCATATTTTGATAGACGCGGACGTTGTTTTCTGTAAAACCACAATATATGCATGCAAATAGTGCTTTTGGCAGAACGCGCACGTGGATTTCTACCAAACGACGTCCTAAGCATGCCGATACTGCTCTCTTTAGCACCCGCGCATGGATTTGTGCCAAAACGCGTTTTAAGCATCCACATGCATCTTTTGGTAGACCTGGACATCGTTTTCTGCAAAACCACAAGATATGCATGCAAATGGTGCTTTTGGCAGAACGCGCACGTGGATTTCTACCAAACGACGTCCTAAGCATGCCGATGGTGCTCTTTTTAGCACCCGCGCATGGATTTGTGCCAAAACGCGTTTTAAGCATACACATGCATCTTTTTGTAGACACGGACGTTGTTTTCTGCAAAACCACAAGATATACATGCAAATGGTGCTTTTGGCAGAACGCGCACGTGGATTTCTACCAAACGACGTGCTAAGCATGCCGATGGTGCTCTTTTTAGCACCCGCGCATGGATTTGTGCCAAAACGCGTTTTAAGCATCCACATGCATCTTTTGGTAGACGCGGACGTTGTTTTCTGCAAAACCACAAAATATGCATGCAAATGGTGCTTTTGGCAGAACGCGCACGTGGATTTCTACCAAAAAACGTGCTAAGCATGCCGATGGTGCTCTTTTTAGCACCCGCGCATGGATTTGCGCCAAAACGCGTTTTAAGCATGCACATGCATCTTTTGGTAGACGCGGACGTTGTTTTCTGCAAAACCACAAGATATGCATGCAAATGGTGCTTTTGGCAGAACGCGCACGTGGATTTCTACCAAACGGCGTGCTAAGCATGCCGATGGTGCTCTTTTTAGCACCCGCACATGGATTTCTGCCAAAACGCTTGTTAAGCATGCACATGCATCTTTTGGTAGACGCGGACGTTGTTTTCTGCAAAACCACAAAATATGCATGCAAATGGTGCTTTTGGCAGAACGCGCACGTGGATTTCTACCAAATGACGTCCTAAGCATGCCGATGCTGCTGTTTTTAGCACCCGCGCACAGATTGGTGCCAAAACGCGTTTTCAGCATGCACATGCATCTTTTGGTAAACGCGGACGTTGTTTTCTGGGAAACCACAAGATATGCATGCAAATGGTGCTTTTGGCAGAACGCGCACGTGGATTTCTACCAAACGACGTGCTAAGCATGTCGATGCTGCTCTTTTTTGCACCCGCGCATAGATTTGTGCCAAAACGCGTTTTGAGTACGCACATGCATCTTTTGGTAGACGCGGACGTTGTTTTCTGCAAAACCACAAGATATGTATGCAAATGGGGCTTTTGGCAGAACGCGCACGTGGATTTCTACCAAACGGCGTACGAAGCATGCCGATGCTGCTCTATTTAGCACCTGCGCATGGATTTGTGCCAAAACGCGTTTTGAGCATGCACATGTATCCTTTGGTAGACGCGGACGTTGTTTTCTGCAAAACCAGAAGATATGCATGCAAATGGTGCTTTTGGCAGAACGCGCACGTGGATTTCTACCAACCGACGTGCTAAGCATGCCAATGGTGCTCTTTTTAGCAACCGCGCATGCATTTGTGCCAAAACGCGTTTAAGCATGCACATGCATCTTTTGATAGACGCGGACGTTGTTTTCTGCAAGACCACAAGATATGCATGCAAATGGTACTTTTGGCAGAACGCGCACGTGGATTTCTGCCAAACGTCATGCTAAGCATGCCGATGCTGCTCTTTTTAGCACCCTGCATGGATTTGTGCCAAAACGCGTTTTAAGCATGCAAATGCATCTTTTGATAGACTCGGACGTTGTTTTCTGCAAAACCACAAAATATGCATGCAAATGGTGCTTTTAGCAGAACGCGCACGTGGATTTCTACCAAACAACGCCCTAAGCATGCCGATGCTGCTCTTTTTAGCACCCGCGCACGGATTGGTGCCAAAACGCGTTTTCAGCATGCACATGCATCTTTTGGTAGACGCGGACGTTGTTTTCTGCAAAACCACAAGATATGCATGCGAATGGTGCTTTTGGCAGAACGCGCACGTCAATTTCTACCAAGTGACGTGCTAAGCATGCCGATGGTGCTCTTTTTAGCACCCGCGCATGGATTTGTGCCAAAACGCGTTTTAAGCATACACATGCATCTTTTTGTAGACACGGACGTTGTTTTCTGCAAAACCACAAGATATACATGCAAATGGTGCTTTTGGCAGAACGCGCACGTGGATTTCTTCCAAACGACGTGCTAAGCATGCCGATGGTGCTCTTTTTAGCACCCGCGCATGGATTTGTGCCAAAACGCTTTTTAAGCATGCACATGCATCTTTTGGTAGACGCGGACGTTGCTTTCTGCAAAACCACAAGATATGCATGCAAATGGTGCTTTTGGCAGAACGCGCACGTGGATTTCTACCAAACGACGTGCTAAGCATGCCGATGCTGCTCTATTCAGCACCCGCGCAAGGATTTGTGCCAAAACGCGTTTTGAGCATGCACATGCATCTTTTGGTAGACGCGGACGTTGTTTTCTGCAAAACCACAAGATATGCATGCAAATGGTGCTTTTGGCAGAACGCGCACTCGGATTTCTACCAAACGACGTGCTAAGCATGCCGATGGTGCTCTTTTTAGCACCCGCGCATGGATTTGTGCCAAAACGCATTTTAAGCATGCACATGAATCTTTTGATAGACGCGGACGTTGTATTCTGCAAAACCACAAGATATGCATGCAAATGGTGCTTATGGCAGAGCGCGCACGTGGATTTCTACCAAACGACGTGCTAAGCATGCCGATGGTGCTCTTTTTAGCACCCGCGCATGGATTTGTGCCAAAACGCGTTTTAAGCATGCACATGCATATTTTGATAGACGCGGACGTTGTTTTCTGTAAAACCACAATATATGCATGCAAATGGTGCTTTTGGCAGAACGCGCACGTGGATTTCTACCAAACGACGTCCTAAGCATGCCGATACTGCTCTCTTTAGCACCCGCGCATGGATTTGTGCCAAAACGCGTTTTAAGCATCCACATGCATCTTTTGGTAGACCTGGACATTGTTTTCTGCAAAACCACAAGATATGCATGCAAATGGTGCTTTTGGCAGAACGCGCACGTGGATTTCTACCAAACGACGTCCTAAGCATGCCGATGGTGCTCTTTTTAGCACCCGCGCATGGATTTGTGCCAAAACGCGTTTTAAGCATACACATGCATCTTTTTGTAGACACGGACGTTGTTTTCTGCAAAACCACAAGATATACATGCAAATGGTGCTTTTGGCAGAACGCGCACGTGGATTTCTACCAAACGACGTGCTAAGCATGCCGATGGTGCTCTTTTTAGCACCCGCGCATGGATTTGTGCCAAAACGCGTTTTAAGCATCCACATGCATCTTTTGGTAGACGCGGACGTTGTTTTCTGCAAAACCACAAAATATGCATGCAAATGGTGCTTTTGGCAGAACGCGCACGTGGATTTCTACCAAAAAACGTGCTAAGCATGCCGATGGTGCTCTTTTTAGCACCCGCGCATGGATTTGTGCCAAAACGCGTTTTAAGCATGCACATGCATCTTTTGGTAGACGCGGACGTTGTTTTCTGCAAAACCACAAGATATGCATGCAAATGGTGCTTTTGGCAGAACGCGCACGTGGATTTCTACCAAATGACGTCCTAAGCATGCCGATGGTGCTCTTTTTAGCACCCGCGCATGAATTTGTGCCAAAACGCATTTTAAGCATGCACATGAATCTTTTGATAGACGCGGACGTTGTATTCTGCAAAACCACAAGATATGCATGCAAATGGTGCTTATGGCAGAGCGCGCACGTGGATTTCTACCAAACGACGTGCTAAGCATGCCGATGGTGCTCTTTTTAGCACCCTGCATGGATTTGTGCCAAAACGCGTTTTCAGCATGCACATGCATCTTTTGGTAGACGCGGACGTTGTTTTCTGCAAAACCACAAGATATGCATGCGAATGGTGCTTTTGGCAGAACGCGCACGTCAATTTCTACCAAATGACGTGCTAAGCATGCCGATGGTGCTCTTTTTAGCACCCGCGCATGGATTTGTGCCAAAACGCGTTTTAAGCATACACATGCATCTTTTTGTAGACACGGACGTTGTTTTCTGCAAAACCACAAGATATACATGCAAATGGTGCTTTTGGCAGAACGCGCACGTGGATTTCTACCAAACGACGTGCTAAGCATGCCGATGGTGCTCTTTTTAGCACCCGCGCATGGATTTGTGCCAAAACGCGTTTTAAGCATCCACATGCATCTTTTGGTAGACGCGGACGTTGTTTTCTGCAAAACCACAAAATATGCATGCAAATGGTGCTTTTGGCAGAACGCGCACGTGGATTTCTACCTAACGGCGTGCTAAGCATGCCGTTGCTGCTCTTTTTAGAACCCGCACATGGATTTGTGCCAAAACGCTTGTTAAGCATGCACATGCATCTTTTGGTAGACGCGGACGTTGTTTTCTGCAAAACCACAAGATATGCATGCAAATGGTGCTTTTGGCAGAACGCCCACGTGGATTTCTACCAAACGACGTGCTAAGCATGCCGATGCTGCTCTATTTAGCACCCGCGCATGGATTTGTGCCAAAACGCGTTTTGAGCATGCACATGTATCTTTTGAGAGACGCGGACGTTGTTTTCTGCAAAACCAGAAGATATGCATGCAAATGGTGCGTTTGGCAGAGCGCGCACGTGGATTTCTACCAAATGACGTCCTAAGCATGCCGATGCTGCTGTTTTTAGCACCCGCGCACGGATTGGTGCCAAAACGCGTTTTCAGCATGCACATGCATCTTTTAATAGACGCGGACGTTGTTTTCTGGGAAACCACAAGATATGCATGCAAATGGTGCTTTTGGCAGAACGCGCACGTGGATTTCTACCAAACGACGTGCTAAGCATGTCGATGCTGCTCTTTTTGGCACCCGCGCATAGATTTGTGCCAAAACGAGTTTTGAGCACGCACATGCATCTTTTGGTAGACGCGGACGTTGTTTTCTGCAAAACCACAAGATATGTATGCAAATGGTGCTTTTGGCAGAACGCGCACGTGGATTTCTACCAAACGACGTACGAAGCATGCCGATGCTGCTCTATTTAGCACCCGCGCATGGATTTGTGCCAAAACGCGTTTTGAGCATGCACATGTATCCTTTGGTAGACGCGGACGTTGTTTTCTGCAAAACCAGAAGATATGCATGCAAATGGTGCTTTTGGCAGAACGCGCACGTGGATTTCTACCAACCGACGTGCTAAGCATGCCAATGGTGCTCTTTTTAGCAACCGCGCATGCATTTGTGCCAAAACGCGTTTAAGCATGCACATGCATCTTTTGATAGACGCGGACGTTGTTTTCTGCAAGACCACAAGATATGCATGCAAATGGTACTTTTGGCAGAACGCGCACGTGGATTTCTGCCAAACGTCGTGCTAAGCATGCCGATGCTGCTCTTTTTAGCACCCTGCATGGATTTGTGCCAAAACGCGTTTTAAGCATGCACATCCATCTTTTGATAGACTCGGACGTTGTTTTCTGCAAAACCACAAAATATGCATGCAAATGGTGCTTTTAGCAGAACGCGCACGTGGATTTCTACCAAACAACGCCCTAAGCATGCCGATGCTGCCCTTTTTAGCACCCGCGCACGGATTGGTGCCAAAACGCGTTTTCAGCATGCACATGCATCTTTTGGTAGACGCGGACGTTGTTTTCTGCAAAACCACAAGATATGCATGCGAATGGTGCTTTTGGCAGAACGCGCACCTCAATTTCTACCAAATGGCGTGCTAAGCATGCCGATGGTGCTCTTTTTAGCACCCGCGCATAGATTTGTGCCAAAACGCGTTTTAAGCATACACATGCATCTTTTTGTAGACACGGACGTTGTTTTCTGCAAAACCACAAGATATACATGCAAATGGTGCTTTTGGCAGAATGCGCACGTGGATTTCTACCAAACGACGTGCTAAGCATGCCGATGGTGCTCTTTTTAGCACCCGCGCATGGATTTGTGCCAAAACGCGTTTTAAGCATCCACATGCATCTTTTGGTAGACGCGGACGTTGTTTTCTGCAAAACCACAAAATATGCATGCAAATGGTGCTTTTGGCAGAACGCGCACGTGGATTTCTACCAAAAAACGTGCTAAGCATGCCGATGGTGCTCTTTTTAGCACCCGCGCATGGATTTGTGCCAAAACGCGTTTTAAGCATGCACATGCATCTTTTGGTAGACGCGGACGTTGTTTTCTGCAAAACCACAAGATATGCATGCAAATGGTGCTTTTGGCAGAACGCGCACGTGGATTTCTACCAAACGACGTGCTAAGCATGCCGATGCTGCTCTTTTTAGCACCCGCGCATGGATTTGTGCCAAAACGCGTTTTAAGCATGCACATGGATCTTTTGGTAGACGCGGACGTTGCTTTCTCGCAAACCACAAGATATACATGCAAATGGTGCTTTTGGCAGAACGCGCACGTGGATTTCTACCAAACGACGTGCTAAGCATGCCGATGCTGCTCTTTTTAGCACCCGCACATGGATTTGTGCCAAAACGTGTTTTAGGCATGCACATGCATCTTTTGGTAGACGCGGACGTTGTTTTCTGCAAAACCACATGATATGCATGCGAATGGTGGTTTTGGCAGAACGCGCACGTCAATTTCTACCAAACGACGTGCTAAGCATGCCGATGGTGCTCTTTTTAGCACCAGCGCATGGATTTGTGCCAAAACGCGTTTTGAGCATGCACATGGATCTTTTGGTAGACCCCGACGTTGTTTTCTACAAAACCACAAGATATGCATGCAAATGGTGCTTTTGGCAGAACGCGCACGTGGATTTCAACGAAACGGCGTGATAAGCATGCCGATGCTGCTCTTTTAAGCACCCGCACATGGATTTGTGCCAAAACGCTTGTCAAGCATGCACATGCATCTTTTGGTCGACGCGGACGTTGTTTTCTGCAAAACCACAAGATATGCATGCAAATGGTGCTTTTGGCAGAACGCGCACGTGGATTTCTACCAAACGACGTGCTAAGCATGCCGATGGTGCTCTTTTTAGCACCCGCGCTTGGATTTGTGCCAAAACGCGTTTTAAGCAGCCACATGCATCTTTTGGTAGACGCGGACGTTGTTTTCTGCAAACCACAAGATATGCATGCAAATGGTGCTTTTGGCAGAACGCGCACGTGGATTTCTACCAAACGACGTGCTAAGCATGCCCATGGTGCTCTTTTTAGCACCCGCGCATGGATTTGTGCCAAAACGCGTTTTAAGCATCCACATGCATCTTTTGGTAGACGCGGACGTTGTTTTCTGCAAAACCACAAAATATGCATGCAAATGGTGCTTTTGGCAGAACGCGCACGTGGATTTCTACCTAACGGCGTGCTAAGCATGCCGTTGCTGCTCTTTTTAGAACCCGCACATGGATTTGTGCCAAAACGCTTGTTAAGCATGCACATGCATCTTTTGGTAGACGCGGACGTTGTTTTCTGCAAAACCACAAGATATGCATGCAAATGGTGCTTTTGGCAGAACGCCCACGTGGATTTCTACCAAACGACGTGCTAAGCATGCCGATGCTGCTCTATTTAGCACCCGCGCATGGATTTGTGCCAAAACGCGTTTTGAGCATGCACATGTATCTTTTGAGAGACGCGGACGTTGTTTTCTGCAAAACCAGAAGATATGCATGCAAATGGTGCGTTTGGCAGAGCGCGCACGTGGATTTCTACCAAATGACGTCCTAAGCATGCCGATGCTGCTGTTTTTAGCACCCGCGCACGGATTGGTGCCAAAACGCGTTTTCAGCATGCACATGCATCTTTTAATAGACGCGGACGTTGTTTTCTGGGAAACCACAAGATATGCATGCAAATGGTGCTTTTGGCAGAACGCGCACGTGGATTTCTACCAAACGACGTGCTAAGCATGTCGATGCTGCTCTTTTTGGCACCCGCGCATAGATTTGTGCCAAAACGAGTTTTGAGCACGCACATGCATCTTTTGGTAGACGCGGACGTTGTTTTCTGCAAAACCACAAGATATGTATGCAAATGGTGCTTTTGGCAGAACGCGCTAGTGGATTTCTACCAAACGACGTACGAAGCATGCCGATGCTGCTCTATTTAGCACCCGCGCATGGATTTGTGCCAAAACGCGTTTTGAGCATGCACATGTATCCTTTGGTAGACGCGGACGTTGTTTTCTGCAAAACCAGAAGATATGCATGCAAATGGTGCTTTTGGCAGAACGCGCACGTGGATTTCTACCAACCGACGTGCTAAGCATGCCGATGGTGCTCTTTTTAGCACCCGCGCATGGATTTGTGCCAAAACGCGTTTTAAGCATCCACATGCATCTTTTGGTAGACGCGGACGTTGTTTTCTGCAAAACCACAAAATATGCATGCAAATGGTGCTTTTGGCAGAACGCGCACGTGGATTTCTACCAAAAAACGTGCTAAGCATGCCGATGGTGCTCTTTTTAGCACCCGCGCATGGATTTGTGCCAAAACGCGTTTTAAGCATGCACATGCATCTTTTGGTAGACGCGGACGTTGTTTTCTGCAAAACCACAAGATATGCATGCAAATGGTGCTTTTGGCAGAACGCGCTCGTGGATTTCTACCAAACGACGTGCTAAGCATGCCGATGCTGCTCTTTTTAGCACCCGCGCATGGATTTGTGCCAAAACGAGTTTTAAGCATGCACATGGATCTTTTGGTAGACGCGGACGTTGCTTTCTGCAAAACCACAAGATATACATGCAAATGGTGCTTTTGGCAGAACGCGCACGTGGACTTCTACCAAACGACGTGCTAAGCATGCCGATGCTGCTCTTTTTAGCACCCGCACATGGATTTGTGCCAAAACGTGTTTTAGGCATGCACATGCATCTTTTGGTAGACGCGGACGTTGTTTTCTGCAAAACCACAAGATATGCATGCGAATGGTGGTTTTGGCAGAACGCGCACGTCAATTTCTACCAAACGACGTGCTAAGCATGCCGATGGTGCTCTTTTTAGCACCAGCGCATGGATTTGTGCCAAAACGCGTTTTGAGCATGCACATGGATCTTTTGGTAGACCCCGACGTTGTTTTCTACAAAACCACAAGATATGCATGCAAATGGTGCTTTTGGCAGAACGCGCACGTGGATTTCAACGAAACGGCGTGATAAGCATGCCGATGCTGCTCTTTTTAGCACCCGCACATGGATTTGTGCCAAAACGCTTGTCAAGCATGCACATGCATCTTTTGGTCGATGCGGACGTTGTTTTCTGCAAAACCACAAGATATGCATGCAAATGGTGCTTTTGGCAGAACGCGCACGTGGATTTCTACCAAACGACGTGCTAAGCATGCCGATGGTGCTCTTTTTAGCACCCGCGCTTGGATTTGTGCCAAAACGCGTTTTAAGCAGCCACATGCATCTTTTGGTAGACGCAGACGTTGTTTTCTGCAAACCACAAGATATGCATGCAAATGGTGCTTTTGGCAGAACGCGCACGTGGATTTCTACCAAAAAACGTGCTAAGCATGCCCATGGTGCTCTTTTTAGCACCCGCGCATGGATTTGTGCCAAAACGCGTTTTAAGCATCCACATGCATCTTTTGGTAGACGCGGACGTAGTTTTCTGCAAAACCACAAAATATGCATGCAAATGGTGCTTTTGGCAGAACGCGCACGTGGATTTCTACCTAACGGCGTGCTAAGCATGCCGTTGCTGCTCTTTTTAGAACCCGCACATGGATTTGTGCCAAAACGCTTGTTAAGCATGCACATGCATCTTTTGGTAGACGCGGACGTTGTATTCTGCAAAACCACAAGATATGCATGCAAATGGTGCTTTTGGCAGAACGCCCACGTGGATTTCTACCAAACGACGTGCTAAGCATGCCGATGCTGCTCTATTTAGCACCCGCGCATGGATTTGTGCCAAAACGCGTTTTGAGCATGCACATGTATCTTTTGAGAGACGCGGACGTTGTTTTCTGCAAAACCAGAAGATATGCATGCAAATGGTGCGTTTGGCAGAGCGCGCACGTGGATTTCTACCAAATGACGTCCTAAGCATGCCGATGCTGCTGTTTTTAGCACCCGCGCACGGATTGGTGCCAAAACGCGTTTTCAGCATGCACATGCATCTTTTAATAGACGCGGACGTTGTTTTCTGGGAAACCACAAGATATGCATGCAAATGGTGCTTTTGGCAGAACGCGCACGTGGATTTCTACCAAACGACGTGCTAAGCATGTCGATGCTGCTCTTTTTGGCACCCGCGCATAGATTTGTGCCAAAACGAGTTTTGAGCACGCACATGCATCTTTTGGTAGACGCGGACGTTGTTTTCTGCAAAACCACAAGATATGTATGCAAATGGTGCTTTTGGCAGAACGCGCACGTGGATTTCTACCAAACGACGTACGAAGCATGCCGATGCTGCTCTATTTAGCACCCGCGCATGGATTTGTGCCAAAACGCGTTTTGAGCATGCACATGTATCCTTTGGTAGACGCGGACGTTGTTTTCTGCAAAACCAGAAGATATGCATGCAAATGGTGCTTTTGGCAGAACGCGCACGTGGATTTCTACCAACCGACGTGCTAAGCATTCCGATGCTGCTCTTTTTAGCACCCGCACATGGATTTCTGCCAAAACGCTTGTTAAGCATGCACATGCATCTTTTGGTAGACGCGGACGTTGTTTTCTGCAAAACCACAAAATATGCATGCAAATGGTGCTTTTGGCAGAACGCGCACGTGGATTTCTACCAAACAGCGCCCTAAGCATGCCGATGCTGCTCTTTTTAGCACCCGCGCACGGATTGGTGCCAAAACGCGTTTTCAGCATGCACATGCATCTTTTGGTAGACGCGGACGTTGTTTTCTGCAAAACCACAAGATATGCATGCGAATGGTGCTTTTGGCAGAACGCGCACGTCAATTTCTACCAAATGACGTGCTAAGCATGCCGATGGTGCTCTTTTTAGCACCCGCGCATGGATTTGTGCCAAAACGCGTTTTAAGCATACACATGCATCTTTTTGTAGACGCGGACGTTGTTTTCTGCAAAACCACAAGATATACATGCAAATGGTGCTTTTGGCAGAACGCGCACGTGGATTTCTACCAAACGACGTGCTAAGCATGCCGATGGTGCTCTTTTTAGCACCCGCGCATGGATTTGTGCCAAAACGCGTTTTAAGCATCCACATGCATCTTTTGGTAGACGCGGACGTTGTTTTCTGCAAAACCACAAAATATGCATGCAAATGGTGCTTTTGGCAGAACGCGCACGTGGATTTCTACCAAAAAACGTGCTAAGCATGCCGATGGTGCTCTTTTTAGCACCCGCGCATGGATTTGTGCCAAAACGCGTTTTAAGCATGCACATGCATCTTTTGGTAGACGCGGACGTTGTTTTCTGCAAAACCACAAGATATGCATGCAAATGGTGCTTTTGGCAGAACGCGCACGTGGATTTCTACCAAACGACGTGCTAAGCATGCCGATGCTGCTCTTTTTAGCACCCGCGCATGGATTTGTGCCAAAACGCGTTTTAAGCATGCACATGGATCTTTTGGTAGACGCGGACGTTGCTTTCTGCAAAACCACAAGATATACATGCAAATGGTGCTTTTGGCAGAACGCGCACGTGGATTTCTACCAAACGACGTGCTAAGCATGCCGATGCTGCTCTTTTTAGCACCCGCACATGGATTTGTGCCAAAACGTGTTTTAGGCATGCACATGCATCTTTTGGTAGACGCGGACGTTGTTTTCTGCAAAACCACAAGATATGCATGCGAATGGTGGTTTTGGCAGAACGCGCACGTCAATTTCTACCAAACGACGTGCTAAGCATGCCGATGGTGCTCTTTTTAGCACCAGCGCATGGATTTGTGCCAAAACGCGTTTTGAGCACGCACATGGATCTTTTGGTAGACCCCGACGTTGTTTTCTACAAAACCACAAGATATGCATGCAAATGGTGCTTTTGGCAGAACGCGCACGTGGATTTCAACGAAACGGCGTGATAAGCATGCCGATGCTGCTCTTTTTAGCACCCGCACATGGATTTGTGCAAAAACGCTTGTCAAGCATGCACATGCATCTTTTGGTCGACGCGGACGTTGTTTTCTGCAAAACCACAAGATATGCATGCAAATGGTGCTTTTGGCAGAACGCGCACGTGGATTTCTACCAAACGACGTGCTAAGCATGCCGATGGTGCTCTTTTTAGCACCCGCGCTTGGATTTGTGCCAAAACGCGTTTTAAGCAGCCACATGCATCTTTTGGTAGACGCGGACGTTGTTTTCTGCAAACCACAAGATATGCATGCATATGGTGCTTTTGGCAGAACGCGCACGTGGATTTCTACCAAAAAACGTGCTAAGCATGCCCATGGTGCTCTTTTTAGCACCCGCGCATGGATTTGTGCCAAAACGCGTTTTAAGCATGCACATGCATCTTTTGGTAGTCGCGGACGTTGTTTTCTGCAAAACCACAAGATATGCATGCAAATGGTGCTTTTGGCAGAACGCGCACGTGGATTTCTACCAAACGACGTGCTAAGCATGCCGATGCTGCTCTTTTTAGCACCCGCGCATAGATTTGTGCCAAAACGCTTGTTAAGCATGCACATGCATCTTTTGTAAGACGCGGACGTTGTTTTCTGCAAAACCACAAGATAGGCATGCAAATTGTGCTTTTGGCCGAACGCGCATGTGGATTTCTACCAAACGGCGTGCTAAGCATGCCGATGCTGCTCTATTTAGCACCCGCGCATGGATTTGTGCTAAAACGCGTTTTGAGCATGCACATGTATCTTTTGGTAGACGCAGACGTTGTTTTCTGCAAAACCACAAGAGATGCATGCAAATTGTGCTTTTGGCAGAACGCGCATGTGGATTTCTACCAAACGGCGTGCTAAGCATGCCGATGCTGCTCTATTTAGCACCCGCGCATGGATTTCTGCTAAAAAGCGTTTTGAGCATGCACATGTATCTTTGGTAGACGCAGACATTGTTTTCTGCAAAACCACAAGATATACATGCAAATGGTGCTTTTGGCAGAACGCGCACGTGAATTTCTACCAAATGACGTGCTAAGCATGCCGATGCTGCTCTTTTTAGCACCCGCGCATGGATTTGTGCCAAAACGCGTCTTAAGCATGCAGATGCATCTTTTGGTAGACGCCGATGTTGTTTTCTACAAAACCACAAGATATGCATGCAAATGGTGCTTTTGGCAGAACGCGCACGTGGATTTCAACCAAACGGCGTGATAAGCATGCCGATGGTGCTCTTTTTAGCACCCGCGCATGGATTAGTGCCAAAACGCGTTTTAAGCATCCACATGCATCTTTTGGTAGACGCGGACGTTGTTTTCTGCAAAACCACAAGATATGCATGCAAATGGTGCTTTTGGCAGAACGCGCACGTGGATTTCTACCAAAAAACGTGCTAAGCATGCCGATGGTGCTCTTTTTAGCACCCGCGCATGGATTTGTGAAAAAACGCGTTTTAAGCATGCACATGCATCTTTTGGTAGACGCGGACATTGTTTTCTGCAAAACCACAAGATATGCATGCACATGGTGCTTTTGGCAGAACGCGCACGTGGATTTCTACCAAACGACGTGCTAAGCATGCCGATGCTGCTCTTTTTAGCACCCGCGCGTGGATTTGTGCCAAAACGCTTGTTAAGCATGCACATGCATCTTTTGGTAGACGCGGACGTTGTTTTCTGCAAAACCACAAGATATGCATGCAAATGGTGCTTTTGGCAGAACGCGCACGTGGATTTCTACCAAACGGCGTGGTAAGCATGCCGATGCTGCTCTATTTAGCACCCGCGCATGGATTTGTGCTAAAACGCGTTTTGAGCATGCACATGTATCTTTTGGTAGACGCAGACATTGTTTTCTGCAAAACCTGAATATATGCATGCAAATGGTGCTTTTGGCAGAACGCGCACGTGGATTTGTGCCAAATGACGTGCTAAGCATGCCGATGGTGCTCTTTTTAGCAACCGCGCATGCATTTGTGCCAAAACGCGTTTTAAGCATGCACATGCATATTTTGATAGACGCGGACGTTGTTTTCTGCAAGACCACAAGATATGCATGCAAATGGTGCTTTTGGCAGAACGCGCACGTGGATTTCTACCGAACGGCGTGCTAAGCATGCCGATGCTGCTCTTTTTAGCACCCGCACATGGATTTGTGCCAAAACGCGTTTTAAGCATGCACATGCATCTTTTGGTAGACGCGGACGTTGTTTTCTGCAAAACCACAAGATATACATGCAAATGGTGCTTTTGGCAGAACGCGCACGTGCATTTCAACCAAACGACGTGCTAAGCATGCCGATGGTGCTCTTTTTAGCACCCGCGCATGGATTTGTGCCAAAACGCGTTTTAAGCATGCACATGCATCTTTTGGTAGACGCGGGCGTTGTTTTCTGCAAAACCACAAGATATACATGCAAATGGTGCTTTTGGCATAACGCGCACGTGGATTTTTACCAAACGACGTGCTAAGCATGCCGATGCTGCTCTTTTTAGCACCCGCGCATGGATTTGAGCCAAAACGCGTTTTAAGCATGCACATACATCTTTTGGTAGACGCCGACTTTGTTTTCTGCAAAACCACAAGATATGCATGCAAATGGTGCGTTTGACAGAACGCGCACGTGGATTTCAACCAAACGGCGTGCTAAGCATGCCGATGCTGCTCTTTTTAGCACCCGCACATGGATTTGTGCCAAAACGCTTGTCAAGCATGCACATGCATCCTTTGGTAGACGCGGACGTTGTTTTCTGCAAAACCAGAAGATATGCATGCAAATGGTGCTTTTTGCAGAACGCGCACGTGGATTTCTACCAAACGACGTGCTAAGCATGCCGATGCTGCTCTATTCAGCCCCCGCGCAAGGATTTGTGCCAAAACGCGTTTTGAGCATGCACATGCATCTTTTGGTAGACGCGGACGTTGTTTTCTGCAAAACCACAAGATATACATGCAAATGGTGCTTTTGGCAGAACGCGCACTCGGATTTCTACCAAACGACGTGCTAAGCATGCCGATGGTGCTCTTTTTAGCACCCGCGCATGGATTTGTGCCAAAACGCATTTTAAGCATGCACATGCATCTTTTGATAGACGCGGACGTTGTATTCTGCAAAACCACAAGATATGCATGCAAATGGTGCTTATGGCAGAGCGCGCACGTGGATTTCTACCAAACGACGTGCTAAGCATGCCGATGGCGCTCTTTTAGCACCCGCGCATGGATTTGTGCCAAAACGCGTTTTAAGCATGCACATGCATCTTTTGATAGACGCGGACGTGGTTTTCTGTAAAACCACAATATATGCATGCAAATGGTGCTTTTGGCAGAACGCGCACGTGGATTTCTTCCAAACGACGTCCTAAGCATGCCGATACTGCTCTTTTTAGCACCCGCGCATGGATTTGTGCCAAAACGCGTTTTAAGCATCCACATGCATCTTTTGGTAGACCTGGACATTGTTTTCTGCAAAACCACAAGATATGCATGCAAATGGTGCTTTTGGCAGAACGCGCACGTGGATTTCTACCAAACGACGTCCTAAGTATGCCGATGCTGCTCTTTTTAGCACCCGCGCATGGATTTGTGCCAAAACGCGTTTTAAGCATGCACATGGATCTATTGGTAGACGCCGACGTTGTTTTCTACAAAACCACAAGATATGCATGCAAATGGTGCTTTTGGCAGAACGCGCACGTGGATTTCAACGAAACGACGTGATAAGCATGCCGATGCTGCTCTTTTTAGCACCGGCACATGGATTTGTGCCAAAACGCTTGTCAAGCATGCACATGCATCTTTTGGTCGACGCGGACGTTGTTTTCTGCAAAACCACAAGATATGCATGCAAATGGTCCTTTTGGCAGAACGCGCACGTGGATTTCTACCAAACGACGTGCTAAGCATGCCGATGGCGCTCTTTTTAGCACCCGCGCATGGATTTGTGCCAAAACGCGTTTTAAGCAGCCACAGGCATCTTTTGGTAGACGCGGACGTTGTTTTCTGCAAACCACAAGATATGCATGCAAATGGTGCTTTTGGCAGAACGCGCACGTGGATTTCTACCAAAAAACGTGCTAAGCATGCCGATGGTGCTCTTTTTAGCACCCGCGCATGGATTTGTGCCAAAACGCGTTTTAAGCATGCACATGCATCTTTTGGTAGTCGCGGACGTTGTTCTCTGCAAAACCACAAGATATGCATGCAAATGGTGCTTTTGGCAGAACGCGCACGTGGATTTCTACCAAACGACGTGTTAAGCATGCCGATGCTGCTCTTTTTAGCACCCGCGCATGGATTTGTGCCAAAACGCTTGTTAAGCATGCACATGCATCTTTTGTAAGACGCGGACGTTGTTTTCTGCAAAACCACAAGATATGCATGCAAATTGAGCTTTTGGCAGAACGCGCATGGGGATTTCTACCAAACGGCGTGCTAAGCATGCCGATGCTGCTCTATTTAGCACCCGCGCATGGATTTGTGCTAAAACGCGTTTTGAGCATGCAGATGCATCTTTTGGTAGACGCCGATGTTGTTTTCTACAAAACCACAAGATATGCATGCAAATGGTGCTTTTGGCAGAACGCGCACGTGGATTTCAACCAAACGGCGTGATAAGCATGCCGATGGTGCTCTTTTTAGCACCCGCACATGGATTAGTGCCAAAACGCGTTTTAAGCATCCACATGCATCTTTTGGTAGACGCGGACGTTGTTTTCTGCAAAACCACAAGATATGCATGCAAATGGTGCTTTTGGCAGAACGCGCACGTGGATTTCTACCAAAAAACGTGCTAAGCATGCCGATGGTGCTCTTTTTAGCACCCGCGCATGGATTTGTGAAAAAACGCGTTTTAAGCATGCACATGCATCGTTTGGTAGACGCGGACATTGTTTTCTGCAAAACCACAAGATATGCATGCATATGGTGCTTTTGGCAGAACGCGCACGTGGATTTCTACCAAACGACGTGCTAAGCATGCCGATGCTGCTCTTTTTAGCACCCGCGCGTGGATTTGTGCCAAAACGCTTGTTAAGCATGCACATGCATCTTTTGGTAGACGCGGACGTTGTTTTCTGCAAAACCACAAGATATGCATGCAAATGGTGTTTTTGGCAGAACGCGCACGTGGATTTCTACCAAACGGCGTGGTAAGCATGCCGATGCTGCTCTATTTAGCACCCGCGCATGGATTTGTGCTAAAACGCGTTTTGAGCATGCACATGTATCTTTTGGTAGACGCAGACGTTGTTTTCTGCAAAACCTGAATGTATGCATGCAAATGGTGCTTTTGGCAGAACGCGCACGTGGATTTGTGCCAAACGACGTGCTAAGCATGCCGATGGTGCTCTTTTTAGCACCCGCACATGGATTTGTGCCAAAACGCTTGTCAAGCATGCACATGCATCCTTTGGTAGACGCGGACGTTGTTTTCTGCAAAACCAGAAGATATGCATGCAAATGGTGCTTTTGGCAGAACGCGCACGTGGATTTCTACCAAACGACGTGCTAAGCATGCCGATGCTGCTCTATTCAGCCCCCGCGCAAGGATTTGTGCCAAAACGCGTTTTGAGCATGCACATGCATCTTTTGGTAGACGCGGACGTTGTTTTCTGCAAAACCACAAGATATACATGCAAATGGTGCTTTTGGCAGAACGCGCACTCGGATTTCTACCAAACGACGTGCTAAGCATGCCGATGGTGCTCTTTTTAGCACCCGCGCATGGATTTGTGCCAAAACGCATTTTAAGCATGCACATGCATCTTTTGATAGACGCGGACGTTGTATTCTGCAAAACCACAAGATATGCATGCAAATGGTGCTTATGGCAGAGCGCGCACGTGGATTTCTACCAAACGACGTGCTAAGCATGCCGATGGCGCTCTTTTTAGCACCCGCGCATGGATTTGTGCCAAAACGCGTTTTAAGCATGCACATGCATCTTTTGATAGACGCGGACGTTGTTTTCTGTAAAACCACAATATATGCATGCAAATGGTGCTTTTGGCAGAACGCGCACGTGGATTTCTACCAAACGACGTCCTAAGCATGCCGATACTGCTCTTTTTAGCACCCGCGCATGGATTTGTGCCAAAACGCGTTTTAAGCATCCACATGCTTCTTTTGGTAGACCTGGACATTGTTTTCTGCAAAACCACAAGATATGCATGCAAATGGTGCTTTTGGCAGAACGCGCACGTGGATTTCTACCAAACGACGTCCTAAGTATGCCGATGCTGCTCTTTTTAGCACCCGCGCATGGATTTGTGCCAAAACGCGTTTTAAGCATGCACATGGATCTTTTGGTAGACGCCGACGTTGTTTTCTACAAAACCACAAGATATGCATGCAAATGGTGCTTTTGGCAGAACGCGCACGTGGATTTCAACGAAACGACGTGATAAGCATGCCGATGCTGCTCTTTTTAGCACCCGCACATGGATTTGTGCCAAAACGCTTGTCAAGCATGCACATGCATCTTTTGGTCGACGCGGACGTTGTTTTCTGCAAAACCACAAGATATGCATGCAAATGGTGCTTTTGGCAGAACGCGCACGTGGATTTCTAACAAACGACGTGCTAAGCATGCCGATGGCGCTCTTTTTAGCACCGGCGCATGGATTTGTGCCAAAACGCGTTTTAAGCAGCCACAGGCATCTTTTGGTAGACGCGGACGTTGTTTTCTGCAAACCACAAGATATGCATGCAAATGGTGCTTTTGGCAGAACGCGCACGTGGATTTCTACCAAAAAACGTGCTAAGCATGCCGATGGTGCTCTTTTTAGCACCCGCGCATGGATTTGTGCCAAAACGCGTTTTAAGCATGCACATGCATCTTTTGGTAGTCGCGGACGTTGTTTTCTGCAAAACCACAAGATATGCATGCAAATGGTGCTTTTGGCAGAACGCGCACGTGGATTTCTACCAAACGACGTGTTAAGCATGCCGATGCTGCTCTTTTTAGCACCCGCGCATGGATTTGTGCCAAAACGCTTGTTAAGCATGCACATGCATCTTTTGTAAGACGCGGACGTTGTTTTCTGCAAAACCACAAGATATGCATGCAAATTGTGCTTTTGGCAGAACGCGCATGTGGATTTCTACCAAACGGCGTGCTAAGCATGCCGATGCTGCTCTATTTAGCACCCGCGCATGGATTTGTGCTAAAACGCGTTTTGAGCATGCAGATGCATATTTGGTAGACGCCGATGTTGTTTTCTACAAAACCGCCAGATATGCATGCAAATGGTGCTTTTGGCAGAACGCGCACGTGGATTTCAACCAAACGGCGTGATAAGCATGCCGATGGTGCTCTTTTTAGCACCCGCGCATGGATTAGTGCCAAAACGCGTTTTAAGCATCCACATGCATCTTTTGGTAGACGCGGACGTTGTTTTCTGCAAAACCACAAGATATGCATGCAAATGGTGCTTTTGGCAGAACGCGCACGTGGATTTCTACCAAAAAACGTGCTAAGCATGCCGATGGTGCTCTTTTTAGCACCCGCGCATGGATTTGTGAAAAAACGCGTTTTAAGCATGCACATGCATCTTTTGGTAGACGCGGACATTGTTTTCTGCAAAACCACAAGATATGCATGCATATGGTGCTTTTGGCAGAACGCGCACGTGGATTTCTACCAAACGACGTGCTAAGCATGCCGATGCTGCTTTTTTTAGCACCCGCGCGTGGATTTGTGCCAAAACGCTTGTTAAGCATGCACATGCATCTTTTGGTAGACGCGGACGTTGTTTTCTGCAAAACCACAAGATATGCATGCAAATGGTGCTTTTGGCAGAACGCGCACGTGGATTTCTACCAAACGGCGTGGTAAGCATGCCGATGCTGCTCTTTTTAGCACCCGCACATGGATTTGTGCCAAAACGCGTTTTAAGCATGCACATGCATCTTTTGGGAGACGCGGACGTTGTTTTCTGCAAAACCACAAGATATACATGCAAATGGTGCTTTTGGCATAACGCGCACGTGGATTTTTACCAAACGACGTGCTAAGCATGCCGATGCTGTTAGCACCCGCGCATGGATTTGAGCCAAAACGCGTTTTAAGCATGCACATACATCTTTTGGTAGACGCCGACTTTGTTTTCTGCAAAACCACAAGATATGCATGCAAATGGTGCGTTTGGCAGAACGCGCACGTGGATTTCAACCAAACGGCGTACTAAGCATGCCGATGCTGCTCTTTTTAGCACCCGCACATGGATTTGTGCCAAAACGCTTGTCAAGCATGCACATGCATCCTTTGGTAGACGCGGACGTTGTTTTCTGCAAAACCAGAAGATATGCATGCAAATGGTGCTTTTGGCAGAACGCGCACGTGGATTTCTACCAAACGACGTGCTAAGCATGCCGATGCTGCTCTATTCAGCCCCCGCGCAAGGATTTGTGCCAAAACGCGTTTTGAGCATGCACATGCATCTTTTGGTAGACGCGGACGTTGTTTTCTGCAAAACCACAAGATATGCATGCAAATGGTGCTTTTGGCAGAACGCGCACTCGGATTTCTACCAAACGACGAGCTAAGCATGCCGATGGTGCTCTTTTTAGCACCCGCGCATGGATTTGTGCCAAAACGCATTTTAAGCATGCACATGCATCTTTTGATAGACGCGGACGTTGTATTCTGCAAAACCACAAGATATGCATGCAAATGGTGCTTATGGCAGAGCGCGCACGTGGATTTCTACCAAACGACGTGCTAAGCATGCCGATGGTGCTCTTTTTAGCACCCGCGCATGGATTTGTGCCAAAACGCGTTTTAAGCATGCACATGCATCTTTTGATAGACGCGGACGTTGTTTTCTGTAAAACCACAATATATGCATGCAAATGGTGCTTTTGGCAGAACGCGCACGTGCATTTCTACCAAACGACGTCCTAAGCATGCCGATACTGCTCTTTTTAGCACCCGCGCATGGATTTGTGCCAAAACGCTTTTGAAGCATCCACATGCATCTTTTGGTAGACCTGGACATTGTTTTCTGCTAAACCACAAGATATGCATGCAAATGGTGCTTTTGGCAGAACGCGCACGTGGATTTCTACCAAACGACGTCCTAAGTATGCCGATGCTGCTCTTTTTAGCACCCGCGCACGGATTGGTGCCAAAACGCGTTTTCAGCATGCACATGCATCTTTTGGTAGACGCGGACGTTGTTTTCTGCAAAACCACAAGATAAGCATGCAAATGGTGCTTTTGGCAGAACGCGCACGTGGATTTCTACCAAACGACGTGCTAAGCATGCCGATGCTGCTCTTTTTAGCACCTTCGCATGAATTTGTGCCAAAACGCTTGTTAAGCATGCACATGTATCTTTTGGTAGACGCAGACGTTGTTTTCTGCAAAACCTGAATATATGCATGCAAATGGTGCTTTTGGCAGAACGCGCACGTGGATTTCTACCAAACGACGTGCTAAGCATGCCGATGGCGCTCTTTTTAGCACCCGCGCATGGATTTGTGCCAAAACGCGTTTTAAGCAGCCACATGCATCTTTTGGTAGACGCGGACGTTGTTTTCTGCAAACCACAAGATATGCATGCAAATGGTGCTTTTGGCAGAACGCGCACGTGGATTTCTACCAAAAAACGTGCTAAGCATGCCGATGGTGCTCTTTTTAGCACGCGCGCATGGATTTGTGCCAAAACGCGTTTTAAGCATGCACATGCATCTTTTGGTAGTCGCGGACGTTGTTTTCTGCAAAACCACAAGATATGCATGCAAATGGTGCTTTTGGCAGAACGCGCACGTGGATTTCTACCAAACGACGTGCTAAGCATGCCGATGCTGCTCTTTTTAGCACCCGCGCATGGATTTGTGCCAAAACGCTTGTTAAGCATGCACATGCATCTTTTGGTAGACGCGGACGTTGTTTTCTGCAAAACCACAAGATATACATGCAAATGGTGCTTTTGGCAGAACGCGCACGTGCATTTCAACCAAACGACGTGCTAAGCATGCCGATGGTGCTCTTTTTAGCATCCGCGCATGGATTTGTGCCAAAACGCGTTTTAAGCATGCACATGCATCTTTTGGTAGACGCGGGCGTTGTTTTCTGCAAAACCACAAGATATACATGCAAATGGTGCTTTTGGGATAACGCGCACGTGGATTTCTACCAAACGACGTGCTAAGCATGCCGATGCTGCTCTTTTTAGCACCCGCGCGTGGATTTGAGCCAAAACGCGTTTTAAGCATGCACATGCATCTTTTGGTAGACGCCGACTTTGTTTTCTGCAAAACCACAAGATATGCATGCAAATGGTGCGTTTGGCAGAACGCGCACTCGGATTTCTACCAAACGACATGCTAAGCATGCCGATGGTGCTCTTTTTAGCACCCGCGCATGGATTTGTGCCAAAACGCATTTTAAGCATGCACATGAATCTTTTGATAGACGCGGACGTTGTATTCTGCAAAATCACAAGATATGCATGCAAATGGTGCTTATGGCAGAGCGCGCACGTAGATTTCTACCAAACGACGTGCTAAGCATGCCGATGGTGCTCTTTTTAGCACCCGCTCATGGATTTGTGCCAAAACGCGTTTTAAGCATGCACATGCATCTTTTGATAGACGCGGACGTTGTTTTCTGTAAAACCACAATATATGCATGCAAATGGTGCTTTTGGCAGAACGCGCACGTGGATTTCTACCAAACGACGTCCTAAGCATGCCGATACTGCTCTCTTTAGCACCCGCGCATGGATTTGTGCCAAAACGCGTTTTAGGCATGCACATGCATCTTTTGGCAGACGCGGACGTTGTTTTCTGCAAAACCACAAGATATGCATGCAAATGGTGCTTTTGGCAGAACGCGCACGTGGATTTCTACGAAACGACGTGCTAAGCATGCCGATGCTGCTCTATTCAGCACCCGCGCAAGGATTTGTGCCAAAACGCGTTTTGAGCATGCACATGCATCTTTTGGTAGACGCGGACGTTGTTTTCCGCAAAACCACAAGATATGCATGCAAATGGTGCTTTTGGCAGAACGCGCACGTGGATTTCTACCGAACGGCGTGCTAAGCATGCCGATGCTGCTCTTTTTAGCACCCGCACATGCATTTGTGCCAAAACGCGTTTTAAGCATGCACATGCATCTTTTCGTAGACGCGGACGTTGTTTTCTGCAAAACCACAAGATATACATGCAAATGGTGCTTTTGCCAGAACGCGCACGTGCATTTCAACCAAACGACGTGCTAAGCATGCCGATGGTGCTCTTTTTAGCACCCGCGCATGGATTTGTGCCAAAACGCGTTTTAAGCATGCACATGCATCTTTTGGTAGACGCGGGCGCTGTTTTCTGCAAAACCACAAGATATACATGCAAATGGTGCTTTTGGCATAACGCGCACGTGGATTTTTACCAAACGACGTGCTAAGCATGCCGATGCTGCTCTTTTTAGCACCCGCGCATGGATTTGAGCCAAAACGCGTTTTAAGCATGCACATACATCTTTTGGTAGACGCCGACTTTGTTTTCTGCAAAACCACAAGATATGCATGCAAATGGTGCGTTTGGCAGAACGCGCACGTGGATTTCAACCAAACGGCGTGCTAAGCATGCCGATGCTGCTCTTTTTAGCACCCGCACATGGATTTGTGCCAAAACGCTTGTCAGCATGCACATGCATCCTTTGGTAGACGCGGACGTTGTTTTCTGCAAAACACAAGATTTGCATGCAAATGGTGCTTATGGCAGAGCGCGCACGTGGATTTCTACCAAACGCCGTGCTAAGCATGCCGATGGTGCTCTTTTTAGCACCCGCGCATGGATTTGTGCCAAAACGCGTTTTAAGCGTCCACATGCATCTTTTGGTAGACCTGGACATTGTTTTCTGCAAAACCACAAGATATGCATGCAAATGGTGCTTTTGGCAGAACGCGCACGTGGATTTTCTACCAAACGACGTCCTAAGTATGCCGATGCTACTCTTTTTAGCACCCGCGCACGGATGGTGCCAAAACGCGTTTTCAGCATGCACATGCATCTTTTGGTAGACGCGGACGTTGTTTTCTGCAAAACCACAATATAAGCATGCAAATGGTGCTTTTTGCAGAACGCGCACGTGGATTTCTACCAAACGACGTGCTAAGCATGCCGATGCTGCTCTTTTAGCACCCGCGCATGGATTTGTGCCAAAACGCTTGTTAAGCATGCACATGCATCTTTTGGTAGACGCGGACGTTGTTTTCTGCAAAACCACAAGATATGCATGCAAATGGTGCTTTTGCAGAACGCGCACGTGGATTTCTACCAAACGGCCGTGCTAAGCATGCCGATGCTGCTCTATTTAGCACCCGCGCATGGATTTGTGCTAAAACGCGTTTTGAGCATGCACATGTATCCTTTTGGTAGACGCAGACGTTGTTTTCTGCAAAACCTGAATATATGCATGCAAATGGTGCTTTTGGCAGGAACGCGCACGTGATTTGTGCCAAACGACGTGCTAAGCATGCCGATGGTGCTCTTTTTAGCAACCGCGCATGCATTTGTGCCAAAACGCGTTTTAGGCATGCACATGCATCTTTTGGCAGACGTGGACGTTGTTTTCTGCAAAACCACAAGATATGCATGCGAATGGTGCTTTTGGCAGAACGCGCACGTCAATTTCTACCAAACGAAGTGCTAAGCATGCCGATGGTGCTCTTTTTAGCACCCGCGCATGGATTTGTGCCAAAACGCGTTTTAAGCATGCACATGCATCTTTTGGTAGACGCGGACGTTGTTTTCTGCAAAACCACAAGATATACATGCAAATGGTGCTTTTGGCAGAACGCGCACGTGCATTTCAACCAAACGACGTGCTAAGCATGCCGATGGTGCTCTTTTTAGCACCCGCGCATGGATTTGTGCCAAAACGCGTTTTAAGCATGCACATGCATCTTTTCGTAGACGTTTTAAGCATGCACATGCATCTTTTGGTAGACGCCGACTTTGTTTTCTGCAAAACCACAAGATATGCATGCAAATGCTGCGTTTGGCAGAACGCGCACTCGGATTTCTACCAAACGACGTGCTAAGCATGCCGATGGTGCTCTTTTTAGCACCCGCGCATGGATTTGTGCCAAAACGCATTTTAAGCATACACATGAATCTTTTGATAGACGCGGACGTTGTATTCTGCAAAATCACAAGATATGCATGCAAATGGTGCTTATGGCAGAGCGCGCACGTAGATTTCTACCAAACGACGTGCTAAGCATGCCGATGGTGCTCTTTTTAGCACCCGCGCATGGATTTGTGCCAAAACGCGTTTTAAGCATGCACATGCATCTTTTGATAGACGCGGACGTTGTTTTCTGTAAAACCACAATATATGCATGCAAATGGTGCTTTTGGCAGAACGCGCACGTGGATTTCTACCAAACGACGTCCTAAGCATGCCGATACTGCTCTCTTTAGCACCCGCGCATGGATTTGTGCCAAAACGCGTTTTAGGCATGCACATGCATCTTTTGGCAGACGCGGACGTTGTTTTCTGCAAAACCACAAGATATGCATGCAAATGGTGCTTTTGGCAGAACGCGCACGTGGATTTCTACGAAACGACGTGCTAAGCATGCCGATGCTGCTCTATTCAGCACCCGCGCAAGGATTTGTGCCAAAACGCGTTTTAGGCATGCACATGCATCTTTTGGCAGACGTGGACGTTGTTTTCTGCAAAACCACAAGATATGCATGCAAATAGTGCTTATGGCAGAGCGCGCACGTAGATTTCTACCAAACGACGGGCTAAGCATGCCGATGGTGCTCTTTTTAGCACCCGCGCATGGATTTGTGCCAAAACGCGTTTTAAGCATGCACATGCATCTTTTGATAGACGCGGACGTTGTTTTCTGTAAAACCACAATATATGCATGCAAATGGTGCTTTTGGCAGAACGCGCACGTGGATTTCTACCAAACGACGTCCTAAGCATGCCGATACTGCTCTCTTTAGCACCCGCGCATGGATTTGTGCCAAAACGCGTTTTAGGCATGCACATGCATCTTTTGGCAGACGCGGACGTTGTTTTCTGCAAAACCACAAGATATGCATGCAAATGGTGCTTTTGGCAGAACGCGCACGTGGATTTCTACGAAACGACGTGCTAAGCATGCCGATGCTGCTCTATTCAGCACCCGCGCAAGGATTTGAGCCAAAACGCGTTTTGAGCATGCACATGCATCTTTTGGTAGACGCGGACGTTGTTTTCCGCAAAACCACAAGATATGCATGCAAATGGTGCTTTTGGCAGAACGCGCACGTGGATTTCTACCGAACGGCGTGCTAAGCATGCCGATGCTGCTCTTTTTAGCACCCGCACATGGATTTGTGCCAAAACGCGTTTTAGGCATGCACATGCATCTTTTGGCAGACGTGGACGTTGTTTTCTGCAAAACCACAAGATATGCATGCGAATGGTGCTTTTGGCAGAACGCGCACGTCAATTTCTACCAAACGACGTGCTAAGCATGCCGATGGTGCTCTTTTTAGCACCCGCGCATGGATTTGTGCCAAAACGCGTTTTAAGCATGCACATGCATCTTTTGGTAGACGCGGGCGTTGTTTTCTGCAAAACCACAAGATATACATGCAAATGGTGCTTTTGGCAGAACGCGCACGTGGATTTCTACCAAACGACGTCCTAAGTATGCCGATGCTGCTCTTTTTAGCACCCGCGCACGGATTGGTGCCAAAACGCGTTTTCAGCATGCACATGCATCTTTTGGTAGACGCGGACGTTGTTTTCTGCAAAACCACAAGATAAGCATGCAAATGGTGCTTTTGGCAGAACGCGCACGTGGATTTCTACCAAACGACGTGCTAAGCATGCCGATGCTGCTCTTTTTAGCACCCGCGCATGGATTTGTGCCAAAACGCTTGTTAAGCATGCACATGCATCTTTTGGTAGACGCGGACGTTGTTTTCTGCAAAACCACAAGATATGCATGCAAATGGTGCTTTTGGCAGAACGCGCACGTGGATTTCTACCAAACGGCGTGCTAAGCATGCCGATGCTGCTCTATTTAGCACCCGCGCATGGATTTGTGCTAAAACGCGTTTTGAGCATGCACATGTATCTTTTGGTAGATGCAGACGTTGTTTTCTGCAAAACCTGAATATATGCATGCAAATGGTGCTTTTGGCAGAACGCGCACGTGGATTTCTACCAAACGACGTGCTAAGCATGCCAATGGTGCTCTTTTTAGCAACCGCGCATGCATTTGTGCCAAAACGCGTTTTAGGCATGCACATGCATCTTTTGGCAGACGCGGACGTTGTTTTCTGCAAAACCACAAGATATGCATGCAAATGGTGCTTTTGGCAGAACGCGCACGTGGATTTCTACGAAACGACGTGCTAAGCATGCCGATGCTGCTCTATTCAGCACCCGCGCAAGGATTTGAGCCAAAACGCGTTTTGAGCATGCACATGCATCTTTTGGTAGACGCGGACGTTGTTTTCCGCAAAACCACAAGATATGCATGCAAATGGTGCTTTTGGCAGAACGCGCACGTGGATTTCTACCGAACGGCGTGCTAAGCATGCCGATGCTGCTCTTTTTAGCACCCGCACATGGATTTGTGCCAAAACGCGTTTTAGGCATGCACATGCATCTTTTGGCAGACGTGGACGTTGTTTTCTGCAAAACCACAAGATATGCATGCGAATGGTGCTTTTGGCAGAACGCGCACGTCAATTTCAACCAAACGGCGTACTAAGCATGCCGATGCTGCTCTTTTTAACACCCGCACATGGATTTGTGCCAAAACGCTTGTCAAGCATGCACATGCATCCTTTGGTAGACGCGGACGTTGTTTTCTGCAAAACCACAAGATTTGCATGCAAATGGTGCTTATGGCAGAGCGCGCACGTGGATTTCTACCAAACGCCGTGCTAAGCATGCCGATGGTGCTCTTTTTAGCACCCGCGCATGGATTTGTGCCAAAACGCGTTTTAAGCGTCACATGCATCTTTTGGTAGACCTGGACATTGTTTTTCTGCAAAACCACAAGATATGCATGCAAATGGTGCTTTTGGCAGAACGCGCACGTGGATTTCTACCAAACGACGTCCTAAGTATGCCGATGCTACTCTTTTTAGCACCCGCGCACGGATTGGTGCCAAAACGCGTTTTCAGCATGCACATGCATCTTTTGGTAGACGCGGACGTTGTTTTCTGCAAAACCACAATATAAGCATGCAAATGGTGCTTTTGGCAGAACGCGCACGTGGATTTCTACCAAACGACGTGCTAAGCATGCCGATGCTGCTCTTTTTAGCACCCGCGCATGGATTTGTGCCAAAACGCTTGTTAAGCATGCACATGCATCTTTTGGTAGACGCGG
The DNA here is from genome assembly GCF_050947875.1 of Dermacentor variabilis. Lineage (NCBI taxonomy): Eukaryota > Metazoa > Arthropoda > Arachnida > Ixodida > Ixodidae > Dermacentor > Dermacentor variabilis. Next base: position 1,663,026 of record NW_027460412.1, on the reverse strand, counting down.
ACGTTGTTTTCTGCAAAACCACAAGATATGCATGCAAATGGTGCTTTTGGCAGAACGCGCACGTGGATTTCTACCAAACGGCGTGCTAAGCGCATGCCGATGCTGCTCTATTTAGCACCCGCGCATGGATTTGTGCTAAAACGCGTTTTGAGCATGCACATGTATCTTTTGGTAGACGCAGACGTTGTTTTCTGCAAAACCTGAATATATGCATGCAAATGGTGCTTTTGGCAGAACGCGCACGTGGATTTGTGCCAAACGACGTGCTAAGCATGCCGATGGTGCTCTTTTTAGCAACCGCGCCATGCATTTGTGCCAAAACGCGTTTTAGGCATGCACATGCATCTTTTGGCAGACGTGGACGTTGTTTTCTGCAAAACCACAAGATATGCATGCGAATGGTGCTTTTGGCAGAACGCGCACGTCAATTTCTACCAAACGAAGTGCTAAGCATGCCGATGGTGCTCTTTTTAGCACCCGCGCATGGATTTGTGCCAAAACGCGTTTTAAGCATGCACATGCATCTTTTGGTAGACGCGGACGTTGTTTTCTGCAAAACCACAAGATATACATGCAAATGGTGCTTTTTGGCAGAACGCGCACGTGCATTTCAACCAAACGACGTGCTAAGCAATGCCGATGGTGCTCTTTTTAGCACCCGCGCATGGATTTGTGCCAAAACGCGTTTTAAGCATGCACATGCATCTTTTCGTAGACGTTTTAAGCATGCACATGCATCTTTTGGTAGACGCCGACTTTGTTTTCTGCAAAACCACAAGATATGCATGCAAATGCTGCGTTTGGCAGAACGCGCACTCGGATTTCTACCAAACGACGTGCTAAGCATGCCGATGGTGCTCTTTTTAGCACCCGCGCATGGATTTGTGCCAAAACGCATTTTTAAGCATACACATGAATCTTTTGATAGACGCGGACGTTGTATTCTGCAAAATCACAAGATATGCATGCAATGGTGCTTATGGCAGAGCGCGCACGTAGATTTCTACCAAACGACGTGCTAAGCATGCCGATGGTGCTCTTTTTAGCACCCGCGCATGGATTTGTGCCAAAACGCGTTTTAAGCATGCACATGCATCTTTTGATAGACGCGGACGTTGTTTTCTGTAAAACCACAATATATGCATGCAAATGGTGCTTTTGGCAGAACGCGCACGTGGATTTCTACCAAACGACGTCCTAAGCATGCCGATACTGCTCTCTTAGCACCCGCGCATGGATTTGTGCCAAAACGCGTTTTAGGGCATGCACATGCATCTTTTGGCAGACGCGGACGTTGTTTTCTGCAATAACCACAAGATATGCATGCAAATGGTGCTTTTGGCAGAACGCGCACGTGGATTTCTACGAAACGACGTGCTAAGCATGCCGATGCTGCTCTATTCAGCACCCGCGCAAGGATTTGTGCAAAACGCGTTTTAGGCATGCACATGCATCTTTTGGCAGACGTGGACGTTGTTTTTCTGCAAAACCACAAGATATGCATGCAAATAGTGCTTATGGCAGAGCGCGCACGTAGATTTCTACAAACGACGGGCTAAGCATGCCGATGGTGCTCTTTTTAGCACCCGCGCATGGATTTGTGCCAAAACGCGTTTTAAGCATGCACATGCATCTTTTGATAGACGCGGACGTTGTTTTCTGTAAAACCACAATATATGCATGCAAATGGTGCTTTTGGCAGAACGCGCACGTGGATTTCTACCAAACGACGTCCTAAGCATGCCGATACTGCTCTCTTTAGCACCCGCGCATGATTTGTGTCCAAAACGCGTTTTAGGCATGCACATGCATCTTTTGGCAGACGCGGACGTTGTTTTCTGCAAAACCACAAGATATGCATGCAAATGTGCTTTTTGGCAGAACGCGCACGTGGATTTCTACGAAACGACGTGCTAAGCATGCCGATGCTGCTCTATTCAGCACCCGCGCAAGGATTTGAGCCAAAACGCGTTTTGAGCATGCACATGCATCTTTTGGTAGACGCGGACGTTGTTTTCCGCAAAACCACAAGATATGCATGCAAATGGTGCTTTTGCAGAACGCGCACGTGGATTTCTACCGAACGGCGTGCTAAGCATGCCGATGCTGCTCTTTTTAGCACCCGCACATGGATTTGTGCCAAAACGCGTTTTAGGCATGCACATGCATCTTTTGGCAGACGTGGACGTTGGTTTTCTGCAAAACCACAAGATATGCATGCGAATGGTGGCTTTTGGCAGAACGCGCACGTCAATTTCTACCAAACGACGTGCTAAGCATGCCGATGGTGCTCTTTTTAGCACCCGCGCATGGATTTGTGCCAAAACGCGTTTTTAAGCATGCACATGCATCTTTTGGTAGACGCGGGCGTTGTTTCTGCAAAACCACAAGATATACATGCAAATGGTGCTTTTGGCAGAACGCGCACGTGGATTTCTACCAAACGACGTCCTAAGTATGCCGATGCTGCTCTTTTTAGCACCCGCGCACGGATTGGTGCCAAAACGCGTTTTCAGCATGCACATGCATCTTTTGGTAGACGCGGACGTTGTTTTCTGCAAAACCACAAGATAAGCATGCATAATGGTGCTTTTGGCAGAACGCGCACGTGGATTTCTACCAAACGACGTGCTAAGCATGCCGATGCTGCTCTTTTTTAGCACCCGCGCATGGATTTGTGCCAAAACGCTTGTTAAGCATGCACATGCATCTTTTGGTAGACGCGGACGTTGTTTTCTGCAAAACCACAAGATATGCATGCAAATGGTGCTTTTGGCAGAACGCGCACGTGGATTTCTACCAAACGGCGTGCTAAGCATGCCGATGCTGCTCTATTTAGCACCCGCGCATGGATTTGTGCTAAAACGCGTTTTGAGCATGCACATGTATCTTTTGGTAGATGCAGACGTTGTTTTCTGCAAAACCTGAATATATGCATGCAAATGGTGCTTTTGGCAGAACGCGCACGTGGATTTCTACCAAACGACGTGCTAAGCATGCCAATGGTGCTCTTTTTAGCAACCGCGCATGCATTTGTGCCAAAACGCGTTTTAGGCATGCACATGCATCTTTTGGCAGACGCGGACGTTGTTTTCTGCAAAACCACAAGATATGCATGCAAATGGTGCTTTTGGCAGAACGCGCACGTGGATTTCTACGAAACGACGTGCTAAGCATGCCGATGCTGCTCTATTCAGCACCCGCGCAAGGATTTGAGCCAAAACGCGTTTTGAGCATGCACATGCATCTTTTGGTAGACGCGGACGTTGTTTTCCGCAAAACCACAAGATATGCATGCAAATGGTGCTTTTGGCAGAACGCGCACGTGGATTTCTACCGAACGGCGTGCTAAGCATGCCGATGCTGCTCTTTTTAGCACCCGCACATGGATTTGTGCCAAAACGCGTTTTAGGCATGCACATGCATCTTTTGGCAGACGTGGACGTTGTTTTCTGCAAAACCACAAGATATGCATGCGAATGGTGCTTTTGGCAGAACGCGCACGTCAATTTCTACCAAACGACGTGCTAAGCATGCCGATGGTGCTCTTTTTAGCACCCGCGCATGGATTTGTGCCAAAACGCGTTTTAAGCATGCACATGCATCTTTTGGTAGACGCGGGCGTTGTTTTCTGCAAAACCACAAGATATACATGCAAATGGTGCTTTTGGCAGAACGCGCACGTGGATTTCTACCAAACGACGTCCTAAGTATGCCGATGCTGCTCTTTTTAGCACCCGCGCACGGATTGGTGCCAAAACGCGTTTTCAGCATGCACATGCATCTTTTGGTAGACGCGGACGTTGTTTTCTGCAAAACCACAAGATAAGCATGCAAATGGTGCTTTTGGCAGAACGCGCACGTGGATTTCTACCAAACGACGTGCTAAGCATGCCGATGCTCCTCTTTTTAGCACCCGCGCATGGATTTGTGCCAAAACGCTTGTTAAGCATGCACATGCATCTTTTGGTAGACGCGGACGTTGTTTTCTGCAAAACCACAAGATATGCATGCAAATGGTGCTTTTGGCAGAACGCGCACGTGGATTTCTACCAAACGGCGTGCTAAGCATGCCGATGCTGCTCTATTTAGCACCCGCGCATGGATTTGTGCTAAAACGCGTTTTGAGCATGCACATGTATCTTTTGGTAGATGCAGACGTTGTTTTCTGCAAAACCTGAATATATGCATGCAAATGGTGCTTTTGGCAGAACGCGCACGTGGATTTGTGCCAAACGACGTGCTAAGCATGCCGATGGTGCTCTTTTTAGCAACCGCGCATGCATTTGTGCCAAAACGCGTTTTAAGCATGCACATGCATCTTTTGATAGACGCGGACGTTGTTTACTGCAAGACCACAAGATATGCATGCAAATGGTGCTTTTGGCAGAACGCGCACGTGGATTTCTACCGAACGGCGTGCTAAGCATGCCGATGCTGCTCTTTTTAGCACCCGCGCATGGATTTGTGCCAAAACGCGTTTTAGGCATGCACATGCATCGTTTGGCAGACGTGGACGTTGTTTTCTGCAAAACCACAAGATATGCATGCGAATGGTGCTTTTGGCAGAACGCGCACGTCAATTTCTACCAAACGACGTGCTAAGCATGCCGATGGTGCTCTTTTTAGCACCCGCGCATGGATTTGTGCCAAAACGCGTTTTAAGCATGCACATGCATCTTTTGGTAGACGCGGACGTTGTTTTCTGCAAAACCACAAGATATACATGCAAATGGTGCTTTTGGCAGAACGCGCACGTGCATTTCAACCAAACGACGTGCTAAGCATGCCGATGGTGCTCTTTTTAGCACCCGCGCATGGATTTGTGCCAAAACGCGTTTTAAGCATGCACATGCATCTTTTGGTAGACGCGGGCGTTGTTTTCTGCAAAACCACAAGATATACATGCAAATGGTGCTTTTGGCATAACGCGCACGTGGATTTCTACCAAACGACGTGCTAAGCATGCCGATGCTGCTCTTTTTAGCACCCGCGCATGGATTTGTGCCAAAACGCATTTTAAGCATGCAGATGAATCTTTTGATAGACGCGGACGTTGTATTCTGCAAAATCACAAGATATGCATGCAAATGGTGCTTATGGCAGAGCGCGCACGTAGATTTCTACCAAACGACGTGCTAAGCATGCCGATGGTGCTCTTTTTAGCACCCGCGCATGGATTTGTGCCAAAACGCGTTTTAAGCATGCACATGCATCTTTTGATAGACGCGGACGTTGTTTTCTGTAAAACCACAATATATGCATGCAAATGGTGCTTTTGGCAGAACGCGCACGTGGATTTCTACCAAACGACGTCCTAAGCATGCCGATACTGCTCTCTTTAGCACCCGCGCATGGATTTGTGCCAAAACGCGTTTTAGGCATGCACATGCATCTTTTGGCAGACGCCTACGTTGTTTTCTGCAAAACCACAAGATATGCATGCAAATGGTGCTTTTGGCAGAACGCGCACGTGGATTTCTACGAAACGACGTGCTAAGCATGCCGATGCTGCTCTATTCCGCACCCGCGCAAGGATTTGTGCCAAAACGCGTTTTGAGCATGCACATGCATCTTTTGGTAGACGCGGACGTTGTTTTCCGCAAAACCACAAGATATGCATGCAAATGGTGCTTTTGGCAGACCGCGCACGTGGATTTCCACCAAACGGCGTGCTAAGCATGCCGATCCTGCTCTTTTTAGCACCCGCACATGGATTTGTGCCAAAACGCTTGTCAAGCATGCACCTGCATCCTTTGGTAGACGCGGACGTTGTTTTCTGCAAAACCACAAGATATGCATGCAAATGGTGCTTTTGGCAGAACGCGCACGTGGATTTCTACCAAACGACGTGCTAAGCATGCCGATGCTGCTCTATTCAGCACCCGCGCAAGGATTTGTGCCAAAACGCGTTTTGAGCATGCACATGAATCTTTTGGTGCACGCGGACGTTGTTTTCTGCAAAACCACAAGATATGCATGCAAATGGTGCTTTTGGCAGAACGCGCACTCGGATTTCTACCAAACGACGTGCTAAGCATGCCGATGGTGCTTTTTTTAGCACCCGCGAATGGATTTGTGCCAAAACGCATTTTAAGCATGCACATGAATCTTTTGATAGACGCGGACGTTGTATTCTGCAATATCAAAAGATATGCATGCAAATGGTGCTTATGGCAGAGCGCGCACGTGGATTTCTACCAAACGACGTGCTAAGCATGGCAATGGTGCTCTTTTTAGCACCCGCGCATGGATTTGTGCCAAAACGCGTTTTAAGCATGCACATGCATCTTTTGATAGACGCGGACGTTGTTTTCTGTAAAACCACAATATATGCATGCAAATGGTGCTTTTGGCAGAACGCGCACGTGCATTTCAACCAAACGACGTGCTAAGCATGCCGATGGTGCTCTTTTTAGCACCCGCGCATGGATTTGTGCCAAAACGCGTTTTAAGCATGCACATGCATCTTTTGGTAGACGCGGGCGTTGTTTTCTGCAAAACCACAAGATATACATGCAAATGGTGCTTTTGGCAGAACGCGCACGTGCATTTCAACCAAACGACGTGCTAAGCATGCCGATGGTGCTCTTTTTAGCACCCGCGCATGGATTTGTGCCAAAACGCGTTTTAAGCATGCACATGCATCTTTTGGTAGACGCGGGCGTTGTTTTCTGCAAAACCACAAGATATACATGCAAATGGTGCTTTTGGCAGAACGCGCACGTGCATTTCAACCAAACGACGTGCTAAGCATTCCGATGGTGCTCTTTTCAGCACCCGCGCATGGATTTGTGCCAAAACGCGTTTTAAGCATGCACATGCATCTTTTGGTAGACGCGGGCGTTGTTTTCTGCAAAACCACAAGATATACATGCAAATGGTGCTTTTGGCATAACGCGCACGTGGATTTCCACCAAACGACGTACTAAGCATGCCGATGCTGCTCTTTTTAGCACCCGCGCATGGATTTGTGCCAAAACGCATTTTAAGCATGCAGATGAATCTTTTGATAGACGCGGACGTTGTATTCTGCAAAATCACAAGATATGCATGCAAATGGTGCTTATGGCAGAGCGCGCACGTAGATTTCTACCAAACGACGTGCTAAGCATGCCGATGGTGCTCTTTTTAGCACCCGCGCATGTATTTGTGCCAAAACGCGTTTTAAGCATGCACATGCATCTTTTGATAGACGCGGACGTGGTTTTCTGTAAAACCACAATATATGCATGCAAATGGTGCTTTTGGCAGAACGCGCACGTGGATTTCTACCAAACGACGTCCTAAGCATGCCGATACTGCTCTCTTTAGCACCCGCGCATGGATTTGTGCCAAAACGCGTTTTAGGCATGCACATGCATCTTTTGGCAGACGCCTACGTTGTTTTCTGCAAAACCACAAGATATGCATGCAAATGGTGCTTTTGGCAGAACGCGCACGTGGATTTCTACGAAACGACGTGCTAAGCATGCCGATGCTGCTCTATTCCGCACCCGCGCAAGGATTTGTGCCAAAACGCGTTTTGAGCATGCACATGCATCTTTTGGTAGACGCGGACGTTGTTTTCCGCAAAACCACAAGATATGCATGCAAATGGTGCTTTTGGCAGAACGCGCACGTGGATTTCTACCGAACGGCGTCGTAAGCATGCCGATGCTGCTCTTTTTAGCACCCGCACATGGATTTGTGCCAAAACGCGTTTTAAGCATGCACATGCATCTTTTGGTAGACGCGGGCGTTGTTTTCTGCAAAACCACAAGATATACATGCAAATGGCGCTTTTGGCATAACGCGCACGTGGATTTCTACCAAACGACGTGCTAAGCATGCCGATGCTGCTCTTTTTAGCACCCGCGCGTGGATATGAGCCACAACGCGTTTTAAGCATGCACATGCATCTTTTGGTAGACGCCGACTTTGTTTTCTGCAAAACCACAAGATATGCATGCAAATGGTGCGTTTGGCAGAACGCGCACGTGGATTTCCACCAAACGGCGTGCTAAGCATGCCGATCCTGCTCTTTTTAGCACCCGCACATGGATTTGTGCCAAAACGCTTGTCAAGCATGCACATGCATCCTTTGGTAGACGCGGACGTTGTTTTCTGCAAAACCACAAGATATGCATGCAAATGGTGCTTTTGGCAGAACGCGCACGTGGATTTCTACCAAACGACGTGCTAAGCATGCCGATGCTGCTCTATTCAGCACCCGCGCAAGGATTTGTGCCAAAACGCGTTTTGAGCATGCACATGAATCTTTTGGTGCACGCGGACGTTGTTTTCTGCAAAACCACAAGATATGCATGCAAATGGTGCTTTTGGCAGAACGCGCACTCGGATTTCTACCAAATGACGTGCTAAGCATGCCGATGGTGCTTTTTTTAGCACCCGCGAATGGATTTGTGCCAAAACGCATTTTAAGCATGCACATGAATCTTTTGATAGACGCGGACGTTGTATTCTGCAAAATCACAAGATATGCATGCAAATGGTGCTTATGGCAGAGCGCGCACGTGGATTTCTACCAAACGACGTGCTAAGCATGGCAATGGTGCTCTTTTTAGCACCCGCGCATGGATTTGTGCCAAAACGCGTTTTAAGCATGCACATGCATCTTTTGATAGACGCGGACGTTGTTTTCTGTAAAACCACAATATATGCATGCAAATGGTGCTTTTGGCAGAACGCGCACGTGGATTTCTACCAAACGACGTCCTAAGCATGCCGATACTGCTCTCTTTAGCACCCGCGCATGGATTTGTGCCAAAACGCGTTTTAATCATCCACATGCATCTTTTGGTAGACCTGGACATTGTTTTCTGCAAAACTACAAGATATGCATGCAAATGGTGCTTTTGGCAGAACGCGCACGTGGATTTCTACCAAACGACGTCCTAAGCATGCCGATGCTGCTCTTTTTAGCACCCGCGCACGGATTGGTGCCAAAACGCGTTTTCAGCATGCACATGCATCTTTTGGTAGACGCGGACGTTGTTTTCTGCAAAACCACAAGATAAGCATGCAAATGGTGCTTTTGGCAGAACGCGCTCGTGGATTTCTCCCTAACGGCGTGCTAAGCATGCCGTTGCTGCTCTTTTTAGCACCCGCACATGGATTTGTGCCAAAACGCTTGTTAAGCCTGCACATGCATCTTTTGGTATACGCGGACGTTGTTTTCTGCAAAACCACAAGATATGCATGCAAATGGCGCTTTTGGCAGAACGCCCACGTGGATTTCTACCCAACGACGTGCTAAGCATGGCGATGGTGCTCTTTTTAGCAACCGCGCATGCATTTGTGCCAAAACGCGTTTAAGCATGCACATGCATCTTTTGATAGACTCGGACGTTGTTTTCTGCAAAACCAGAAGATATGCATGCAAATGGTGCGTTTGGCAGAAGGCGCACGTGGATTTCTACCAAACGACGTGCTAAGCATGGCGATGGTGCTCTTTTTAGCAACCGCGCATGCATTTGTGCCAAAACGCGTTTAAGCATGCACATGCATCTTTTGATAGACGCGGACGTTGTTTTCTGCAAGACCACAAGATATGCATGCAAATGGTGCTTTTGGCAGAACGCGCACGTGGATTTATACCAAACGGCGTGCTAAGCATGCCGATGCTGCTCTTTTTAGCACCCGCACATGGATTTGTGCCAAAACGCTTGTTAAGCATGCACATGCATCTTTTGGTAGACGCGGACGTTGTTGTCTGCAAAACCACAAGATATGCATGCAAATGGTGCTTTTGGCAGAACGCGCACGTGGATTTCTACCGAACGGCGTGCTAAGCATGCCGATGCTGCTCTTTTTAGCACCCGCACATGGATTTGTGCCAAAACGCGTTTTAGGCATGCACATGCATCTTTTGGCAGACGTGGACGTTGTTTTCTGCAAAACCACAAGATATGCATGCGAATGGTGCTTTTGGCAGAACGCGCACGTCAATTTCTACCAAACGACGTGCTAAGCATGCCGATGGTGCTCTTTTTAGCACCCGCGCATGGATTTGTGCCAAAACGCGTTTTAAGCATGCACATGCATCTTTTGGTAGACGCGGACGTTGTTTTCTGCAAAACCACAAGATATACATGCAAATGGTGCTTTCGGCAGAACGCGCACGTCAATTTCTACCAAATGACGTGCTAAGCATGCCGATGGTGCTCTTTTTAGCACCCGCGCATGGATTTGTGCCAAAACGCGTTTTAAGCATCCACATGCATCTTTTGGTAGACACGGACGTTGTTTTCTGCAAAACCACAAGATATACATGCAAATGGTGCTTTTGGAAGAACGCGCACGTGGATTTCTACCAAACGACGTGCTAAGCATGCCGATGCTGCTCTTTTTAGCACCCGCACATGGATTTGTGCCAAAACGCTTGTCAAGCATGGACATGCATGTTTTGGTAGACGAGGACGTTGTTTTCTGCAAAACCACAAGATATGTATGCAAATGGTGCTTTTGGCAGAACGCGCACGTGGATATCTGCCAAACGACATGCTAAGCATGCCGATGCTGCTCTATTTAGCACCCGCGCATGGATTTGTGCCAAAACGCGTTTTCAGCATGCACATGCATCCTTTGATAGACGCGGACGTTGTTTTCTGCAAAACCACAAGATATGCATTCAAATGGTGCTTTTGGCAGAGCGCGCATGTCGATTTCTACCAAACGACGTGCTAAGCATGCCGATGGAGCTCTTTTTAGCACCCGCGCATGGATTTGTGCCAAAACGCGTTTTAAGCATGCACATGCATCTTTTGATAGACGCGGACGTTGTTTTCTGCAAAACCACAATATATGCATGCAAATGGAATGGTGCTTTTGGCAGAACGCGCACGTGGATTTCTACCAAACGACGTCCTAAGCATGCCGATGCTGCTCTTTTTAGCACCCGTGCTCGGATTGGTGCCAAAACGCGTTTTCAGCATGCACATGCATCTTTTGGTAGACGCGGACGTTGTTTTCTGCAAAACCACAAGATTTGCATGCAAATGGTGCGTTTGGCAGAACGGGCACGTGGATGTCTACCAAACGACGTGCTAAGCATGCCGATGCTGCTCTTTTTAGCACCCGCGACGGATTTGTGCCAAAACGCGTTTTAAGCATGCACATGCATCTTTTGGTAGACGCGGGCGTTGTTTTCTGCAAAACCACAAGATATACATGCAAATGGTGCTTTTGGCATAACGCGCACGTGGATTTCCACCAAACGACGTACTAAGCATGCCGATGCTGCTCTTTTTAGCACCCGCGCATGGATTTGTGCCAAAACGCATTTTAAGCATGCAGATGAATCTTTTGATAGACGCGGACGTTGTATTCTGCAAAATCACAAGATATGCATGCAAATGGTGCTTATGGCAGAGCGCGCACGTAGATTTCTACCAAACGACGTGCTAAGCATGCCGATGGTGCTCTTTTTAGCACCCGCGCATGTATTTGTGCCAAAACGCGTTTTAAGCATGCACATGCATCTTTTGATAGACGCGGACGTGGTTTTCTGTAAAACCACAATATATGCATGCAAATGGTGCTTTTGGCAGAACGCGCACGTGGATTTCTACCAAACGACGTCCTAAGCATGCCGATACTGCTCTCTTTAGCACCCGCGCATGGATTTGTGCCAAAACGCGTTTTAGGCATGCACATGCATCTTTTGGCAGACGCCTACGTTGTTTTCTGCAAAACCACAAGATATGCATGCAAATGGTGCTTTTGGCAGAACGCGCACGTGGATTTCTACGAAACGACGTGCTAAGCATGCCGATGCTGCTCTATTCCGCACCCGCGCAAGGATTTGTGCCAAAACGCGTTTTGAGCATGCACATGCATCTTTTGGTAGACGCGGACGTTGTTTTCCGCAAAACCACAAGATATGCATGCAAATGGTGCTTTTGGCAGAACGCGCACGTGGATTTCTACCGAACGGCGTCGTAAGCATGCCGATGCTGCTCTTTTTAGCACCCGCACATGGATTTGTGCCAAAACGCGTTTTAAGCATGCACATGCATCTTTTGGTAGACGCGGGCGTTGTTTTCTGCAAAACCACAAGATATACATGCAAATGGCGCTTTTGGCATAACGCGCACGTGGATTTCTACCAAACGACGTGCTAAGCATGCCGATGCTGCTCTTTTTAGCACCCGCGCGTGGATATGAGCCACAACGCGTTTTAAGCATGCACATGCATCTTTTGGTAGACGCCGACTTTGTTTTCTGCAAAACCACAAGATATGCATGCAAATGGTGCGTTTGGCAGAACGCGCACGTGGATTTCCACCAAACGGCGTGCTAAGCATGCCGATCCTGCTCTTTTTAGCACCCGCACATGGATTTGTGCCAAAACGCTTGTCAAGCATGCACATGCATCCTTTGGTAGACGCGGACGTTGTTTTCTGCAAAACCACAAGATATGCATGCAAATGGTGCTTTTGGCAGAACGCGCACGTGGATTTCTACCAAACGACGTGCTAAGCATGCCGATGCTGCTCTATTCAGCACCCGCGCAAGGATTTGTGCCAAAACGCGTTTTGAGCATGCACATGAATCTTTTGGTGCACGCGGACGTTGTTTTCTGCAAAACCACAAGATATGCATGCAAATGGTGCTTTTGGCAGAACGCGCACTCGGATTTCTACCAAATGACGTGCTAAGCATGCCGATGGTGCTTTTTTTAGCACCCGCGAATGGATTTGTGCCAAAACGCATTTTAAGCATGCACATGAATCTTTTGATAGACGCGGACGTTGTATTCTGCAAAATCACAAGATATGCATGCAAATGGTGCTTATGGCAGAGCGCGCACGTGGATTTCTACCAAACGACGTGCTAAGCATGGCAATGGTGCTCTTTTTAGCACCCGCGCATGGATTTGTGCCAAAACGCGTTTTAAGCATGCACATGCATCTTTTGATAGACGCGGACGTTGTTTTCTGTAAAACCACAATATATGCATGCAAATGGTGCTTTTGGCAGAACGCGCACGTGGATTTCTACCAAACGACGTCCTAAGCATGCCGATACTGCTCTCTTTAGCACCCGCGCATGGATTTGTGCCAAAACGCGTTTTAATCATCCACATGCATCTTTTGGTAGACCTGGACATTGTTTTCTGCAAAACTACAAGATATGCATGCAAATGGTGCTTTTGGCAGAACGCGCACGTGGATTTCTACCAAACGACGTCCTAAGCATGCCGATGCTGCTCTTTTTAGCACCCGCGCACGGATTGGTGCCAAAACGCGTTTTCAGCATGCACATGCATCTTTTGGTAGACGCGGACGTTGTTTTCTGCAAAACCACAAGATAAGCATGCAAATGGTGCTTTTGGCAGAACGCGCTCGTGGATTTCTCCCTAACGGCGTGCTAAGCATGCCGTTGCTGCTCTTTTTAGCACCCGCACATGGATTTGTGCCAAAACGCTTGTTAAGCCTGCACATGCATCTTTTGGTATACGCGGACGTTGTTTTCTGCAAAACCACAAGATATGCATGCAAATGGCGCTTTTGGCAGAACGCCCACGTGGATTTCTACCCAACGACGTGCTAAGCATGGCGATGGTGCTCTTTTTAGCAACCGCGCATGCATTTGTGCCAAAACGCGTTTAAGCATGCACATGCATCTTTTGATAGACTCGGACGTTGTTTTCTGCAAAACCAGAAGATATGCATGCAAATGGTGCGTTTGGCAGAAGGCGCACGTGGATTTCTACCAAACGACGTGCTAAGCATGGCGATGGTGCTCTTTTTAGCAACCGCGCATGCATTTGTGCCAAAACGCGTTTAAGCATGCACATGCATCTTTTGATAGACGCGGACGTTGTTTTCTGCAAGACCACAAGATATGCATGCAAATGGTGCTTTTGGCAGAACGCGCACGTGGATTTATACCAAACGGCGTGCTAAGCATGCCGATGCTGCTCTTTTTAGCACCCGCACATGGATTTGTGCCAAAACGCTTGTTAAGCATGCACATGCATCTTTTGGTAGACGCGGACGTTGTTGTCTGCAAAACCACAAGATATGCATGCAAATGGTGCTTTTGGCAGAACGCGCACGTGGATTTCTACCGAACGGCGTGCTAAGCATGCCGATGCTGCTCTTTTTAGCACCCGCACATGGATTTGTGCCAAAACGCGTTTTAGGCATGCACATGCATCTTTTGGCAGACGTGGACGTTGTTTTCTGCAAAACCACAAGATATGCATGCGAATGGTGCTTTTGGCAGAACGCGCACGTCAATTTCTACCAAACGACGTGCTAAGCATGCCGATGGTGCTCTTTTTAGCACCCGCGCATGGATTTGTGCCAAAACGCGTTTTAAGCATGCACATGCATCTTTTGGTAGACGCGGACGTTGTTTTCTGCAAAACCACAAGATATACATGCAAATGGTGCTTTCGGCAGAACGCGCACGTCAATTTCTACCAAATGACGTGCTAAGCATGCCGATGGTGCTCTTTTTAGCACCCGCGCATGGATTTGTGCCAAAACGCGTTTTAAGCATCCACATGCATCTTTTGGTAGACACGGACGTTGTTTTCTGCAAAACCACAAGATATACATGCAAATGGTGCTTTTGGAAGAACGCGCACGTGGATTTCTACCAAACGACGTGCTAAGCATGCCGATGCTGCTCTTTTTAGCACCCGCACATGGATTTGTGCCAAAACGCTTGTCAAGCATGGACATGCATGTTTTGGTAGACGAGGACGTTGTTTTCTGCAAAACCACAAGATATGTATGCAAATGGTGCTTTTGGCAGAACGCGCACGTGGATATCTGCCAAACGACATGCTAAGCATGCCGATGCTGCTCTATTTAGCACCCGCGCATGGATTTGTGCCAAAACGCGTTTTCAGCATGCACATGCATCCTTTGATAGACGCGGACGTTGTTTTCTGCAAAACCACAAGATATGCATTCAAATGGTGCTTTTGGCAGAGCGCGCATGTCGATTTCTACCAAACGACGTGCTAAGCATGCCGATGGAGCTCTTTTTAGCACCCGCGCATGGATTTGTGCCAAAACGCGTTTTAAGCATGCACATGCATCTTTTGATAGACGCGGACGTTGTTTTCTGCAAAACCACAATATATGCATGCAAATGGAATGGTGCTTTTGGCAGAACGCGCACGTGGATTTCTACCAAACGACGTCCTAAGCATGCCGATGCTGCTCTTTTTAGCACCCGTGCTCGGATTGGTGCCAAAACGCGTTTTCAGCATGCACATGCATCTTTTGGTAGACGCGGACGTTGTTTTCTGCAAAACCACAAGATTTGCATGCAAATGGTGCGTTTGGCAGAACGGGCACGTGGATGTCTACCAAACGACGTGCTAAGCATGCCGATGCTGCTCTTTTTAGCACCCGCGACGGATTTGTGCCAAAACGCGTTTTAAGCATGCACATGCATCTTTTTGTAGACGCGGACGTTGTTTCCTGCAAAACCACAAGATATGCATGAAAATGGTGCTTTTGGCAGAACTCCCACGTGGATTTCAACCAAACGACGTGCTAAGCATCCCGATGCTGCTCTATTTAGCACCCGCGCATGGATTTGTGCCAAAACGCGTTTTGAGCATGCACATGTATCTTTTGGTAGACGCGGACGTTGTTTTCTGCAAAACCAGAAGATATGCATGCAAATGGTGCGTTTGGCAGAGCGCGCACGTGGATTTCTACCAAACGACGTGCTAAGCATGGCGATGGTGCTCTTTTTAGCAACCGCGCATGCATTTGTGCCAAAACGCGTTTGAGCATGCACATGCATCTTTTGATAGACGCGGACGTTGTTTTCTGCAAGACCACAAGATATGCATGCAAATGGTGCTTTTGGCAGAACGCGCACGTGGATTTCTACCAAACGGCGTGCTAAGCATGCTGATGCTGCTCTTTTTAGCACCCGCGCATGGATTTGTGCCAAAACGCTTGTTAAGCATGCACATCCATCTTTTGGTAGACGCGGACGTAGTTTTCTGCAAAACCACAAAATATGCATGCAAGTGGTGCTTTTGGCAGAACGCGCACGTGGATTTCTACCAAATGACGTCCTAAGCATGCCGATGCTGCTCTTTTTAGCACCCGCGCACGGATTGGTGCCAAAACGCGTTTTCAGCATGCACATGCATCTTTTGGTAGACGCGCACGTTGTTTTCTGGGAAACCACAAGATATGCATGCAAATGGTGCTTTTGGCAGAACGCGCACGTGGATTTCTACCAAACGACGTGCTAAGCATGTCGATGCTGCTCTTTTTAGCACCCGCGCATAGATTTGTGCCAAAACGCGTTTTGAGCACGCACATGCATCTTTTGGTAGACGCGGACGTTGTTTTCTGCAAAACCACAAGATATGTATGCAAATGGTGCTTTTGGCAGAACGCGCACGTGGATTTCTACCAAACGACGTACGAAGCATGCCGATGCTGCTCTATTTAGCACCCGCGCATGGATTTGTGCCAAAACGCGTTTTGAGCATGCACATGTATCCTTTGGTAGACGCGGACGTTGTTTTCTGCAAAACCAGAAGATATGCATGCAAATGGTGCTTTCGGCAGAACGCGCACGTGGATTTCTACCAAACGACGTGCTAAGCATGCCGATGGTGCTCTTTTTAGCAACCGCGCATGCATTTGTGCCAAAACGCGTTTAAGCATGCACATGCATCTTTTGGTAGACACGGACGTTGTTTTCTGCAAAACCACAAGATATACATGCAAATGGTGCTTTTGGAAGAACGCGCACGTGGATTTCTACCAAACGACATGCTAAGCATGCCGATGCTGCTCTATTTAGCACCCGCGCATGGATTTGTGCCAAAACGCTTGTTAAGCATGCACATGCATCTTTTGGTAGACGCGGACGTTGTTTTCTGCAAAACCACAAAATATGCATGCAAATGGTGCTTTTGGCAGAACGCGCACGTGGATTTCTGCCAAACGTCGTGCTAAGCATGCCGATGCTGCTCTTATTAGCACCCTGCCTGGATTTGTGCCAAAACGCGTTTTAAGCATGCACATGCATCTTTTGATAGACGCGGACGTTGTTTTCTGCAAAACCACAAAATATGCATGCAAATGGTGCTTTTAGCAGAACGCGCACGTGGATTTCTACCAAACGACGTGCTAAGCATGCCGATGGAGCTCTTTTTAGCACCCGCGCATGGATTTGTGCCAAAACGCGTTTTAAGCATCCACATGCATCTTTTGATAGACGCGGACGTTGTTTTCTGCAAAACCACAATATATGCATGCAAATGGTGCTTTTGGCAGAACGCGCACGTGGATTTCTACCAAACGACGTCCTAAGCATGCCGATGCTGCTCTTTTTAGCACCCGTGCTCGGATTGGTGCCAAAACGCGTTTTCAGCATGCACATGCATCTTTTGGTAGACGCGGACGTTGTTTTCTGCAAAACCACAAGATATGCATGCAAATGGTGCGTTTGGCAGAACGGGCACGTGGATGTCTACCAAACGACGTGCTAAGCATGCCGATGCTGCTCTTTTTAGCACCCGCGACGGATTTGTGCCAAAACGCGTTTTAAGCATGCACATGCATCTTTTTGTAGACGTGGACGTTGTTTTCTGCAAAACCACAAGATATGCATGCAAATGGTGCTTTTGGCAGAACGCGCACGTGGATTTCTACCAAACGAACGCAGACTTAACAACTGGTCTATTGAAATTGCACATAATGCGAGCATAATGCACATAATGAGCATGCACCAGGCGCATGCTCAAGCGAGATCATAGCCGCGTGACCATGGAACACTCCCTCGCCAAGCCCCTATCTACAGTAAAAAATCAAGCTCTTCTTGAAAAAGAAAGAGCTTTTCAAGAAGAAACTGAGAGAAGGGCTTCGGGCATTGTTCTGAGGTGTAGCTTGTACCATGTGCTGTCAGTTCGTCTTTGTGCCATCGTAACAGCATTGCGTTGAACGTACAGTCCGATACAATATTGAGGAAGGAGTGAGGATAGATCATGCTTAAGTTTCAGATTTGTTCCTAATAAAACAAAACTAATATGGTAAATATTCTGAAGTTCTCATGCATCGCATTTGAAATTAAATTTCAACAGAAATTTGAGCAATATCAAGAGTGACCTCATAACATGGTCAAGTTGAAGGTGAGGGAGTAAAACAAATGCTACATTAGCCGGTGTCCAAGGGCTTCAGATTGATTATTTTTGTTTGCATCTCTCTCGCCAAAGTACTTGTCACTATCTAATGCTATTTTGTGCATTTATTACTGAATTTCATGAATGGAAAGCAGAAGAAGAGAGCAGCCAAAACTGCTGGTTCATTTTGCCCACGGGCCACAAAAAGCTGGCCAGTGGAGAGACAAGGATCCACTATTATTGTAATGGATCAGGCGAGGCAAGGAAAATGGAAGTTCATAGTGGCTGTCGGGAGAAAGTCAGCGGAGCTGTAGGTCTGGTAAGATATGTCTTTCATTTATTACTGTCACAAAGGACCGCACTCAGAGTCCGACACCTGAAGGCACCACCACAAAAGTCCGGTATCTAAGAAACCATTATAGTCATAAACCAGAAATTCAGCACTTGAGAATGAGTGAAAAGGAAAAGGCCAGCATAGCAGACGACCTAGAACGGGGTGTGCTCATGAAAACCATCCTAAAACGAATAAGAACATCTGTGGCATCCAGGCTGAGGCCAGTGCACTTGGCAGAGCGCTCAACCCTGCATAACATCAAACGGCAGTTTAACATTGCTGCTGCTAAACGTTGTCACACTAATGAGGCTCTCAGTATAGACACGTGGGTGCTTGTGATGAAAGAAAAGGGTGAAACGCTTTTCCGCCTTTACAAGGCACAAGGTGCAGTGGACCCAAGTGGTACATTTTCTTCAGCAGACTTTGCTCTTGTTCTGATGACAGAGCCTCAGAAGGAGCTACTAGAAGAATTGGGCCCTGCAGGGACTGTATGTCTTGACTCCACACATGGAACTAGAGGGTACCATTTTGAGCTGACCACTCTTCTGGTGCTAGATAAAGTAGGATCAGGTGTACCTATAGCTTATTTCATCTGGAACCGGAGGAACGAGCAAACTTTGACAGCATTCTTCAATTGTCTGGAGTCGGCCATGGCCAAAAAAGTGGCCGCTAAGACATTTATGTCTGATGATGCTTCGCAATTCTACAAAGCATGGTGCATGGTCATGGGTGCTCCAAAACAGAAACTTCTCTGTGCCTGGCATGTGGATAAGAATTGGCGTAAGAAGATACTCGAGTGTGTAGAGAAACAGCTAAGGCCAGATGTCTACCACAGTGTGCGGCTACTGTTAGTTTCGTGACGAAGAGGAATTTGAAGAGTATCCTAAAGAATTCCTTTCTAGTGAGGAAGAAAAACTGAGGGACTTCCTGAAGTACTTCAAAGACCGCTATGCAGTTAGGCCACAAGAGTGGGCCTATTGGTTTAGGACTAGAGCAGCTGTCAACACTAACACGCACTTTGAGAGCATGCACAGGATGTTAAAGCATACTATGCTGGACAGAAAACAAAATAAGCGTGTTGACAAACTAATTTCTGCCCTCATGGACCTGTCTTATCATTTTTAATGAAGAGGGCTATCCAGATGATGAAAGGGGGAAAGGGTAAGAAGCTGAGCCGAATTCAGAAGAACCACAGGTCTGGCAGTGAAGTGGCAGCTTGTGCCAGAATAAACGAAGATGGCACATCGACTGTGCCATCTCAGTCTAATAAAGGGCTCTCGTATAAAGTGTCAAAAGTGGGAGATGGTGCTTGCTGTCCTTTGAGCTGCAAGGAATGCGCACTGTGTGAGCATACTTACATGTGCACTTGCTATGACCATCTTATACGCTTTACATTGTGCAAGCACATTCACTGTGTGGTCATCGCTAATCCAACTAGCAGCGACGAGGACCACGAGAGCTCACCCGAAGAAGCATGTGAGGCAAGCCAGGCATTGCACATTGTGCAGAGTATAACAAAGCTGGAAGCAGCCAAAGCAGTGTCAAGCTGAGCCCTCTTAAGAGCAAAAATGGACTGAGTCACACAGGCGATATCAGATGGTGAAGTCTCTGAGGGTGTGGCTGAGAAGGCAAACAAGTTGTTTGAGCCAGTTTTCATGCTTGTTGAAAGTGACCGAGAAAGAAAGATGCCAGACCATCCAAATGAACCAGCCAACAAAAAAGCTGTGCACCAGTTAAGATTTTACTCAACAAGAAACCCTAGATTGTCACAGCCATCATCTAGCCTTTCAAGGCCCACTGAAGCTCAAAAGGAAGTCCTTAAACGACAGCTTAGGAACAGCAGCATAGAAACTGAAGAAATAACCACTTCAGCAGGGCACGCTTACTGGTAACAAGCCTCCAGTGCAGTTAGGAAGAGAGAAGTGGTGCAGTACTGTTGTGCTGTCATGACTTATTGAAGCAGGTTGAGGTGTGCAGCCATATGTCACAGCTGGATGGTACGTGTGTTAGAGCACGAGAGATGCCTCCATGCTTGTTGTATGAGCTGCTGCTAAGTGTTATGTGAAAATAGGTACAGACCCAGAAGTCATCTCTGTTATGTGGCTATGTGACAGCTGCTCGATGGTACGTGTGTTAGAGCACGAGAGGTGCCTCCATGCTTGTCATATGAGCCGCCGGTAAGTATGTCTGTACATAGATGTAAGGAAGTGCATTGGATGGCGTGTAGTGCTTCAGTGTGCTCCTACCTACCTTTTCTTTCTCTGTCTCCCCATTTCTTTTCTGCACTTCAACTTTCTTCGCTCTATGCACTATCTTATTCTCCTATTCATCCTACATTGAGGGTGTAGGAGAGTGAGCTAAGCATTCATAAAGGTTGCTGTGGAGAACTTAATTGCGGCACTGATGAAGGCAAACCTTTGTCGAAAGGTTCACTGCAGCTACATTTATCCTCCAAACACTGTTTATCACTTCAAGCCTTCATATTCCTGTGAGCTTCTGCCTTGTTTAACAGTTGTAACAGCCATACTATTTATTACTATCAATAGCTAGCATACATTTAGCACTGCAATGTGCTGTTTAGAAGCTGTGCGAGTTTCTGCTTCCTTTATGATAAATACTCCAGACATTCAGTTTATATTTCATGAAAATCTTTCCAACATTGCCAGTCATGACCTCTGCCTTGACGACCACCATATGGGTTAATGTCGGCATGAGACTGAGGCTTTGCCACGAAAAGAACAATTATGCTTTGCTCATATCATGTGACTGACAGTTTCTGCTGTAATTGTTGCAATTGTCGACTGCATTGTGAAGAGTTTGTTTCTGTAAATATGTGCTGGTCTGATTCCTCTCGTTCATGTGTTTCAGATCTTGTGCTATGAGATGATGAGGTGTAACATAAAAACACTGTGTAAGTTTCACAATGCTTTTAAGAAACCACTCAAAGCTTGGAGATGAAGCATTACATGCAACTTGAACCAAGTGTCTGGACAAAGCGAGTGAAAGTTGCTTTGTCATGAGCGACGGTGTCGGTGTTACTATATGTAACCACCTTTAAATAAAAGGTTGTTTCGAAGCTGTGGCTCGACTCTTTGTTCCCCCCCGGTGAAAAACAAAACTATTGGGATTTCCAATTCGTTTTGTAAACATAATTGACCAATATGAACAAAAAAAAGCTTGATGAGCCAAGATGCAACCTTGCCATACCATGGAAACACTTGAAACTCCTTTTGAGAAGCTTACTCATGCACAAACACACAATATAGCCATTATTGTTAATCATATACTCGTAATTTGCCGCGGCACCACGTCAAGTTTCAAGAAGATTTTTTTTTGTCTCCAAGAAGCTATATGCTTAATTCTATCCATTGGTTACTGCACCACATTTGATTTACTACAACAAATAAAATCGAATTCTCCATTGATTGCGCCGACGCTCACATTATAATTGTATGCTATTATTATTGATTAGTCTTTTGTATCTTTCTTTTCGGGTGGCTGCACTGGGTAGCGTTCTACAAATTTGCGCCGGTTGTTTGTGTGGGTAAGCTTAAGCTCAGAATTTTTTTGCGCGTTAAGAAAACAGTGCACTTCAGATATTTTAATAAATGCAGCGAACTGTATGAATGATCAGTCAAGGGGTTGGAGACGTCGTTATAGAGAATCCCAATTATTTTTCTTTTGCGTGTGTGTATTTGGCGTTGATGCACAGTTTTCTTTATTTATTTTGGCTACATTGCCCTAATTGCGCTTCCACGCGCTTGCCGACTCGATCGCAAGGGGACAGCCTGATCAACATCAATATCAGCAGCACTGGTGGACTTGCGCTTCCAAAGTTTTCAATAGTTTTCGCCTTTTAAGTGATTCTCTTGCTATTTTAACGTGTGGAGGTTTATTGTACGTCTATTTTTTTTCAAGTTTGGGATGTGTTTTAACACATGTGACAGTGTAGTCTTTTCTTTTTCAGCGGATATTTGTACAAGACCCCATTCACGGACTATCAGGTAAGATGTGTACGTACGCTGCACGCAAGCGTAGTGCTTCACTAAGCTGCAGAGCAATACAGAGTTAAGCTTGAACGGTACACAAAATTCATAAGGTCTAAGTATTGCCAAGAACGAACATTAATTGGCGAAATTCCCACAGACGTTGTAGAAGTCATGGGGCGCGGCAGTGCTGAAAGTAGCGTCACAAGTTAGCGGCTGGGCGCAATTAAATTTCTTAAATCGTGTTTTTACAAGTAACAACGTGTCACTGTTTCATATTATTGGCGGCGTCTCCAGGAAACCAAATCGGTAACGGGGACACCTGAGCTAGAACCCGGACTAGTCCATGGTTTGGGGCTCGCCGAGGCCTGCGCGTGCTAGTAGTATATCTATGATATCTCTAGGCTGTGTGTAAATCGTACTTTACGAATGTTCTGACGCATTTTACGATCAGCTGTCCGCTTTCGCGGACAAAGCTGGAAGCAGGGTGTTCCGTGGGTTGGGGCAACATACCCTAACCTATGGACCGCCCTGCTTCCAGTTTTGATTCCCCCGATGCCCCTTGGGCACCCTGGAGACCTTGCGCATCTTCCTTGATTATAATCTAAGGTGCTCTCCTGAGGCCTCTGTTTGCCGGTTACATGCGCCTTCGTGGAGCAGTACTTGTAAAAAAATCCGATCTATCGTCGCAACGAAAAAAGCGCCCCGCGACTTCTACATCACCAGTCAGCTTGCCCATTGGTTTACCTATGTGTGGCCACAAACATCTGAAACTTAATGCCGGTTCAACAGGTTTGTTGGCAAGGGTGTCAGGTCGTTGCTTTGTGTTGAATCGGCCTTTTCTCAATTTTTAAGAATTTAATTTGAATGCACCTTACCAGTGCTGTGCTGTGCTGCTTGCTACCAGTCCCTTGGACAGGGAAGACATGAGAATCCCGGTGCATACACTTTAAACGCAGTGGTGTGACTGCTTTCTTTGGGAAGCTACCACGTTAGCGATATTGTGAGCGCAATACGTGACTTTCCTTCACCTTCCTCATCCGTACATAGTGTGTGTTGTGTCTTCCTTGCCATAGCTATAGCTCGCCAACGATAAAATGGTTCCCTAGAAGTGGTGGAGGTGCTGGGGTTCTGCGTTCAAAGGACGTAAAAGGTAAGGTGTTTGTGCCTTTAATAACATGTTGCAGTCGATCATTTTGATACGTGTGGTGGTGTTCATGCGTTTGCACAGTGCAAAGACATCCACAATGTAAGAGGTACGTGACTCTCGAATTGTATACTCTCTCCGGGCTTTTCTCGCGACCTCAGCACAAGTAGTGGGAGCACTAAAGAACTGACAAAGCTGGTGCATGAATGTTGCCCAGTCAGAGAGATCTGGCTCGTGTATCAAAGCCAATTGTTTTTTATATTGTGGAGGCAGACGAGCATGCTGTGCAGTTCCTAAGAACTGTCCCACATGCAGAACTGTCCCACCATTACTGACTCTGTTGCACATTTTTCAAGCCGCTTGATTCTCACCGAGCTCAAGCTATGGTGACGAAGACGCAGTCACATATTGCACTTGCAATACATCTGTTATGCCAGTTTGTCGAAATAAGCATGCACACTAGTGACAAGTTTACTATGCGTGCATGGGTATGCGTGCCTTTCCTGTCCTATGGGCTGTTGGCAAGCAACACAATGCTACACTCGTCAGGTACACCTCAGGTTTCAGTATGTTTACATTCGGTTGCATGAACATGGAGGGAGTGTGTTTGCCGTAATCAATACCACACAGATTTTGCTAATGTAGGCTTGAGTAGCTTTTCCATGTCTCCACTAAATAGTCGGAATACTTCCATGTATGATAGAATGATGAGCATTTTAACCTCCAGACATGCAGCAGTCTTGGCACCACTGCAAGGCAGAAGCAACCTCCTCACCATGTTAACGCTTAAATAAATCTGATTATTAAGGCATTTTATAAGCCCGCGAAACCACCTGCACCACCTGAATGATGTCACTTGTTGCACCTGGCTGTTCGTTTCATTTGCTCAGTTTGGCATCCTCTGCTCGCACATATTCGTTTCCAATAATTCAGGAAAATTGCTGGGCTGGTTCGCAATCTTTCCAAAGCCTCAGGAGCGACAGGACCAGATTGTGGGTCTGGAGCAGCAGCGCACCAGACAGGCATATGTGTGACTGACATGAACCACACATATACCTCACTGCTGTGTCTACGGAGTACCAGGTATGTTCCTTACATGCATGTTTACACTCGTGTATGTGAGCATTTCATGCGCTTATCCACCTGTCTGTAATATTGTCAATACTGTTTTCTTTATTTTACTTTATGGCCTTGTAAAACTGAGAAAAGATAATGAAAAAAAGGAAAGAAAAGCTGCCTTCCTGTTCACCAGTGAAAGTATTGTTGCATAGAAAGAGGCGCAGAGAAAAAGATGTATATGCATGTCGGACAGCCTGCACAAAGTTTTTTTCTTTCTCTCTTCAAACATAGCGTACCTGCTCGGGGCCAGTGGAATAGCTGTTCTGTAGCATTACCCCTAGCAGTGGAAGCACTGTCCCAGAGCTCTAAAGAGAGTCATCGGAAGCACAGTGCTAAACCTTCAGCCTTAAAATGTGAAGGGCGTCAATGGACAGGACGAGAGATGACAAGGTGAGACTGACTGGGGCAATGTTGTGGTGATGGGTGCCACCTGGTTGAGCACACAATATGGTCCCCTGTCCTGAGAAAAGCATTTCTGGGAGCCCCACACAGTGGAAAGGGACCATAGAAGTACAAGCGCACCAGAAGAAAGTTTTGCTTGCACTCTCATCATTCGCCTTTGCCATGCTTTCGTCACCGGTCGTCTGCTTCGTGAAGCGAACATTCAGAAAGCTAGAAGCTAGAGCAATCTCATCCCAGGTTTTCAATCCAGTTTGACATTGAAGCATCCTGGTTGTATTAAAGTACTTTAGAATGAGGTTCTAGAAGCATTGCCAAGTTTGCCACTTGGTGAAATTTGTAGTTTGGAAACAATTTTGGCTCTTAGCGAGATTAGCAGCGGCCACAGAGGTTTTCACATGGCGATTGGTGTTGTCCAAATGCATGAAGAGGTCACAGTGTGGGTACTTAAGCTGATAGTGTCGGGTAACCATAAGCACCAGCAGGGGCCCCGGGACAGTGTCCCCTTTAACTTCAGATATGCTTCACTGCATGATGGTAAATATGCTTCGCCGCATAACATGACTGTGCGGCTGCGAAGGTGACTTAAACTGACAACAGCCGAGAAGGTGCAAATAGCACGGCGCTTCCTGGTTCTTGCTGCTGGCCTTATTTTTCTTCTTTTCACAGTGTCCTTACTGTAAGTGCACTGCAGAGTTAAAATGCAGGAATATGCATGTGTGCACAAGCTTTCATTCAAGAGTAACTCACGATCATAAGTTACGCCATCGTGGTTACGTATCATGTCACGGCACCATAAGCGAGACATTATAAAGGGGGCCTCAAAGGCTGCGGGAGAGACCAATCTTTTGTGTGAGATTGGGCTATCCTTGCTGCACACAGTGCAATATTGTATGGCTCTCATGTCTGTGGTGGCATTGTCGATTACGAATGTTTCCTTACTGTGTTAAAAAAATGTGTAGTGCATCTTTCAGATAATAATGGCATTATAACTTCAGAGTTGTTCAAGTTTGGGGACTTGTTCATTACAAGTACATTAATAGAAAAGCTTTCGAATGTCTAGGCCATAATTGCATTTGAAGAACTGTAAGTCTTCCTACACATAGCAATTGGTAGCTTACTGTGCGATGTTGAAAGTGGTTTTCATTCATAGGCCCTACGCAGAGAGCAGCAACACAATGCCTGACATGTGACCAGAGTAGGTAGCAGTGAAACTTTCTGTATCCTCACTTTTTGATTCTAACATTATCCATCAAGGTGTGTGGGTTTATCTGTTAGTAGCACAAAAGTGCTAGAGCTGCATTTATGCAAGCTTTCCCCCTTTTCATATTGCTGTAACTGTCTCAATAGGTCCTTCCTGCATAGATATATTTCTGGTGCTCGTAACCGATTCCGGTCTTAGTGCATAAATTTGCTTTATGAATTCTTTGTAGACAGAAGGTGCTTAAATATTGGTTGCATGACATGATCCAATGCACACTGTATACGTACAGGGTGTCTTTTATTACCATACAGATTTTCTTGTTTTAAAGTTATGAGCGCAGCAAATGTGGCATTCTTGCAGAGGAATTCCTCTATTTTGGAACTCCACAAATTTGGAGGCAGTGACATTTTAATGCACCCTCATTTCTTACAAATCTTGAAAGTTGCACTTAATTCAAGATATTCGTGATTGAATTTCACTGGTAAATCGAGGCAATATTGGAACAGAGTGTGCTGGGAGCGCAGAAAAGAAGGTCCCGCTATCTTATCAGATGGAAACACCCCCCCCCCCTGACAACAGGCACGAGAAAGTCTGAAACAAAATCTTGGCCAGTGATTGTAGCTGCTGATACGACACACTTTGCCTGGCAAGCATGTGCGTCAGTGTGCCGTGTCAGGCTATCATTTAAGCTTTGTCCCACACTTCTTGATGGGGCACTGCCGCCTGATGTGGAGCAGAATGCACCAAGTTTTGATTGTACTCAATTGAGCGCGATAACGAATATTTCAAAATAAGTGCAATTTTCGATATTTAGAAAAAGAAAGGGTGTGCATTCACATGTGACTGCCTGCAAATATGCCATTTAGACGGCTGCTGCCAAGGTACTAATAAAAAAGTAAGTGAATTTTTCAAAATTAATTTTCTGAAGCTCGCATTATTAGCAGCAAAGTGTGTCCACCGCACCTAGAAACTCCTTTGCAATATCGCCTGGCATTGTTAATGTATAAAAATCGTACACTATCACTTTTCAAAATTTTTGTCCTTCTATGCAACACCAGAAAAATTGGAAATAGAAGCTTCAGGTGACCTATCTGATGTACAAGTAGCATGGCCATATTATTGTTTTAATTTTTCGCTGTTACCTTTTAGTGTGATGTCGCCACTGCAGCAGCTCGATAGCTGTGGCTTTTCATTCCAGGTCACAAAGCTCAACCCAGGTAGAGGCAGAATCGAAAAATGCTCCTGTACTTAGGTATAGCTGCACATTACTGAATCCGAGGTCCCCAAGATTCATCCGGAGCCCTCTTGAAGCCCACGAGTTCCATATTATTTATTGGGATTGAAGAGCAATGTTTGTGCTGTATACAATGTATCCCTCTATTCCAGACTGAATAATGTCCATGAAAAATTATATCTTCATTACTTTACACCATAGCACCAATATCTGTCGTGCGTTGATTTTTTTGTCTTTGCATTTGCTATAGCAAGGATTTTTAAACAACAGCCACAAAAAAGTGGTCAAGGAACCAAGAAATGGTGTTTAGCAGCTCCCTTCTTTTTTTAATCGGTAGCAAGTTTTGCACTCATGTGTTAGCAACACTGTTTCGCCAGTTGTGTACTTCAAGAGAAGTGTTGCCTTTCCGCTTTGGAACTTTGTGGTTTTTTTCTGCCAGCTGCTTGACCAAAACAAGCAAAATGTACTTCGGATATAGCACAAGTTCATTCTGTATGCATTTGGTACAACAAAATTTGTTTCAAGAATGGACAAATGCAGTGATGGTTGCATTGAAAACTGCAACACGCTGATTTTAGTTTCATGCTTCATCAATTTTCTCAGAGCCCCAAAGAAAGCATGTGAAGTTTGAAAATGTATCGTGCGACTGAGTGCTGGCCTGCCGTGACGTTAGTGCACTCGGTCTAGAGAACTGATTAATGCTACACATTCATTGAACATGGTGGATGTGAGACAATGGCCCTGACCATCCCTCATGCATTGGCATCCCTTGCCTAAACCACCTCACCAACACAGCCTGTTAACAGCAAGAAAGCTCACAGCGCTTACAAGAATTTATCATCATCATCATCATCATCATCATCATCAGCCTGGTTACGCCCACTGCAGGGAAAAGGCCTCTACCATACTTCTCCAACAACACCGGTCATGTACAAGAATTTATATGCACTATTTATTAGTATCGCCCTACTGAACTTGCTCCATTGCTTTGCTGACAATTGTTTTGACAAAAGTGGAAGCCGAATCGGTTGTGTTCGATCAGATTTATTTACATACAGTCTATTATAATGTCAACCTTTCTTCGCCTCTTCAACTGTACCACTGCTGCTGCTGCTATCTTGAGGAGGAGGGGCAATGTACATGGCAGGTGCATAGGAGGATTTGCAACAATTCCCTCTGGAAAGCTGTAATCAGATTGGGGGCAAAGTTTAAAAAGTCGCAAATACAAAAAGGATGAAGAGTATCGGAACCTTGTACATGTTGATCACACTACATGTTTCAGCTGCAGCTGTAAGTGCCTTGTCTCATCAACGAAGCTACAGTTCTTGCAATGTTTCACTTTGTGATGCATAGTATGAATTGCTAAGACTAGCTGCTACACTAGTAGTTGTGCAGGCCGCAAGGGAACAGTGCCTGGCCTTTATGCTTGTATGCAATAATTTCTCTCTTTCGGTCTCGCCCAAGCTGCACCAAAATGTTATCTACGAGTGTCGTGCCAAAAAGGCCTGGCAACATTTCGTATTAAGCCGTTTGACCGATTTATTGCACTGATGCATACAGTGCAACCAAATGAAGGAAATGACATCGCCTAGGTGATTAGTAAATTACCCTTCTAAAATACCACAAGAGCAACTTTAACTGTGGCAAGAGCCTTAGCAAAAACATAAGAGACACAAAAGTGAAGGAGTAGCGACACCTTCAAGTTCCCGCACCAACTCACCGTGACAAGCACAGATTTTGACAGTGTCTCCTTGAGCTTAGTTATTTGGAGATACATGGAGTTGAATGCTTTCACGAGCATCGAGATGCCGCACTATGCTAGCTTGCTTTTTATGGCTATAGAAAGTTGTATACTGCCACATGTCTATGCCTATTGTTCCGATTGGAATCTATATTGAAGCTGCTTTGAGCAACGAGCGGTGTTTTATTTCAGCGCTAATGATACATTGGGAGTAGTGTGCCTAGACAAAAGTATTGCAGTAGCTGCAGCGCTTACCTTTGTGCTCGCTGAATGATCACGGGAGAAGGTAAAGATGCCGTCAGAAAGCACCCTTTGTATGGAAAAGAAAGCACTACAACTAGACATGGTGACAGTTGTGGTCAAACTAAAAATATTATAATGATAATTCAAGGTATGGTATGGCATGTTTATGCTATTGATGAAAAATAAACGTGGCAAGTGTGTCCATGCCAACAATTGGCACAGGATGTGCAGATGCAAAGCTGCAATACAGCACCACGGCGTCAAAACGACAGTACGCAAGTGGTGGTCCAGCATCAAAACTTCAACCAATTCCCCACACTGCAACACTGGGAGGACATGCTGTGTGACATATGCCTGTGTACACAGGCCAGCAGGCGTTGGTCCGTCGGGCACAGGAGGTGGCAGCAACTATTTCTCCTAAGGATTCAATAAAAGAATTTCTCTACCTCACACATCATGCGATGCGCCGTGTGAGGAAATGACAGTGCCACTACTCTTGCAGGATATGAATGGTGCACAACACCACCTCGAGCGTTGGAGCGCATGTCTCCCTGTGTACTGCAAACACAAGTGGTGCACACAAGGTAACATTTAACACATCACTGCCAAATGCCATCAATGAACACAAACAGCAAAGAAAGCTTAGCTTAAATAATTTTCAGCGTGTCGGATCTGCATATCGTTTGTATCCTGTCTGCATGCGATATTGTTCATTTGTTTAAAGCATGTATGAGAGCACTCGCGTCACTGCTCAAAAGTACATAGTTGCATGGTACTTTTTTTAATTTCGTGCACTTTCTTTTGTGCTGAAAAAACAACCACAGCGGCTATCTTCATAAAAATGAAGCAGTTAGATGTTTCTCAATAAGCCGTCAGTATTAAAGTTGCTCAAAAGGGTAGTCTACTGAATTGATTGCATTTGAGTACTGCAGGCTTAGTTTCTTTCGTTCTTTCTCTTTTAAAGCCTCGGCACAAGTTAGCTGAAACAACCTGTATATTGAACTGCATATTGTACAAACACCCTCACTATGAGTAGCAGTTATACTACAATTCTTATCCCTTTTGCTCTGCATGGTCTCAGCAGTGCTCCGCATATGTTATTGCAGAAAATATAAGTATGGAAAAGAAAGGAAAAATCCTAGCATTATGCCAGATGTGCACCCTTACCTTCCTGATATACCTTGCCAAGCAAAGCGATTCCTAGCTAAACAGGAAAATTGAGAGGGCAACGGTCAGGAGCATCTCAAACCTGCCGGACAACGTATGGGTGGCCCTGAAAAGGGCCGTTTGATGGCAGGCAACATTTAGGACGACAAATTGAGGACGACACAACGAGCTATGGAAAGAAGAATGATAGGTGTAACGTTAAGGGATAAGAAAAGAGCAGATTGCGTAAGGGAACAAACGCGAGTTAATGACATCTTAGTTGAAATCAAGAAAAAGAAATGGGCATGGGCAGGACATGTAATGAGGAGGGAAGATAACCGATGGTCATTAAGGGTTACGGACTGGATCCCAAGGGAAGGGAAGCGTAGCAGGGGGCGGCAGAAAGTTAGGTGGGCGGATGAGATTAAGAAGTTTGCAGGGACGGAATGGCCACAATTAGTACATGACCGGGGTTGTTGGAGATACATGGGAGAGGCCTTTGCCCTGCAGTGGGCCTAACCAGGCTGATGATGATGATGGTGATGAACATTTAGTGTTGTGTTGACATCTGCCGAGAAGCTGGCCTTGTTGCTGGCCAATTGTTGGAATTACACTTCACCGCTACAAAGTAGCGAAGTTGCCCTGAAAAGTGGGACTAATATTTCCGACCGTCCAACAAAGGGTGAAGTGCGCACAGTATGTACCTCAACACTTGCTTTCTTCACCGCAGTAATGCGATTCTGTAATGGAGAGAACTACGACAAACGGTCTGCATTTCTACCGCAGCGAGCAGCGACAAAAAGTAAAACATTTTCAACCGAGTCAAAAATAAGCCAAGCATGTTCCGGACGGTATGCAACGGCATGCTGCTGGAAAAAGGGGGTGCATACCTCGGGGTTCATAATCCGCAGACACGGCATGCGCTTCAGCATAGCCGTCAATTTTCGGTTAAGCAAGCAACGCTTTTTCATTTTCTGCTCCGCATCAGCATCTTCTAGGCAGCGAGGGAGCACCTTAAAAACAAGCACGATGGGGGCCACGTTTCGTTGGAGTTGAACAATCAAGGCCTAAAAGTTAAAAGAAATCACAACTATCAGCGCTTAAGGTTTAGAATTTTGTGATTTCTGTAGACTTACCTTGATGTTGTCGCATATTTCTTGTGCATCCACGATGCTTTCAAGGTCGTTTCCGCCAACATAAAGAACGGCGAAATCGACACGCTCGAAGCGCATCGTGGAGACCGCTCTCGCCAGCCGCACTGCATTGTAGCCAGCAAAACTGAATGTGCAGGTTTTAATTGACTCAATTAGGCGCAGGCGCGACCTATTTAAGAATTTAACCTGACTGTCGCCGACAATGACACCGCGCAAGAAAGGCATGATTGTACACGATCCAGCGAGGGGTAAGAAGACCACGTGAAGGTCAACCTACGTGAAGCCTGTTTCACATGATGCGATTTTCGTCGCACCGGAAGTGGGATTTCCGTCGTTTGCGATGAAAATCGCAGTCGCAGTGCCGACCCCCCGATTTTCGGCGGCGACCAACCGGTTGGTCGCACAGTTGCACTGTCGTACCGATCGCTGCGATTTTCCGTCGAAATTGCGCGGAGAGCTGCCAACGGAGCTATTTCGCTGGTTTGTTTTGGAAGATGGCGTCTCGCACGACAAGTGCAATGCGCGGAGACGTGGATCGTCAAATTCGGTACGTACGCGAAGGGAGAATAAAAAACTTGTACTGCAGATTGCATTCTCCGATTTCTATGCGTTTGTTGACACTCTGCACAGCAAATGAAGTGCATTTTCACGTTTGCATCGTACGCCTTTGCGAGTTGTCAGTGCTAGGAGGTGTTCGATCCCCAGCAGACGACGAGGTCGCTACAATGTTTTGTTGAGTAGCATGCAAAAATCGCGCTTACGGAACAGCTTGAATTATTTCAGCCTCGGCAAGGGCAAATGACGAGACAGCAAAGTACCCGAAGTTGTACCGTTCAGTTGCATTTTCTTCTCGGTTCTTAATCGTGAATTTCCCGATGCATCTTGAAAGGTTATCTTACCTCACTTAGTTATTAAATTTGACATGGCAAACATGCAGGCTATCGTATTGAATTTTCTACAATAGCATTAACTCCGTGGCTTGAATAAACAGCTTCGTCAGTTTGTTTTCGCATATTTCATGCACGCTGAGTTGCATCTCGTCTCTCGAGATTTTTCTTTTGCTGCACAGAAACCAATGAACACTTTGTGTCCTTACTGCACCTGTATTTCATTTGCTTTGAACTGTAGTTAACCCTTGGCTTGCTATAGTGGCAGCGACAACGCACCCTCCTGCACCGTCATGTAAAACTCGTGCAGCAATGCGAAAAGCAACGAAACGATAGAAGAAGACACGTTAAAGAAAAGTAAATCAAAACTGTGCAGCGAAGTCAGCCAGTTGCATCCCTTCCTGGCAATCTTTGAATCTTTTAAGTATAAACGTTCCTGCACGTCCACACCTACTAAGGTGTGCAGAAACATCCGTGCCATACATGTTCCTAATACAGTTTCTAATAAGTTTGTGATCATGCATGACTTCTACAACGATATCCTCTGTCACCTTTATAAGTAATGCAGTACCATGCTACTTACAAGAGCATATCAGCCTGGTATTTTAAAAGAACTTTCTACTTTTCAACTTTACACTAGAATATGCAGTTTATTCAATAAAGGTTCACAAAAAGCTTTTTTGCAATGACACATTTATTGCAGCACTTTTACCGACATATAGGCAAAAAAAAATCTCACGACATTGAAGTCGTTCTTCAATTTATTCACCTGCCACTGTGATTAGGCATTCTGCTACTAGCACAAGATGACGGGTTGAATTGCCAGCTGTGGCAGTTACTTTTGGATGAGAGTCACAGGTAAAAAAGCTCTTGAACTTACGTTTAGTTCATCTTCATTTACTAAACCCTTAAACTTCCAGAAGCTACTGCATAAAGGGAGCATGCTTATGCAAAATTAATGCAACCAAATAATACTAACACTACTTGAAAGCATAGCACCTTTCCCCACACTTCGAACATGTAAACATTCATTACGTCAATATGTATTCAACAGCACTGCACAAATAAGCTTGATCAGGCATAGTAAGTACTCTGTCAGGAAGCTGGTTCTACAGATGCATAGATGTCAAGACATGCACACACAGCACAAAGAAAACCTTTTTTCATGAGTTGTGCCTTCTGGCAGATATGAGTGGGCAATAAGCAGCATAAACTTTATTGCAGGGCATTGTGTATAACTGCTTATGAAAGAATAAAGAGAGTGAAGAGGCTTTTAACAGCAGTACCTCATGCTACTCTAATAAGATGAATGATGAACAAAAAAAGTTTCTTGTAGAACACCTAAGTTAAACAGTAACATATTGAAAGACAGAAAATTCCAGGTGAGAGTTGGAGGTACATTTGGCCCATCCACACCAACAACACAAGCACACAACAAGAAATACTACAGCCTATGGTGTACTACAGTCTATTGGAAATCTATCTTATACAGAAATCAAGGAAGATGCAAGAAGCTCTTGACAACATTGCAGACTTTCTTAGCCAGCCTGGCCTCTCACTTTTTGACAAGTCGGCCTGCATCGACATCTGATATAAGACTAGAACCAAGAACTACCCCATATTGCATGTTCTGCTTCAGATAGCTGGACAAATATACCCGCATGTGAGCATCTCAAAATCGTTGGCTAATGTAAGATCAAGACGGCAGAGCCAGCATGTGGGTGAAACGATTATGCCATGCCTGGACACAATACACGTGGTGAAAAGAATAATCTCAACATCATGGGGGGTGGATGAGCGGATACTATAAAAAAGCGCAGTTGCTGTACTTGTGTCCAAGGTGTTGTGGTATGAATTACAAGCAGCTCACAAAAAAGACAACTCATCAAACACAGGCATACGGGTACTGACTGGTCTTTTCAACTTTACCAAGGTTGGAGACCTCTATGAGAAAGTGCAAACAAATTACAAGCACCTAGACAGAGTAGAGGTACAGCCTGCGGCAAAAATTCTTTGCTTCAAGAGAGCGGAACCTGGTTGCAAGATACTATGCCAGCATATGAGCTGCAAAGACGGCTACTCCTCCCTTCAGAAACACAGGCTCAAAAGCACCTGAACTCGAAACGCAACAGGCCCGTACCGTGCAATATGGGGGCAGACAATTAGGCCAGGAGACTATATTCAACTGGCAAGCACTCGGACGAGGTTGCCATTCATGAAGACACAAACAGACATCAGGCACGTGTAGTAGACTGATGTGGCAATAACAATGTAACAGTAGCATGACACTACATAAAATTAAATACCATACAAGTGGGAACCATTCTAGGACATCCTACAGCCAGAGAAACTGAACTGAATGCAAAGCAGCACTTGCAGTGCAAATTTGCAGACTACAACATCCTGCACGCCTGCATGGATTCACCAGAAGCTGTCAGGGCCTGTGATTCACGCCAGATTGTCAGGGAAATCGGGAGACTGACTCACGACTTGCAAGCACGTGGCCAAGAAATTAAATTGCAGGTTACAGGGTACATAGCCATGCAGATATTCCAGGACACAAGTGGCCAGACATAACTGTAAACTAGACGAGTTGGTGTGTTGATTATTAATTACAGCACAACAGACAGCCTACGGACATGAAGCAAGAGCTCTGTGTTCACTCTGTTCTTTGTATTTCTGTTGTGCTGTATAGTTAATGAATTCATCAGGCTGCACAGAAGAACAATGGCCCCGCACAAGGCCCCGATTTCACGTCCAAATCTATGCGTGCACGCACGCACACACACACATGATGGTTGCAAGGGCACATAGCATGAAGCACTATCCGCAGTATTACACCAGACCTCGCAACTAAGGCTTATTGTGAAAATGAGGCAATTTATACAGTTTAACAGAAAAAGAAATGCATCAAGGAGGCCTGATGAAGATTGCTGCTTGATGCAACCAAACATAAATAAAAACATTGCAGAAAGAAAATGCAGACGAAAAATCCAAGTGAAGAGGAAAAACACGACCATTCCAATTGCCAATCGTGGATGCCAGCACCTTTCAAAAGACACGGTTCTTTTTCCAATACACAGAGTGACAGCTTGCTTATGCAAACACACTCTTCCAGTTCCATGCCATTGGAGAAAAAAAAACAAGTTTCTTGGAACGTAATTGCATGTACAGTGGGTGATCACAATGTTTCTTCTTTTACCCTGGGCTTCTATAGTTATTTGTATTTCCTCTCTCTCCTGTTTTTGATTGTTTGGTTTCATCAAGCACTGGTATTTTATCAGGCTTTCTTGCTGCACTACTTTCAGGTACCCTTTATAAATCACTGAAATTTCACAATAAACCTTTGAATTAGTTAGAAGTTAGCGCACCCTGTTCTCACTGCTTTGCATTATATGCTCTTGCA
Organism: Dermacentor variabilis; assembly: GCF_050947875.1. Lineage (NCBI taxonomy): Eukaryota > Metazoa > Arthropoda > Arachnida > Ixodida > Ixodidae > Dermacentor > Dermacentor variabilis. The sequence goes on along the minus strand of NW_027460412.1, from coordinate 1,626,902 downwards.
ACATTGCCAAAATAGATATTTTACAAGGTACACAATGCTAGAGTAGATATGCTGGTATGATTTGCAGAAAGGGATAAGTTGCGAATAATGAACACCTTTTTCAGGACGTGTAGCAACAGAAAGTGGACCTGGAAAAGCCCTAATGGTGAAATAAGAAAATCAAGTTAATTTCATACTTTATGTAGATCCTACCACAATGCAGGATGTAGAAGTGTTAGGTAGGGTAAAGGTACAGTGATCATAGGTTAGTGAGGGCTAGGAAACACCTCAATTTGAAGAGAAGAAGAGTAAAATTGGTCAAGAAGAAACAGGTTAACCAAGATCCAGTAAGGGTACAATCAGACAAATTCAGGCTGGCACTTGCAAACAATTATGCAGTCTAGAACAGAGATGAAGATGACATAGGGGTAATTAATTAAACTGAACTAGGCTGGCTTCAGAGGGAGCAACTAAGATGGGAGGCAATGCACCAAGGCAACCAATAGGCAAGCTCTTCCAAGTAACGAAGGGCCTAATAAAGAAACAACAAAGAATTAAAGTGTCCAACTCAAGAGGTCAGATAGAATTTGTGGAACTATCAAAGCTGATCAACAAGGAGAAAATAAGGGGTATTCGAAATTATAACATGAGAAAGACTGAGGAAGCCTTAAAAGATGGACCCAGCCTTAAATCGGCGAGAAGGAAACTTGGCATAGGACAAACCGAGATGTATGCACTGAAAGATAAGCAGGGTAATATCATCAGCAATATTGAAGGTATAGTAAATGCAGCGGTAGAATTCTATACTGACCTGTACATACCTCCATTAGAAACAGTAATGAACAGGACACAGAAACTCCTCCTATAACTAAAGATGATGTCAGAAGGGCCTTGAAAGACATGAAACGGGGAAGAGCGGCAGGAGAAGATGGAATAACAGTCGGTTTAATCATTGATGGAGGAGACATAATGCTGGCGGCTCTTTATGCCAAGTGTCTGTCGGCTGCAAGGGTCCCAGAAAACTGGAAGAATACAAACATTATACTAATCCACAAAAAAGGAGACGTTAAAGAATTGAAAAACTATAGGCCCATTAGCTTACTCCCAGTATTATGTAAAATATTTACCAAAATAACCTCCAATAGAATAAGGGCAACACTGGACTTTAGTCAACCAAGGGAACAAACTGGCTTCAGGAAGGGATACTCTACAAGGAATCGCATCCATTTCATTAATGAGGTAATCGAGAAAGCCGCAAAGCACAATCAGTCTCTCTATATGGCTTTCATAGATGACAAAAAGGCATTTGATTAAGCTAAAATGCCAGCAGTCATAGAGACATTACATAATCAAGGAGTACAGGCCGCTTACACACATACCTTGGAAAATATCTACAGAAATTCCACAGCTACCTTAATTCTACACAAGAAAAGTAGGAACATACCTATAAAGAAAGGGGTCAGACGAGGAGACACAATCTCTCCATTGCTATTCACTATGTGCTTGGAAGTAGTATTCAAACTATTAAACTGGGAAGGCTTAGGAGTAAGCATCGACGGCAAATATCTCGGCAACCTTCTGTTTGCACGTGACATTGTTCTGTTCAGCAACACTGCAGACGAGTTACAACAAATGATTCAGGACGTTAACAGAGAGAGTGCAAGAGTGGGGCTGGAGATTAATATACAGAAGACAGATAATTATCAATAGCTGGGCAAAGAAACAAGAGTTCAGGATCGCCACTCAGCCTCTACAGTCTGTGAAGGAGTACGTTTATCTTGGTCAATTACTCGCAGGGGGCCCTCTTCATAAGACGGACATTTGCAAAAGAATAAAAATGGGTTGGAGTGCATATGGCAGACATTGTCAGATCCTGACTGGAAGCTTTCCACTATCATTCAAAAGCAAGGTGTACAATCAATGCATTCTACCGGTGCTGACATATGGGGCAGAAACTTGGAGACTCATAAAGATGCTTGAGAATGAGTTAAGGACCGTGCAAAGAGTGATGGAACGAAGAATGCTAGGCATAACGTTAAGAGACAGAAACAGAGCGGTTTGTATCAGAGAGCAAACGAGTGTAGCCGATATTCTAATTGACATTAAAATAAAAAAAATGGAGCTGGGCAGGTCATGTAATACGGAGGCTAGATAATTAACCGGTGGACCATTAGGGTTACGGAATGGGAGGCACACTCGAGGATGGCAGAAGACTAGGTGGGGCAATGAAATTAAGAAACTTGCGGGCGCTAATTTGAGTCAGTTGGCACAGGACAGGGGTAAATGGAGATCGCAGGGAGAGGCCTTCATCCTGCAGTGGACATAAAATAAGGTGATGATGATGGTGATGACACATAACCATCATAAATGCAATCACAGTGACTTGTGGCCTAAAATAATCAAGAATAGCGTGGCTGCAAACGGCACCAGACAACACATAAGATGAACAAGAAAACCGAGATGATCAAACAACAAAAAATTTAATGAACAAGCTGAGTAAATACCGAGTGACGAGCAATAAACCGAACACACGCAAAAAAGCAAAAACTAATGTGTGTTTCCCGACAGGAAACGCATCCATCTCTAACAGAGCCATGTTGACACAAGATTCTCACAGCATTTTTAGATCTACAGCTTCCACAACTTCTCTAGGCAGCTGGTCACCAGATGTACACAGAATGCTAGCTCCTTCCTCTACCATGCGCGCTCAGATGTGGAGACTTCTAAGATTGTATTGTAGAGGAAGAAGCTAGGTGCTTACAGGAATTATGAAAGCTGTAGACCTAAAAATGCTGTGAGAACCTTGTGTCAGCATGGCCTCCATTAGAGATGGATGCGTTTCCTGTACACAAGTTCTTGCTTCTTTTTGTGTATGTTCGGTTTATTGCTTGTCAGCCAGCATTTACTCGGCATATTCCACAAATTTTAAGTTGTTAGTGCACCTTATGATTGTCTTGTTCTCTAGCAGAAAGGCGTTCATGTTCGTAGCCCAGCATATGCTCGCTGCCACGGGATAGCACCCTGTGGGCTCATAGAATATTCACAGAACATGTCCCTTACGCTAGCTGCAGACCTGCTGTAGTTGTGGCCTACAGGTGGCTGCAAGGGAAACATCGCTTGACCACCACTTGTATGCTGCTGGCCACTGGTTGCCTCATCCTCGTGGCAGCGGGATTGGTAGACCGGATCCTCTCGCAGAAAATTATGGAGGACACAGCAGGCCATCACCACGTAGTCGACGTTTTCAGGCAATAGGTTGATGGGACGACGAAATACCCTAAATCTTGACACCACGATGCCAAACGTGTTCTCGACACACCTCCTGAAATGGAAAAAACAAAATGTTAGCTGCATTATAACTTTTTCACTAAAGTGTAAAGCTACTGCCTAGAACATTTACCTTGCCCTGCTGAGCCGGTAGTTAAATATCCTTTTCTCCTCAGTCTGATGCCTCCCCGAATAAGGCCGCAAGAAGTCTTGCCGTAGTTGGAAGGCCTCGTCTCCCACAAAAACATGAGGAGCTAATGTACTTGTGTTGGGCAAAGCCTGTATGGAAGGGAGGCCAAGGGTGCCATTTTCAAGGCACTTTCCAAATCTTGAAGCACTCAATGTGCCTCCATCACTCTGCCTGCCATATGCACCGACATCGACAGCAACACACTTCAAGTTGCTGTCAGCCACGGCCATCTGCACTATAGAATAAGTGCCCTGTAAAGATAATGCGCCACAATGTAAACACCTCATTGTACATAGACTGTAAGCTATTTATTTATTCGCATTATTTGATGAGTTTGCTATATGTACCCAGAGGTTGTTATTTGTAGCACTGGGCCATCACTACCAAAATAAACTGTATAGACAGTGAACATTACTCAAGCAAAATAAAACTAGAATGACAGCGTCAGTAATTAATTAACAATCACATGTGTCCGTCATTAGTAGAAAGACAATGGATAAGGAATACATTGTACTGGGCGTAGTGTCGCTATTTAACAGGTCTGCATCATGAGCGCACATCATGCAGATATACCATATCTATTATAATAATAGCATGCATATTGTCACGTGGTAGTGACGGTGAAGAAAGAAGCAATACGGTGGAATACAAAACTAGCTTTTATTGGGCGAACCTGTGCCCACAAAAACAGGCTACACTTATAGCACAACGATAGCGGCGAACACGGTCGGCGATCGTCGGAAAAACTGATCAGCGGGTCAAGCGCGTCGGCTTTTATAGATCAGTCGTCGAATGTTCCAGATTAACTGATGGGACCCGCGTGTCTTCCACAAAGTTCTACACCATTCGTGTCACGCGATGAAATCTGATAACACAAGGTTCGGCGACAACAGACACGCGGATAGAAGCGTCGATAACTTTCCAGAAACGTCGGATACATGCAGGCGCGTCCCTCGCTTGTGGGATTACAGTTGTTAAGCGGCGAAACGTAGTTGCCCGATAAAGATAAGTACACGTGTCATTACCCCCCTCTTAAAAAGCATCGACCCGATGCTGTAAAAAAACGAAAGTAACAAAGAAAAGCACTCGTAGCAAAGAAAACAACAAACTAAAGGAAGTTCATCAGCGTCCGTAAAATGGTTTAAGGCGCACCACGTGGACCACTTCAGATCGTGTGCGGCGCCGCTGTGAGTGCGAAATGCCGTCTGGCACGACCTCATAGTCTAGTGCGCCAATACGTCGGATGACCTTGTAGGGTCCGAAATAGCGTCGCAGCAGCTTCTCACTGAGTCCTCGCCGGCGTATCAGGGTCCATACCCAAACACGGTCGCCGGGCTGGTACTCGACGAAGCGTCGTCGGAGGTTGTAGTGTCGGCTGTCGGTACGCTGCTGGGTCTTGATCCGTAGGCGGGCGAGCTGTCGGGCTTCTTCGGCGCGCTGGAGATAGGTAGCGACGTCAAGATTCTCCTCGTCAGTGACGTGCGGCAGCATGGCGTCGAGCGTCGTCGTCGCGTTCCTGCCGTAAACCAACTTGAATGGCGTGATCTGTGTTGTTTCTTGCACCGCCGTGTTGTAGGCGAAGGTGACATACGGCAGGACCGCGTCCCACGTCTTGTGCTCGACGTCGACGTACATTCCTAGCATGTCGGCGAGGGTCTTGTTCAGGCGCTCCGTGAGACCATTTGTCTGCGGATGGTAGGCAGTTGTCCTCCTGTGGCTCGTCTGGCTGTACTGCAGAATCGCTTGGGTGAGCTCTGCTGTAAAAGCCGTTCCTCTGTCGGTGATGAGGACTTCTGGCGCACCATGTCGCAGCAGGATGTTCTCGACGAAAAATTTCGCCACTTCGGCTGCGCTGCCGTTTGGTAGAGCTTTGGTTTCAGCAAAGCGGGTGAGATAGTCCGTCGCCACGATGATCCACTTATTCCTGGATGTTGACATCGGAAACGGCCCCAACAAATCCATCCCAATCTGCTGGAATGGTCGACGAGGAGGTTCGATCGGCTGTAGTAATCCTGCTGGCCTTGTCGGTGGTGTCTTGCGTCGTTGACAGTCTCTGCATGTCTTGACGTAACGGGCGACGTCGGCGGTCAGACGCGGCCAGTAATACTTTTCCTGTATCCTCGACAGCGTCCGGGAGAATCCGAGGTGCCCAGCGGTTGGATCGTCGTGTAGGGCATGCAGTATTTCTGGACGGAGCGCTGACGGCACCACAAGAAGGTAGCTGGCGTGGACTGGTGAGAAGTTCTTCACGAGCAGGTTGTTTCGTAGCGTGAACGAAGACAACACGCGCTTAAATGCCCTAGGGACAACGTCGGTGTTCCCTTTCAAATACTCGACGAGGCCTTTTAGCTCCGGGTCTGCTCGTTGCTGTTTAGTGAAGTCTTCCGCGCTTATTATCCCAAGGAAGGCGTCGTCGTCCACGTCGTCTTGCGGCGGGGGATTGATTGGGGCGCGTGATAAGCAGTCGGCGTCGGAGTGTTTTCTTCCGGACTTGTATATTACCGTTACGTCATATTCTTGTAGTCTGAGGCTCCACCGCGCCAGCCGTCCTGAAGGGTCCTTTAAGTTAGCTAGCCAACACAACGCGTGGTGGTCGCTGACAACTTTGAATGGCCTGCCATAGAGGTAAGGGCGGAATTTAGCTGTAGCCCAAATGATGGCGAGGCATTCCTTTTCAGTCGTAGAATAATTGCTTTCCGCTTTTGACAGCGACCGGCTAGCATACGATATCACCCGTTCAAGTCTTTCTTTCCTCTGGACTAGGACGGCACCGAGGCCTACTGGCGTCAGTGTGGATTTCAGTATCGGCGTCCTCGTCGAAGTGTGCAAGTACCGGCGGCGACTGCATGCGTCGTTTGAGTTCTTGAAATGCGTCGGCCTGCGGCGTTTCCCAATTGAACTCGACATCAGATTTCGTTAGATGTATTAGCGGCTCCGCGATGCGCGAAAAGTCCTTCACAAAGCGCCTATAGTAGGCACACATGCCAAGGAATCTGCGCACTGCCTTCTTGTCGATTGGCTGCGGGAACTTTGCGATGGCAGCTGTCTTCTGCGGGTCGGGGCGCACTCCAGATTTGCTGATGACATGGCCTAGGAATAGAAGCTCATCGTAAGCAAAGCGACACTTTTCCGGCTTCAGGGTGAGCCCTGATGACTTGATGGCCTCTAATACTGTCGCAAGCCGCTTAAGGTGATCATCGAAATTTCCGGCGAAGACGACGACGTCATCCAAGTAAACAAGACAGGTCTGCCACTTCAATCCTGCTAAAACCGTGTCCATCACGCGCTGGAACGTTGCAGGCGCCGAGCACAGTCCAAATGGCATAACCTTGAATTCATAGAGGCCGTCTGGCGTGATGAAGGCGGTCTTTTCGCGATCCCTTTCGTCGACTTCTATTTGCCAGTAGCCAGACTTGAGGTCCATCGATGAGAAGTATTTAGCATTGCAGAGCCGATCTAATGCGTCGTCTATCCGTGGGAGGGGGTATACGTCTTTCTTCGTGATTTTGTTCAGTCGACGATAATCGACGCAGAAACGTAGGGTTCCGTCCTTTTTCTTCACTAAAACAACTGGAGACGCCCACGGGCTTTTCGACGGCTGGATGATGTCGTCGCGCAGCATTTCGTCGACTTGTTGTCTTATAGCTTCGCGTTCTCGCGTCGAAACTCGGTAAGGGCTCTGGCGTAGTGGTCGAGCGCTCTCTTCGGTGATTATGCGATGCTTTGCGACTGGTGTTTGTCGAATCCTGGATGACGTCGAAAAGCAGTCTTTGTATCGTCGAAGCAGACTTCTGAGCTTTTGCTGCTTAATCATGGGGAGACTTGGATTTATGTTGAAGTCTGGCTCGGGAACTACGGTCGTCGGGGTAGATGCAACAGAATCCGAGAGGACAAAGGTATCGCTGGTTTCCTGTATTTCCTCGATGAATGCGATCGTCGTGCCCTTGTTGATGTGCTTGAACTCCTGGCTGAAGTTTGTCAGCAACACTCTCGTGTTTCCTCCGTGAAGTCGAGCGATCCCTCTTGCGACGCAAATTTCACGGTCGAGTAGTAGACGTTGGTCGCCTTCGATGACGCCTTCTACGTCAGCGGGTGTTTCGGTGCCGACCGAAATAACGATGCTGGAGCGAGGCGGGATGCTCACTTGATCTTCGAGCACACTCAAGGCGTGGTGACTACAAGGGCTCTCCGATGGTATCGCTTGATCTTCCGACAGCGTTATTGACTGCGACTTCAGGTCGATGATTGCGCCGTGTTGGTTCAGGAAGTCCATGCCGAGAATGACGTCTCTTGAACACTGTTGCAGGATAACGAAAGTGGCAGGGTAAGTCCGGTGATGAATGGTAATTCTTGCCATGCAGATTCCAGTCGGCGTAATGAGGTGCCCTCCAGCGGTCCGAATTTGGGGGCCCTCCCATGCAGTCTTAACCTTCTTCAACTGGGCGGCGATTTGTCCACTCATTACGGAATAATCGGCCCCTGTGTCGACTAAGGCAGTGACTGCGTGGCCGTCGAGAAGCACGTCAAGGTCGGTGGTTCTTTGTCTGGCGTTGCAGTTAGGTCGTGGCGTCGGATCACGGCTGCGTCGTGTTGAATTGAAGCTGGAACGTCGCTTCTTCAAGTCGTCTTTCGTCGGTGTAGTCTTGGCTTCCTGACTTCGTCGGGACGGCGGCGTGTCGTCATTAGGTCGTCGAGATGGTTTCTTCGTAGTCTTCGTCGGCGGCGGAGGATCTTCGTCAGTTCGACGAACAGCAACCGCACCTCCATCGGTTGCTGCTTTTAGTTTTCCGGATATGGGCTCGCAGAGCGGCCCCGGGCTGGGCCGGTATATGGTCGGTGCTGCGGCGACAGGTAGCGGCCTGGTGACGGCGAACGGGACGGTCGTCGAGGGCTCCACTGAGTAGCGGCGAGGTAGTCGGCGATGTCACGGGGCGTTCACCTTCCCTCGGGCGCTGTGCGTTCACGGCGAAGCCTCGCAATCCCAGGTCGCGGTATGGGCATCGGCGGTACACGTGGCCGGCTTCGCCGCAGTGGTAGCAGAGCGGGCGGTGGTCGGGGGCGCGCCAAATGTCCGTCTTCCTCGCGTAGGTGCGCTGGGCGACGGGTGGGCGTGCTGGCGGCGGCGGCGGTGGACGACGGAATTGCGGCGTTACAGGGCCCTGGCGTTGTCGCGGAGGGGGCGCTTGACGGCGTGCGACGGCGACGTAAGTCATCGCTTCTGGCTGGGGCTGCGGTAATTGTGGTTGCACCTCAGGAACTCCGAGCGATCGGTGCACCTCTTCTTTCACGATGTCGGCGATCGAGGCCACTTGAGGCTGCGACGATGGCAAGACCTTGCGCAGTTCTTCGCGCACGATGGCCCTGATGGTCTCGCATAAATCGTCCGTGGCCAGTGATTGAATTCCGGAGTAGCTTGTTGGCGTGGTGCGTTGGTCAAATTGCCGGTTCCGCAATTCCAGTGTCTTCTCGATGCTCGTCGCCTCACGAAGAAACTCGTCGACGGTCTTCGGTGGGCTTCTTACCATACCGGCGAAAAGTTCCTCCTTGACACCACGCATCAGTAGACGTACTTTCTTCTCCTCGGACATTTCTGGGTCGGCGTGGCGGAACAGACGGCTCATTTCCTCAGTGAAAATCGCGATTGTCTCATTCGGCAGCTGCGCTCTTGTCTCCAGTAGAGCTTGGGCTCGCTCTTTTCGTAGGACGCTTTGAAATGTTTGCAGGAAGCCGCTTCGGAAGAGGTCCCACGTCGTCAAGGTGGCTTCTCGATTCTCGAACCACGTCTTGGCGGCGTCCTCCAGTGCGAAATAGACATGGCGTAGCTTGTCGTCGCTTGCCCAGTTGTTAAACGTAGCGACCCTCTCATACGTTTCCAGCCAGGTTTCCGGGTCCTCAAATGTGGAACCGCGGAACGTCGGTGGTTCCCTCGGCTGCTGCAGCACGATGGGGGACGCTGGGGCTGCCATTGCGGTTGCCTTGGCCACAATCTTCTTGGTCTTCTCAGGTAAAAGTCCGTGCTCCGGGGGCAGCTGTTGAAGACGGCGGCTTGCTGGGTGGTCCGGGACTACGTTGGTGTTCTGTTTGCGGTCTGGGCTGGGATCACGGCTTGTCGGGGGCGTCCTGTACATGGACGAAAAGCACCTCCGCCAAATGTCACGTGGTAGTGACGGTGAAGAAAGAAGCAATACGGTGGAATACAAAACTAGCTTTTATTGGGCGAACCTGTGCCCACAAAAACAGGCTACACTTATAGCACAACGATAGCGGCGAACACGGTCGGCGATCTTCGGAAAAACTGATCAGCGGGTCAAGCGCGTCGGCTTTTATAGATCAGTCGTTGAATGTTCCAGATTAACTGATGGGACCCGCCTGTCTTCCACAAAGTTCTACACCATTCGTGTCACGCGATGAAATCTGATAACACAAGGTTCGGCGACAACAGACACGCGGATAGAAGCGTCGATAACATTCCAGAAACGTCGGATACATGCAGGCGCGTCCCTCGCTTGTGGGATTACAGTTGTTAAGCGGCGAAACGTAGTTGCCCGATAAAGATAAGTACACGTGTCAATATAGAATGATCACAATTAAACAGCCAATAATGACAATAGCATACCTTGTAGTTGTAATACAGGCTGCCCGAGTGTGGTGGGACCTGTATTTGCACGTGTTTGCCGTCAACTGCACCGACGCAATTGGGGAAGTTGCATCTTTCACTGAAGCCTGCAGCAGTGCTTCTCCAAGTTTCAGTTGTTGGTACCTGAGGAAAGTCGGAACAATTGTGAAAAGCAGTACATGACACAAGGCATATAGGTAAGGTATTAAAACCCCACCGATCGAGTGTTCTATCGGGGACACAATTGCCCAGGCGACGCGCGCGACCGTCGGCCGAATTGCATCGCTGCACTGTCTGCCGGGATCAGCCGCGCCACCGTCTGCGCTCGAAATCGCAGGAAAGCGCATACGTGGCCCATTAGTGGCAGCAGAAGCTTGATGTGGGCGAGTTGGTTGAGCATACTTGATGAAAAAAGAAAGCGCTACGAAGACAAGGACGAAAGAACATGTACCTTGTCTGTCAGCGCCTTGTCTGCCGTACATGTTGTTCTTTCGTCCTTGTCTTCGTAGCGCTCTCTTTTTTCACCCATGAGGGGCCCACGCTGTCCGGCGACTTCTAGCGCAGACCATAGCGCGACTGATCCCGGCAGACATGCAGCGATGCAATTCGGCCGACGGTCGCGCGCGTCGCTTGGGCAATTGTGTCCCCGATAGAACATAAAACGCACTTTCCTTATTAAAAAGCTGAAATATATGGACATGCATACGATCAACGAACATGTAGAATAGATCGTTCATTATATATTGGGATCGATAATGTCGTTTACTGTGCGGCATGTTAGTTGCTGGCCTTAATTGCTGGAGCCAGCAGCAAGGTTGCTGAGCGCATTGAGCTTTCCTGAGGGCACATTGCGCACACAGGACAGCTAGGTGAGCTAGGACAATTCCACTAAGCGTTCCGAATGAAGGTAGTAGAAAAACAACAGTCACAATGAAGTGCCCTTGGAAACGCGTTGGTATACGTACGTTACTCGCTGTTGCATTTTCTCGGCATTTACGTCGCGTCTTATGCTGCATATAAATGCGGTGGTAACGCAAATTAAGCGGTGCAGAGGCAAATTCGGAGGCACGAAATCCTGAGAGTTCGCGATCGTCATTCCCAATCACGGTGCGATTATTTTTGCTGGTGCTCTAAAGTCAGCTTCGCTGCAATACAGGCATCTTGTGCGGTGGAGCAAGAGTCGCAGAAAATAGTACATGTTTAAACGTACATAAGCGCTGAGCTGTTTCTTGTGAATGTGGCGATTTGGGACGTTCCTCATTGTTACATTTTCACGGGGTCCTTTCAAAAATGTATCAACGGGGTTCTACTAATTCCTTTCCTATAACCACTTTAGATTTAGTTTCCCCGTGATTGTTGCGATGGCCTGACAAAATGTATGGTCACGTAGGAAGGGGACACTACGACAGTTTGACAGTCCAGCGTAGCAACATAGCGGACAACCGAGTAGCCGGTGCGAGTGCCCAAACGTCGCAATGCCATTTAGGTGACCGCGCTTCCCCGTCATACGTCACAACACAGCAGAAACGAAGCCGAAAATGACTAGCAAGTTAAGGCGGACTCTGTGAGGCTTAAGAATTTTTTTCTTGAGGTTTAGATGTACCGGGCCTTCATTTACAGCAAAAGGAAGACTTGAAAAATTATCGAAAAAATGTGCTAACTTGAAAGCTGTTTCTCTGGCTCACATTATGCAGAGCTGTCAATTAGCAATACAGGAGGCTACTCAGCTTAACCTCAAATTAATGTTGCAAATACTGACTGAGCCGCATGTATAATCTATAAATGCACCTTTTATGCCTAAACATGTACGGCCACTGCATGCGCAATATACATACCTTGAGGCATACAGGTTGCAGGGTACTCCACAAGAGCCTGCACGTGGCGTGCACAATGGAGGACACGGTGGAAATGCCCACCCGGAACTCCAAGGCAATGTCCTGCATAAACATCCCCGAGGCCAAATACCTAAAAAGAAATTTTCGTATTATTTACTGCAACATAACGACACAGTGAGTTGTGAAGAGTGCATGCTGTACTGGTACAGGTGAATCTCGACATGACGAAGTCGCACCTGACACAAAAACACGTTCTTAATATACAAGATTTGTTATAGTTGTATACATGCCAGTGGCGACGAAAAAGGTTTAATTCGTTATATCCGATAATTTGTTATATTGACCTTTGGCTGTTTCAACGCAGCGAACCAAAGTATTGCGACATCATATGAAGGAAGTCACAGGTGGACCTCTACATAAAATAGGTCACAGCCAATGCAGCAATGATTTGCAAGTTAGAGACAATAATATACGCTGCAGATCGAATTAGTGCCTATAGAAGGAGCAACTGTGGCGCAACGGCAAGTGCAGCTACGAATTTTGTAAGTTAACATGGTAGTGCCATAATTAAGATGCATACTTAAGAAATAATGAATGAAAACAAATATAAGATCCACTCGCATAAAATTGCATTCCGGGGGTTTTACCTGCCAAAACCACAAAGTGATTATAAGGCCTGTCGTAGTCCGGCTTAGTTTTGCCCACTTTGGGTTCCAATGCACGGTAAACGGGTACTTGAGAATTTCGCGGCATCGAAATGCGGCCGCTGCGGCCGGGATTTCATTTTCGTTCACATAAATACCTGATAGTGATGGCGAGTCTGGCCCGCGATGGGATTGGCTCTCGAATGAAGTGTAGCCTAGTGAGGGATTCTTCCAAAAGAGCGTGCAGTTGTTCAAATTTTTCTGGTGTCATACTGTAGTACTTCCTAAATATTCGGGGTCGCCGGAAATCAGCAAGGGCATCTGAATGAAACAAACAAGACAAGACGATATATGTATACATGAATATTGACCTTTGGCTATTTCAACGCAGCGAACCAAAGTATTGCGACATCATGCTGAGACTCTGGCAAACTGAAAGAGCGCTAGCAACTTACCACTGTGTGAAACTCGGACTCCTGCCTTCGGTTCACCCATATTGGCCGTGTCCACCAGCGTCTTGTCGTGACATGTCGCAACAAGAGCTTCTTTCTTTCAAGGAGTGTCATTTCCAGTAGGAGGAAATGGAAGAGATGCGAGCTAGGTCCATGCAGGGACATGTCTACGTCGTTGAACACATCAACGTCGGCCTGCCTGTTTGTGCTCCTTGCCGAAAGCGTCATCAGTAGAAATTTTTTCCTCTCAAGCAATACGCGCTCTTCCTGTAGAAGAAGTGCTATAAAAGCCATAGCGTTGGCTGCCATCTTTATCGGAATCAATGGGCAAGCTCACGAAGAGAGAAGCAGATGACAGCGTTGACTTTCAACTAAAGTGTGTGTTGCGGGCGGCAAAATATAGGTGCGGGGAGAGAGAGAGAGAGAGAGAGAGAGAGAGAGAGAGAGAGAGAGATGTGGTTCTAGGGGAAAAGGAAAGGTTGACCATATTTTCTGCAGCCCTTGCGGGAGCATAGCCGATGTTGCTATGTATACAAAGAGAGAGACAGAGAGTTCTTGTTTGAAAGCAGAGAATTCTCTGCAGGGAAGGGGGAAGCGAGAAAAAGGCCGCAGGAGAAAAAAAATTAAGGTAAAGAGACAGCAAGAGTGCTAGGAAAATAACAACGCTGTGCAACTGCAACAACGAGAAGGTTGAGAAGTGCGATGCACCGACGCACTGTCGGTTCCGGAGGGGGGGTTGGAAGGACGCGGCGGAAGTGAAGGACGCGGCGGAGGTGCGGGGATGCGACGTACAGAAAGGGCGCCGAAGGCTGAAGGTCAACGGGCGAGGTGGGACAATTAGGGAAGCAGAGGAAGTTTGCTAACATGAAAAACTGTGCTGGTCTACTTGAAGGAGGCGTACGCACATCCCTTGCACAAAAGAAATGAAACGCATAATGGACTAATTAATGAAAGTTAGCTAACTATATTTTAACTAATTAAGTTATGGTACATATTGCAGTTTACAAATTCTAGCCGGTGAGTTCGCAACGCGGATCCACTGGGAACAAATTCTCAGGATGACACCAGTTTCGACCTCGAGGTAGTAATTCTCGAACTTTGCGGACAAATGCATAAAACTACGCTGTTAAGAAAGTAAACGGAACGACAGTGCATTTTTACCGCAAGTTTAACGGCGTATATCTCGTAAATGCTGTCACACACACACACACACACACACACACACACACACACACACACACACACACACATATATATATATATATATTGTTACGCATGAAGAAAACGAAGACCAGTGAACGTGCTTGTGGTCCCGAGTAGAGGCAGGAAGAAGAAACGACGCTGAGTTGATTAACCAGCTGGCCGCTCTTGCGCTCACCTTCGATCGCGACCTAAAAGTAAACGGTCCCCTTCATCCGTAAGGGTTAAAGACGGTCTCCTTCGCACGTAACAAAGTGGTGGAGGTGCGGGGTACCGCTGACAACAACGGAACCGTCACTGCCACAGCTTCGTCGAAGCCGTCGACTTGCCGGCCTCCCGCCATCAGCCGTGACCGTCTTCGACATGCCAGAAGAAGGAGCCGCTCCTAGGGCAGCGCCTAGCAGTCCACTGCCATACTACCGAGTTCCACCCACCTTCGGAGGCAAAGCGGGGGAAGATGCCGACGAGTGGCTCGTCCACTACAAACGAGTGAGCAAGTCCAACGGGTGGGATGCTACCGCTCAGCTCACCAATGTGGTGTTCTCCCTGACCGATACCGCCCTCGTGTGGTACGAGAACCACGAGGACGCGCTTACGACGTGGGAACATTTTGTTGACGAGCTAAAGGCGTGTTTTGGGGACTCAGTCGCCAAAAAGAAGCGTGCGGAGCAGACACTGTCTCAACGGGCGCAGCTACCAGGTGAGACATGCACAACATATATCGAAGAAGTATTAAAGCTGTGCAAGGTGGTCAGTGCTCGCATGTCGGAAGAAGATAAAGTTGGACATTTGCTGAAAGGAGTGGCTGAGGATGTGTACAATTTTCTAATTGGAAAGGAGAGCCTCAGTTCTGTGTCTGACGTCATTCGGCACTGCAGAACTTTTGAAACGCTCAAGATGCGTCGGATTGCGCCAAAGTTTGGTCGATTGGCAAACGTTACGACGGTTGCCAGTGTGGACACGAGTCCTTGCCTCGACCTTCCTTCCACCATCCGACAGATTGTCCGCGAGGAACTTTCCCGCCGCGAGGAGTTGCATTCAACTGCTGACCACCATGGCGTGTACACGTCACGTGAGGCTATGACGACACCACATGCGGCCCCTTGGCAACCGATGGTTACCGCAGCGGCCGTAGAGTACAGCGCAGCCCCACAGTCGAGGATGACAACACGCCCTCCGACTCCGCGCTATGACCAACGCGCTCAACGCACGCCTACTCGACGCCCGATGTATCGTCGTGACACACGCCACGAACCAACCCACTACACGCGGGAAAATAATAATATCCGCTTCATTGACGAACAACCAAGGTTTCGACCTCTCCCGGTGTGTTATTCCTGCGGTGTCCCGGGTCATATCTCGCGGTTTTGCAACCAGCGTATGACCACGTGGTATGGCCAGCCCTCAGAGTTTTCTCGGCCCTCCGAGCGGTCACACGGTGGCCCGTGGCCACCACACGTATCATCTGGCGACGAGTATTGGCTCAGCAGCTCCCGGAATCGCTCCCCGGCATCTGACAGGAGTTTGACACCCCCACCGCAACGTCGTGCTCCCCGTTCTCCCTCACCGCGGCATCGCACCACGTCCCCTTCGTCACCGGAAAACTAGCTAGCGCGGCCGATGGAGGTGAGGTCGCTGGAGACATGCTACTGACAGAAATACCTCCTGTGTTGATGCTGAAAAACAAAGTGCGCGTTCTTGTAGATAATGTCCCTGTGATGGCTCTGGTGGACACAGGCGCAACAATTTCTGTTATGAGTGTCTCTTTTAAACACGTGTTAGGGCGAAAGGTTTTGTTTAAATGGGACGAAGGTTCAAAGTTCTGTGGAGTAAGTGGCGAGCCGTTGCGACCTATTGGGGTGTGTAGTGCTGACGTGTTCTTGGGAGGCCATGTTATTACGACAGAGTTTGTAATTATTCCTCGGTCGACCCATGATGTTATTCTCGGCATGGACTTCTTGCGGGAGTGTGGGGCTACTGTCGACTGCCGCACAGGGAAAGTATTCATAAGTGGTGCGATTCCATCAGGACTCCTGGAGAACCCTGTAGATCGCGAAACTACACTGTGTGTTTGTGGTGATACGGTCATACCTGCGTCATCTACCGTTTGCGTTCCCGTTGTCTGTTGCGGCGCCGATTCGGACAGCTTCGAAGCTACCGTAGAACCGATGCACTTTAACTGTGTGAAGAAGAATGTGTTGGTGCCACATTGTGTGGTGTCAATCAAAGGCGGACGCACTGGCTTATGGACAGTAAACTGTTCTAAGGAGCCCGTTATACTACCAGACGGAATGAAATTAGCCTTCGCCAGGGAACACGCGTCCTTATCAGTGGCTGAACTTACAGATGTGCCGGAAGAACCTGATGGCCACAGTTCGGAAACAGCCCTTATGTCGATGGTAAATAAATCGCTCAGCACGAGTGAACGCCGAAAGTTAGTGCGTGTGCTTTCGAAGCACGTTTCAGTATTCGACTTTGCGCAGAAAGACAAAATGCCTGCGATCCCTGCGTCTCGAACGCGCCATACCATCAACACGGGTTCGGCAAATCCGATTAGACAAAAGCCATATCGTGTTTCACCATCAGAGCGCCAGATTATCAACGAACAAGTGCACGAAATGATGAAAAAGGGAGTCGTACAAGAGTCAGCGAGTCCGTGGGCAGCTCCAGTGATTCTTGTTAAAAAAAAAGATGGATCTTGGAGATTTTGCGTCGACTATCGCCGTTTGAATGCTATAACAAAAAAGGACGTGTACCCACTTCCACGTATTGATGACGCAATAGACTGCCTTCATTCCGCCTCTTACTTTTCCTCAGTAGATTTACGATCTGGCTATTGGCAAATTCCGATGCATCCTGACGACAAGGAGAAGACTGCCTTTGTAACCCCTGACGGCCTCTTCGAATTTAATGTGATGCCATTTGGATTGTGCAACGCTCCGGCAACTTTCGAGAGATTTATGGACACTGTTCTGCGCGGCTTGAAGTGGAACATCTGCATGTGCTACCTCGATGACGTCGTCATCTTTGGCCGCACCTTCAGTGAACACAACTCGCGCCTGGATATTGTCCTGAACTGCATCAGAAACGCTGGTCTAGTTTTAAACTCTAAGAAATGCCACTTCGGTGAACGCCAAACCCTTGTGCTTGGGCACCTTGTCGACAAGGATGGCATCCGCCCTGATCCCCAGAAAACAGCAGCCGTTGAAGCGTTCAGTGCACCGCGCTCTGTCAAGGAGCTCCGTAGTTTTCTGGGGCTTTGTTCCTATTTCCGCCGATTTATTCCGAAATTCGCCGACGTCGCGTATCCGCTGACATGCCTGCTACGAAAGGACACCCCCTTTGAGTGGACTCCGGAGTGCGACTCTTCTTTTCGTCAGTTGAAGTTTCTGCTGACGTCACGACCGGTTCTTCAACACTTCAGTCCTTCAGCTCCGACGGAACTCCATACGGATGCGAGTGGCATAGGTATTGGTGCCGTCCTAGTTCAACGCTACGGTGACCGCGAACACGTGATCGCATATGCAAGCCGCTCATTAAGTAGGCCCGAGCAGAATTACACTGTCACGGAACAAGAATGCCTCGCGGTAATATTTGCGGTTCAGCGGTTTCGTTCTTACCTGTATGGACGCCCCTTTACAGTGGTCACCGACCACCACTCATTGTGTTGGCTTGTGAATCTTCGTGACCCTTGTGGCCGTCTTGCGCGCTGGGCGCTCCGACTGCAAGAATACAGCTTCACCGTATCTTATAAGAGCGGTCGACGACACGCTGACGCGGACTGCCTCTCGCGTATGCCACTTAGCATCACGGACTGTGACGCCGACGACTTCGATCACCTCGTGGCTTCTGTGTCGCCGCGTTTTCCAGACTTCGACTGCTTCAAAGCCGAACAGCGAAAAGACGATAAATTAACGCCGCTCTTCGCCTCGACGACAGCAAACCATTTCTGTGTACGTGATGGACTCCTGTATAAGAAGAACTTTTCCAGCACTGGCGCACGTTTCCTCCTAGTGGTACCGGAGAGCCTTCGCACAGCGATTCTGAGTGCTATGCACGATGACCCTACGTCTGGCCATTTAGGTTCGGCGAGGACGCTCTACCGGATTCAGGAGCGCTTTTATTGGCCTGGAATGCGACAGTCTGTTGAGACGTATGTGGCCAGTTGCTTGCAGTGTCAGCGCCACAAACGGCCATCTACTGCTCCAGCTGGTCTCCTGCAGCCGATCCCGCCTCCATGCACGCCTTTCCAACAAGTGGGCATTGACTTCGTAGGTCCATTTCCAAAATCAGCCAAGGGAAATCGTTGGATAGTTGTTTGCGTCGACTACCTCACGCGCTACTGCGAGACGGCGGCCGTGCCCTCCGCAACTGCCACTGACGTTTCAACATTCCTGCTGCAGTATGTGATCCTGCGACATGGTCCGCCTCGCGTGATCATCAGCGACCGTGGACGACAATTCACAGCGGACGTCGTAGAGGAGCTGCTTCGTTTGTGTGGATCCCACTTGCGTCACTCGACACCATACCATCCACAAACGAATGGGCTTACGGAGCGCACCAACCGAACAATTGTAAACATGCTATCCATGTATGTTTCATCCGACCACAAGAACTGGGATGACGTACTGCCTTTTATCACGTACGCGTTCAACACCGCCAAGCACGAGACTACCGGCTATAGCCCTTTCTTCCTGCTGTACGCACGGCCACCCCGGTACACAATCGACACTGTTTTCCCTTTCTGTAGTCATGAAAATCCCACTGTCGCCGAGACTCTCTGCCTTGCCGAAGAAGCTCGTCGTATTGCTCGTTTGCGCACTTTGGCATCGCAGGACAGATCAAAAGAACGCTACGACATTCGCCACCGTCCGGTAACCTATCGCCCTGGTGATTTAGTCTGGCTGTGGACTCCAGTACGGAAACGCGGGTTATGCCAAAAGCTTTTGGCCACCTACGATGGACCATTTGTTATTCTTAACAGACTCACGGAAGTAACGTATAACATAGCTCGCCTCACGGCGAGTGGTAGAAGAGCTGCCAAGACACAAGTGGTCCATGTCGCCCGCTTGAAATTGTTCACGTCCAGGCAAATGGATTAACTCACCCGGCGGGCTTCGTCTGTGACGAGGGGAATGTTACGCATGAAGAAAACGAAGACCAGTGAACGTGCTTGTGGTCCCGAGTAGAGGCAGGAAGAAGAAACGACGCTGAGTTGATTAACCAGCTGGCCGCTCTTGCGCTCACCTTCGATCGCGACCTAAAAGTAAACGGTCCCCTTCATCCGTAAGGGTTAAAGACGGTCTCCTTCGCACGTAACAATATATATATATATATATATATATATATATATATATATATATATATATATATATATATATATATATATATTGTAACAGATACAAAAGGCACGGACAAGAGAAAAGAAGGGAAGACGAAGAGGGCGAAGCGTTGGAGAGGCCGAGCTGCGCTACTATCACGCGACGATCATCATCCATCGCCTGTAAATAAAACCATTTCTTCGCAACTCTTCGTAACAGTTGTGGTGGAAGGTGCTGGGTAATCGACACCCGAAGACGGAGGCTGAACCAGAAATTCTTCGACGGAGCCGTCGCATTGCTGGACTCCCACCGTATCTACCGGAGCTGAATATGTCCCACGACGCAGCTGCGCCGACAAGTTCCGTTCTGCAACTGAGAGATGCGCGTCCCTTCGCCGGAAGATCGGACGAAGACGTCGAGGAATGGCTCGTCCATTATCACCGGGTGAGTGCCGCCAACAAGTGGAACAGCGCTTCTCAGCTTTCGAACGTCGTGTTCTTCCTAACGGATACTGCGTTGCTGTGGTTCGACAATAACGAGGAAACGTTCACAACATGGGGAAGATTTGTTTCCGAAATCAAAGAGAGATTCGGCGACTCCGCGACGAAAAAGAAAAGGGCGGAACAGACGCTACTGCAACGTGCGCAAGTGCCAGGCGAAACCTGCACGACCTATATTGAGGCGGTAATAAAACTGTGTAGGATGGTGGACTCTGGAATGTCTGAGGAAGATAAAGTCGGGCACATCCTGAAAGGAATTGCCGAAGACGTCTATAATTTCCTCATCGCAAAGGACAACCTGGCTTCCGTCACTGACATCATTCGGCATTGTCGTACTTTCGAGCAGCTGAAAACGAGGCGCATCACGCCGAAGTTTGGCAGGCTAGCCAATGTGACAACAGTTGCAAGCGTGGACAGCAACCAGCCCCTCGATCTTGCATCAACGATCAGACAAATAGTTCGGGAAGAGCTCAGCCTGCACGCACAAGCGACACATTCAGGCACTCACAGCTTCCGCTTATCACCAGATTTCCAGTCAAACGTGGCATCCATCGCCCCGTATCCTGCGGCGAGGGGCACCGAGGATTATGAACTCGCGCCCCGACAGCAGCCACGTCTCTACGACAGAGGCGCTACTTATGACGCTCGGCCACAACGAGAGCAGCCGCGGTTTTACCCCCGAGGTCCTGTGACTTCTGTCAGGCCGCGACAAGAAGGGCACCGACCCTACTACCACGACGTGACTTATGAACGATATGACGGATTTCAGCGAGGCGCAGAGACACGTTATCCACATGACAACGAACTTTCTCGCCGCCCGCAGCAGCCTAGCATCCGTTTCGAGGAAGATGCTGTGCACCACGACCCTCCCGTGTGCTACAACTGCGGTGCCACAGGCCATATAGCACGGTATTGTCGCCAAGGCCGTCAATCACGAAGGACACCAACAATGCTATCGCCACCCAGAACCCGTACTTCATATGACTTGCGGACGACCGATTCCCTTCCAATGGACCACTTCCCACACGAGACCAGACGCAGCGATTCGCCAACTTCTGAGCGGAGTTTGACGCCACCAAATAATCGTCCCCGTCGCTCTCCGTCCCCTCGGCGCCGTTCTTCGTCACCGCCGCCGGGAAACTAGCATCCGCGGCCAATGGAGGTGAGGTCGCCGGACGGTCTTTGCCAGAAATTCCTCTGCCTGTTGTGATGCTCAAAAACAAAGTGAATGTCTCGATTGACGGAATACCGACCATGGCGTTAGTTGATACTGGGGCGACTGTGTCTGTGATGAGCCTCGCTTTCAAGAACCGTCTAGGCCACAAAGTTATGTTTTCTTGGAACGACGGTATTACTTTTCGTGGAGTGGGCGGCGAGTGGCTTCATCCCCTTGGTGTTTGTGCTGTGAGTGTTTTGTTGGCTGGGAAAGTTTTTGTGTCGGAATTCGTTGTTCTTGCTCGTTGTTCGCACGATGTTATTCTTGGTATTGATTTTCTTGAACAGTGCGGCGCTTCCGTGGACTGTGGTTGTGGCGAAATATCATTGAACAAGTTAATTATATCAACAGATTCCGAACAAAGCTCGCGTGGCGAACACAGGGACACAGACACACTCAGTGTTCTTGATGAAGTGATTGCACCATCGTGGTGCCTGACGCCCGTTCGTGTTTCTGCAACTACTGTTGACGCTGATTGTGTTGATATTGTAGTTAGGCCTCTCCGCATAAACTGTGCTAAAAAAGATATACTTGTGCCCTGCTCTGTCGTGTGCATGACGAAAGGAGTCGCCACATTGTGGGCGCTGAACTGTTCCGCCACGCCGGTTGTCCTTCCTCGCGGTATGAAAATCGCTCTCTTCGATAAAGCCACATGTAGCTCAATAGCAGCACTAACTACGGACGTCTCTACAGCTTGCTCTCCTTGCGATAATAGCCATTTTGAAGAGCTAATGCTTGGCATGATCAGCAAGGCTCTCGGTACGTCGGAACGGCAAGCACTGGTACATGTCCTTGCCAGGCATGAGGCTGCATTCGACTTCACGCATGGAGATGCACCCCTTCATTTGCCGTCGTCCCGCGCTCGTCACAGAATAGATACCGGCTCCGCACACCCCATCCGCCAGAAGCCCTACCGAGTGTCATCCTCCGAGCGAAAGGTTATTGCACAACAAGTCAAGGAGATGATGGACAAAGGTGTCGTTCAAGAGTCTTCTAGTCCTTGGGCAGCCCCAGTAATCCTGGTCAGAAAAAAAGATGGCTCCTGGAGATTCTGCGTGGATTACAGACATCTAAACGCAGTGACGAAGAAGGATGTCTATCCACTACCGCGAATAGATGACGTCGTTGATTGCTTACACGCTGCTTCTTACTTCTCAACACTTGATTTGCGATCGGGGTATTGGCAAATACCTATGGACCCTGCCGACAAGGAAAAGACCGCTTTCGTGACTCCAGATGGCCTATTCGAATTTAATGTTATGCCTTTTGGCCTTTGCAATGCTCCTGCCACCTTCGAAAGATTCATGGACACAGTACTACGTGGTCTGAAGTGGGAGATATGCATGTGTTACCTCGATGATGTTGTAATCTTTGGCCGCACGTTTGAAGAACATAATCAACGCCTCAGCCTTGTTCTCGACTGCATCGAGAAAGCTGGGCTGGTTCTAAACTCAAAGAAATGCCGCTTTGGCGAACGTCAAACACTGGTCCTGGGACACTTAGTTGACAAGGATGGCGTCAGACCCGATCCTCGTAAGATTGAAGCGGTGAGCTCCTTCAAGCCACCACAATCAGCACGAGAACTTCGCTCATTCATTGGCCTATGTTCATATTTTCGTCGTTTTGTTCCCAGGTTTGCCGACATCGTTTACCCGTTGACAAGTATTTTGCGACAAAATGCATCCTTCAATTGGACACCAGAGTGTGACGCATCATTTTCTCAACTGAAATTTATACTAACGTCAGCACCGCTCTTGCGTCACTTCGATCCGTCTTGCCCAACTGAAGTTCACACTGATGCTAGTGGAATTGGGATAGGAGCGGTGCTTGTACAACGTCACAGTGGCGCAGAACATGTAGTCGCATATGCCAGCCGTTGCCTGAGCAAATCTGAACGGAATTATACGGTTACGGAACAGGAATGCCTGGCAGCTGTTTTCGCCATACAGAAGTTTCGGTGTTATCTTTACGGTAGACCATTCAAGATTATCACCGACCATCATTCTTTATGCTGGCTGGTCGGTTTGCGTGATCCCTCTGGTCGCCTCGCACGTTGGGCACTGCGCCTCCAGGAATACGACTTTGTGGTGTCGTACAAGAGTGGCCGTCGTCACGCTGACGCAGACTGCCTCTCTCGGATTCCTCTTGCGGCTACCGACTGCGATGCTGAGAATTTTGACGACTGTCTCGCTGCTGTTACTTCTACGTTCCCTGACGCGGCAGACTTTCAGCGAGAACAACGGAGTGATGTTACCCTCGATCCGCTTTTTGTTGCCGCCCGTACTTCTCAAGGCAGTGGTCGCTTTACCGTCCGTGATAAATTACTCTACAAAACTAATTATTCCGGGCATGGAGCGCGTTTTCTGCTTGTTGTCCCGGAGAGCCTTCGCTCCGACGTTCTACGCGCCATGCATGATGATGTGACATCCGGCCATTTCGGTTTCGTACGAACACTACACCGCACGCAGGAGCGCTTTTACTGGCCCAAGATGTACGAAACAACCAAGCGCTATGTCGCTAGTTGTGAAACGTGCCAACGTCACAAGCGACCGACCACCGCAGCCCCGGGTCCCCTTCGGCCATTGACACCACCCAACACGCCATTCGAGCAAGTAGGCATTGACCTTTTGGGTCCATTCCCGTTATCTAGCAACAAGAACCGTTGGATAATTGTCTGCGTAGACCATCTTACACGGTATGCAGAAACTGCAGCCATACCGTCTTCCACCGCCGCTTGCGTGGCGGTCTTCCTGTTGCGTTCCGTGGTCCTTCGTCATGGCCCACCACGTGTCATCATCAGCGACCGTGGTCGCCAGTTCACTGCTGATGCCATTGAAGAGCTACTTCGTTTGTGCACTTCCCAGTTCCGTCATTCCACGCCGTACCATCCACAGACCAATGGCCTCGTTGAAAGGACGAACAGAACGCTGACCAACATGCTTGCCATGTACGTCTCCTCCAATCATAAGAACTGGGACGACGTGCTGCCCTTCATCACTTACGCATACAACACGGCGAAACACGAAACCACGAACTATAGCCCATTTTATCTCCTCTATGCCAGGTTACCGCGAAGCCCTCTGGACACTTTCTTACCGTTCGTTCTGCACAGTGACGATTCTGTATCGAAGACTTTGTGTCTCGCCGAAGAAGCGCGTCGAATAGCTCGTCTTCGTACTCTGGCCTCGCAAAGTCGTTCGAAAGAGCGATACGACAACCGTCACGTACAAGTATCGTTGGAAAAAGGTGACTTGGTCCTCCTTTGGACACCGCAACGCAAGCGTGGATTGTGCCAAAAGTTATTGTCAAAATATTCAGGCCCATTTGTAGTTGTGGACCGCCTGAGCGAACTCACTTACGTCATAGCTCGCCTACTGTGCAATGGTCGGCGATCAAGCAGAACTCAGCTGACTCACATTGCTCGCCTGAAGCCTTTCTACCCTGCTTGCGCATCCTGACTCGCCCCACGGGCTTCGTCTGCTTGCGGGGAAATGTAACAGATACAAAAGGCACGGACAAGAGAAAAGAAGGGAAGACGAAGAGGACGAAGCGTTGGAGAGGCCGAGCTGCGCTACTATCACGCGACGATCATCATCCATCGCCTGTAAATAAAAACATTTCTTCGCAACTCTTCGTAACAATATATATATATATATATATATATATATATATATATATATATATATATATATATATGTGTGTGTGTGTGTGTGTGTATATATATATATATATATGTGTGTGTCTGTGTGTGTGTGTGTGCCTTCAAGTCTCACCCCCTAAAATGAGTAAATTTCAATATGTGCGATGTCATTCGTTAAAACTTATTGTAATTAATTTTTTAATTTAGTCCAATATAGGCATTTCAAATTTTTTTGCAAGTAATGTCTGCCTCTTCGAGTAGACTAGCTCATGGACTAGAATTGTGCTACCTGCCACACACAATCTTTAAAAAAATTTTTGAAAGTGTTTGCTGACACCCTGTATACACACATGACAACAGCGCGCACATCTGCAGTTTCCATTAAAGTTTTGCTTTCCTTTTTTCCCTCCAAGCAGAGCTGCGAGTCGAGCGAAGGGTCTTTTGTCTGCCCGCTTGTTAATTAAATTAGCATCCTAGTAGGTTGTTGCGAATTTTGTTACAAAGCGTACTTTTCGATAGGGACTTTTATTCTTAGTGCTGCTACATCTGTTATTAATTGTTGTGTTTCATTTAGGGATAGCGTAAGGCAAGAATTGAACATAAGGCAATAAGGCTATATTTGCTCTGTATTACAAACCCATTGAAGAGGGGTAGTCATTGCCGACAACAGTATCATCCTGTATATGTTTATTTCAAAAGAAAAGAAAGCAGAGAACATTTTGACGTCTTTAATTTTCCCACTTCGCTGTTTGACCTCCAGTCTGTGAGCCGCCCTTTGCGCACGTCTCCCTTCGGGCTTCGCGTTCCACGTCACTTAAATTAGTGAGAGTCGCACCGTTCAACCTTGAGAATGGCGCAGCGCTTTACCTAGCTTTCCAGTTCTTTAACCTTTGCAGGGTTACGTTTTCTGCTGCGTGAGAACGTCGTGGCTTATCCCTCCTTCCGCCCCTCCCGTACACTTCGTGTGGGTGTTTTTGTTTGTTTTCTTTTTAACTAGCCCCCAAACAAACTCTCTCTCGAAGCTGAAAGTGCACGTAGCGTTGTTGGTCGCCATGCCAACAATACTGTAATAGCTAGGGCTCAGTTGCGCATTACAAAAAAAGCAAGAACCTAAAGACAGTGGCATAATTGAGAAGCGTTGTAAATACAAAAAAATATTCAAGAATTAAGAGCAAGAATGGAATGTCCACGGTTCAATTCTGCATATACTTTTGCGCACATCACGTGCGAAACTACTGCGGCTTTTGTACCGCATCACGTGAACAATTTGCGCACCAGCGAGTCGTCACTCACAGACAGTCGTCTGCTTCAGATCTTCGTCTCAACGCCTCCGTTCAACAATGTCGCGTGCGTCTTTCAACGAGTTGCTGATAGAGGAAGTGGCAAAGCGCCCGCTTTTGTGGGACTTCTCACTCGTAGATTACAGAAAAACCGCGAATAGGACTTCCTTGTGGGAAGAAATCAAGGCAGCGCTTGAAGTCGTCGATCCTGGAAGTACGTATATATAAATGTTCTTATCTTTGTGGCGTGAAAACATATTTAGGTGTGCACATTACGTCTCAAACTTTAACTTAGGGAACAGCCAGGTAACGCACGCGCGACACTAAAAAACCGCGTTCTCTTTCTTTTTAAATTTTTTTTTGTATATTGGGGTGATTTCCGCGAAACGTCCCAGACCCAAAAGTGATCATTATTGATTTTCTTGAAAAAAATTGCGCTAGATGGCTTTTGTGTGAATATGATTTTACCAAAATATTTTGGTCAATTTTTTTCCACGTGAGCGCTGTTTGTAATTTCTGCAAAGTAGGAAAATTTGGTTGGAGGTACATTTCTTTTTAACTCAGGTTTCAAACTAGGCGCAATAACAATTTTTTTTTTCAGATAATTTTGTTTGCATCCTTGTTTCATATGACGTCATAATTTAATGCATTTGAGAATTTTCCATGTTTATTTGCTTTTTAACTAGCCCCCAAGCTAAGTAAAAAAGCAATAAAATTTGCATTTTTAGAACTTCTTTGCTTAAACTGTTTTTTTTTTTCAGCTACCATAATTTTTCTCCCTTTTTGCCTGTTACTGTAGTGTGTGCAAAAATAATTTGAAGTTATTAATAAATACATATCGTTTTAGAAAAATGCCTCCAAAGTTTGCAAGAAATCAATTTATTCTGATATTGAAGCCAAGTTTAAATATTAAGGCCCTCCAGATAAATATATGTCAGATAGCTCAACATAAACATTGACCTCCTAGCGTGTGATTTAGAAACTTTCGTTCGAGTAAATTTTGTCTGAGGCAATTGTGGCAATTTCCAATGCAGATTATTATATGCAAATTTTTAAAATATCCGATGCATTTATTAGTCTGATAGAAGTTGCTACAAAAGTACAGTTTATTTATTTCCTGACTGTCCAATAGCATTCCTGACATATTAGTCTAAAGGGTGTCCCAACTAACGTTAGCCAAGTTGTTCAATCAAAAAAAAATGTTTACAAAACGTGCTGCAAGGTACAATCTCGCGACCTATGGTGTCAGATAGTTGCACCTCTGGCGACTGAACACCATATGTTTTATAATTTTACCTTGCACAGCCTTTTTCTTAATTTGTGGACAGCTTGACTAATGTTAGATGGGACAAAGGATGCAAGTAGTATATACTAATGCCTATACAGTGTGACATGGTGCTTGATGTTAGGAGTTCTACAGATGAATGCTTCTGCTATTATACATGATTGTAGCCTGTTACTGCAACTAATGTTTCTGTTGCAGTATAATGCCATCTCTAACGCCACAATCTAAATTACACGTGGTCTTGATAAGGCTCGATATGTCAACAGGAGAGAGTAACAAGCTTTATTGATGAGCTGCAGAGGTTAGCCTGGTTGTTCGCCTGTCAATGAGTCCCAAATGGAAGTCACTGGATTAGTGCAAACAAAATAGTTAGGAACTATAGCAATAGCATAACTATAATTTCAGTTCCAAAATGAGATATATTTTAGTGAGAGCATATAAATTTTCTGTCAAGTTAGAAAACTGCCTAAAGATTTACTTATTTGTTTTCAACTGGCACATACTTGATGCAAATTTTTCTAGCATATATATATACAGTGTGCAAGAGATTGCACCTAGTGAAATGATGGGCAAGTTATTGAAGTGAATTGCGATTGTGTGTGTGCATTTCAATATAATTTGCAAGTGTCGAACATTTCTTGCATCCAACTGTAAATCTCGAGGCTCATAGGCTATTCATTGCCAATAACCTTATAGGCTATTATTGTTTGCATTGGTATTTTTGTTGTGGTACAGTTCCATACAATTGGTGCACCCCTCATACAAAAGTAGTAACAGCACATGCACAGTTATTAGTGTATCAGGTCTATTGTTCCGTAATCCAATAAGAAGAAACAGGTGGCCAATGCACTTCGTTTATTGTTGCTTGCAGAACTCATGTAATCATACAGTACCGCTTTAATCTAGGACATAGCATAGCTTCACAAAAAATGTAGCAACCTTCTTCTGACATCAGTATTTGTTCACAATTACATGGCAGCATGACTGAGGCATTAATCAAGTACGGCTCATAGGGTGTGGCGGAATGCAAGTGAAGTGCCACACAATGTAATTACATGGCAGCATGACTGAGGCATTAATCAAGTAGGGCTCATAGGGTGTGGTGGAACGCAAGTGAAGTGCCACACAATGTAATGATTATTTTAAATGTTACTTTCTCCGCAGAAGTCATGAATGTGCAGTAGAATTTTCATGCATGGTTATTAGTGGCCAGTCATCACTAGGCATTGGTATTTATATTTTCAGAAGTTGCAATTATTGGTGAATTGTAAAGCATAAAAACTAAATCTAGAAAATATGTGTTACACATTACGCTGCTTTGTAATGTTCAGCCTTGCTAAACAAGCATTTTTTCTCCTTTTTCTGTTATGTACAATTCTTAGTTACACTGGACGAGATCCAAAGCCGGTGGCGAAATTTGAAGGACACAGATCGAAGAAAAATTAAGGAACTTAAGGACGAGACAACGAGTGGATCTGGCTCCAAATCCAAATCACGACAATGGCCCTACATGGAGCGAATGCAATTCATGTCAGACTTGATGGAGCCACGCCAGTAAGAACCATTGAATCACACTGCATGCTTTCAAGCAGGAACACTTCCTTAAATAAATTTTCAATCAATGCAAATTCTGCAGGAGCCACAGCAATATGCACGAGGAAGTGGAGGTGCATGAACTATTCGAGGTTGGCACACCAGCCAGTGACTTCCAGCCAGAAGAACCAGAAGGCGACCGCGAGCCAGACGGCGATGACCAGCCAGAAAACAAGCAAGGGAAAAAGACCTCGGACGACGGGCATTCCACACAACCTTTGTTTGAGGATATTTACAACTTTCCAGAATGCCCTCCCGAGACGCCTGGACCCTCTGGCACTCCAGCCCCCCGGCCACAGAGGCAAGGTATTAAAAGGAAAAGAGAAACCACAGAGTTGGAGGTAGTTGATGCCCAGCTTGCAGCTGTGAAGACCGCTTTAGCAGCATTTAAGCCATTAACATCTACAGGGTAGTTTCTACTGTCACTGGAGGAAGCAATGAATGCAACCCCGAAACATATGCAGTCCTACCTACGACAAGAAATGCTGAATGTAGTTTTATCTTATAGTCGTGGGGTGTTCCCTGACCTGATTGTGCGGAAACCAGACCCGAACACTGGCATCTTTGAAGACAGACCAGAAGATGAATAAAACTACTTTGCTTAAGAGGAAGCATTAGCTCGGGCCCAACTCCGATGCAGCCAATTCAAATACATGTAAAACGAAAAAATGTTTTGATAAGATAACCCCTCGACCGATTTTAAATAAATTTATTGCATTTGAAAGAGAAAGCTAAATTATAGTGACTGTTGGAAGTGGAATTTCGATTTAGGGCTTGAATTTTGTTAAAACGATTTTCAAGTATTTGACCATATGAATAATGTAGAAGCACAAAGTTTACAAATTCATTGCTCTGGATCAAGAACAGATATCGCATTTCTGTAAACAGCATCCATTAGATCATTCAAAGCGGACAAATTGGATGTGTGATTTTACATATGTGAATTTGTTACGTTGGTTACAAGGGTTCTGCAAAAGCTGTATTTCCATACTGCTAATTTTTTTTATATTCATGTGTAACATATCAATTTTGTCCGCTTTAGATGTACTATTAGATGCAATTCACATAATTGTATTATCATCTTTTGTTGCCGAGTTAGAGTTGTAAACTTGATAGTGTTGTTCTTTTGACATTTTTTTATTTTTGCCAATTTTTAATAAAACATCCACGACCTAACTAAAAAATTCGAAACCAACAGTCAATCGAGCTTAAGTTTTTTTTTTTTAATGCAACAAACATCATCGAATTTGGTGCAGTGGTTGCCGAGGAAAACATTCTCCTTTTACAATTTAGATAGGAGCACCCGAGCTAAAGCTTCCTCTTAAGGGACACTAAAGAGAAACACTGTCAGTTTAGATCCAATGAAATAAATATTTAATTTTCACTAATTTTGCAGCAATAGTTTTGTTAGTAGATGAGAAAAAAAAGTAAATATTCAGTTTTTCTAATATTGCACGGAAAACTCAGAGCTGGTATGCCAGTGAGATGTCAGATTTCTAAATATTTTTCTCGTATTTGAGTCATTGTGGCGCAGTAAAAGTTATTGAAACTTGCTAAGCTCAGTTTTCCAAAGAAGAGATATATGGGCGAGCTGGGTGGACTTTTGTATACTTTGTCTTCATCCATGTTAAAGTTGCATTTTTTGCCTTGTCAGTTCAGTTTCTGGCTCTTCTGAATCATAAAGGACAAAATAACTAGCCTCGACCAGACACTACCAAAATCTTTGACACTGTGGTGAGCCAGGGCAGGAACGTCAATATGACGTTGCTACCCATATTTTTTTTGTATACCTTTCCTCGCTTTCTGGGCTTCTGCTTATGGTAAGCAAACCTTTTTTACGTTTGCTAAATTACTACTTTATTAATATAGATAAAACAATTTTTCTCTTTAGTGTACCTTTAAAGCTTACACTTCGTCACAGGTCAAGAACGCAGTAGCAGCCACTTGCATATAAGTTGCTGGCACCATTTGCCATACTACTGCACTCCATGGAAATAGTGCACCTAGTCTAATTCTGTGCACACGATAAAAATCAGCATGGAAAACAAATGCAACACCAAGAGAAGGTAACAGCATGAGCACTCTTCAAGCTGAAGCTTAATAGAATAACACACAAAAGGAAAACACTAGCTGAACGTATGTGGCATCGAGTCAGATTATGGAAGAAATAAGCAAGCAGCTGCATCCTACGATCAACAAGCAGATAGAACGTTAACAGGCCCCTTTGCATAAGGAAAGCTTCTACAAGTTTACTTTGGGAAGACTGCCAACTGTGTAAATGAGCATCTAAGTCAGCACAATACATTAAAGGGAATGTCTACCTCGCTGCTCTCGGTACATAGTAACAGTTATAGTTGCAAGCTTTTGTTCAAGTAAACTGAAATTAGAAAGAACCATGAAGATGAAAATCTGCAGGAACTCATTTTTCATATTTATACAGAGGCAGCACAATAATTGGGTACCTCAACCTTCTCTTTGCTAGATAGTGAGATGCAGCTGCTAGTTAATTTAGTTCCATGATGTAACTTAATGGCATGCACATTGAAGTGTGTTTGCCTTTTGTGTGTTCCTATAATTAAACTTCAGTTGTTAAAAAGCACACTTCCCGTGCCATTCTCATTGTGTTGCCATTATTTTTCATGCTAATTTTAAGCATACATCCACTCCAACTAGCGCAATTTTCTACCTCATTGCAATCTTGTATAGTGTACCTAGTTGTAACATCCCTGTTCAGCATAGTGTTACAAACAGTCACTACACAGAGCTTGTGACACAACAGCACTTGAGTAAGGTGAACATGGTCATGGGCAAAGCAGAGAGGAGGTGAATCAGGGGCACCATTCACAAAAACTTTCACTAGAATTGTTCACAAGAGGAAACTCAAACCAACTGCCAAAACCACTGATGAACAAATAGCTTTGCGAGTTCAGCCCCACATAAAGTGATTCACAAGTGCATAATCATATGTTCCCCTCCAAAGCATTTGCCATTGTATTCTTGACCTGTCGCTGGCGATAGTGCTCCAGCAGAACCACACCAGCAGTGCAATAAGTAAAAGTGATTACATTTTTTGTGCTGTGATAGTGCAATAAGAAGTTTTAAATGTAGCTTGTATTTGTTTCTTTACTAGACCTCAAAGGCACAACATGGGCATTACATGAAGGGTGGGCATATAGATAGTGTTTGAATATGTTGATTAGTTTATAACAAATAAGTGGTAAAAAGCGAGTTGAAATAGTTGTCAGTTGCAGTAGTGATAAAAATGGACAGATCATTTCAATCGTATTATATGGATGAAGGAGTGCTGAAATGTAACTGTGTGAGCACGTGGTGGGCAAACTGAATTCGCATGGATGGGATGCCATGGCCATAAAAGATGAGTGTGCTATTTCATGGCAGGGTATTATGGAACCTGTGGAAAAGACAAAAGTGGGCGATTTTATGTTGGGAGGTGAGGTGCAGTTGTCAGCAAAAACTGTGTTCATCCAAGGAATTGATGGGACGTTAGTCCCTGAATAACACAATGAGGGCTTTTTCATGGAATGTAGATAGCTGTAGAAGGGCATCATGGTGTAATAGCACGAAGGAAGTGTTAGCAAACCGACTGCATTTCCAAGGGAAGCAATATATTCACTAGTGTGAGATTTAGATTACATTTTGAAGCAATAAGAACTCCCCGACCCCTACAATTGCTTGGCCCGTCTTTGTGAAACATGTCAGAATTGATAAAATAGGCTGATAGAGAGAAGAATACTTGATTAGAGAGAAAGCGGAAAAGTTGGCCAAACGAACATGTCCCTGGCTTGCTACTCCACACCGAGGTAAAGAGGAAGGGTAAAAAGATTCCCGAAGTATCGATGGTCTGGTTGTGCCAGGTTCCAACTAGCACACTTTGTAACCAAAAATTACACCACACAAAGATTGTATATATTATTTCAGCTCGCAGATATCATCAAAGTGCATAAACTTCATGATCTTCAATTATTTCCTTGAATTTCTTATGTACCACACAAAGATTGTAAATATTATTTCAGCTCGCAGATATCATAGAAGTGCATAAACCTCATGATCTTCAATTATTTCCTTGAATTTCCTATGTTTAACCTAGCCCATTCTTGGGCCACTGGGTACGTGCCACCGTGACACATGGGCCTTTCTATACTAGTAAAAGCCTTGTTCGTTAGCTGGGTTTTATCATTAGACTTTGTATAACTTAGTGCCCTGTACGATGAGCCAAACGAGAACAAGGTGAAAGCAGGAACCAACGTTTCGACAAGTGGACTTGAAGAAGACAAGTCTACTTGTCGAAATGTTGGCTCTTGCTTTCACCTTGTTCTCATTTTGCTCATCGTCTTGAATTTCCATCTTCGCCTTCCCCGTGTTTTAGTGTCCTGTAATCATTTTTCTTTTAATTCCATTTGTGTTGGCACGAGCTTTGTTTATTTATTTTTCTGTTATTGTTTGTTAAGTATTATATAAGGATGTGTCCTTCTTCCTTTTGTAACTGTTTTCTTTACTTCCCGCTCACCTAATACTCCAACCTTGCAGCCTTTGAGGTATACAAAGAATAAATAAATAAATGCACAAGCATGTGTCATTCCTTTCTCTGCACACATCTCGCACCATACCGCCTTCAACAAACATCCCCGTGTTGAAGTCTCGCACACATCTCACACCATACTGCCTTCTACAAACATCACTGTGTTGATGTCTCGAAGTGCACATCCACATTAACTGCTATTTGCATTTTGGTATAGCATGTGAACAGCGTAGAGCATAAACAAACATCGCATGATATTAAGGTTGTGACCTATGCTATGCATAAACAAACCTTGCATAATATTCCTCATTGGATTGTCGAAAATAAGGGCAACTGTAAATATTGCAGTTACTTGACCAGCATTTACGCTTGACAAAAACTTCATTTCGTATAGATTCCAGCATGTCTGCTGAATCTGCAGTTTTTTGGCTAATTGATGTGGTCATTACTGTGTGGCCGCATCTTGTAGATTTGAAAACAAAGTTCAATAAATTGCTCTGTTGCAACATATTTACAAAAATGCGTACATCACTGCAATGACAGCACCTGAACTTGATACAAACACACGCACTATAGGATGTGGACAAACTAAGAACAAGCCGAGGACAAACTCCAGAACGTTTGCATCCTGATACTTATTAAAGTGAACATTTTCATTCTGTGGCTGTCAATGAGAGGGTGAAAGGAAACTTAATTGTGTTCGTGGAACAAAAACCCATTGATCAGCTTTCGAAATGAATAATTATAGCTAACTTTGACATTGAAGCAGCCTTCCGAGAGCAAGAAAAGGAATGAGCACTGAGCAGCTTTGAGCATTAAATTGGAGGCAATTCAAGCAGGCGTACAATTCTGCAAATAGAATCTGTTTAGGAATACCAGATATACGAATGAACATTGAGGCTTTCCTTTGTACATCCTTTGAGTAATCAAGTTTGAAATGACTACCATTACCATGTCATAAAAACGTTGATCTTATACCGGTTAAATACATGACTAGCTTAAGAAATCTGGATGATTGCTATAAATTACAGTGAAGGCACTATAACAGCTAATAACATTAATAATAATATTATTTTCACAAAACAGGCTAACCGTGAGAAGCGCGCGAGGCTTAGCAGAAAGGTGAAAAACCACGTTCCTGCATTATGCACAGCACGTATTGATATTGTCTTCTCAGAGGTTCACAATATACTAACAGCACGAGCCGCAGGACAACAAAGCGAACGGCAGGCGTGTCTTTCAGAATGCTATGATGCCACGTACAGGTTTCTACACAAATGACGGTAGCTGCTCATTCCACGTTCAGCAATCGCACACAGATCATTTGCGGCTTCGTTCAGGGGTAGGCGTGGGCTTTCGGGTTGGTGCAAGAATATGACTCGGAGCCGGAGCCACTTATGCGCAAACACAAGCAATACGCACACATAATTTCTCCAGAAGATGACGCTGAGCACGTGTAGCGCGAGGGTCTCGTTGAGCTGACACGACGACTTCGCTGCAGCCGAATTCAGAATACTGCATATGTGGTAAGGGTAGCTATATGAACTTGTTGACAGGTCATCTTATAAGTAGACAGAACGTAGACAGAACGACACAGACGTAGAAGGCACGAGATATAACACGCAGCACTGAACCACTGAACCACTTTAAAAGTCTCCGTGCATCGCACTGAGCTTCCGCAACCGCCGTTGCGCACTACGAAACAAATGTTAACTTCAACACGTTTCTAAATTACAAAACAAGCATATTATTTGCTCCTAATAAAGAAAAGTCAACAATATTATAACGTAAACGTTTTATTCATTACAATAAAATAATTATGCAACGTGTGCCACGAAACCTGGCAGTAAGCAACCCTGGGAATCGCACCAGTCGCATTGTTAAAATCGCAATCATGTGAAATGGGCCCTCTAAACATCGCTCTGCGACGCGTGCGACAGCACCGATTTTCGTCGTTCCAGTCGCAGCATGTGAAACAGGCTTGAGCCGGCAGAAACCACAGGGATTTAGCAGCAGCCCCTAGCAGCGTCTTTCCCTAGGCGTACAAGTACCTATCTGGGGGCAGAGAGAACGCTACTGGCCGACGTCATATCCGGTTTTCCTCCAAACCGGGTACAGCCGGCCTGCGGGGAGACGCTTCTGCCGGCTGCGGGGACGCGCCCTGGCGTCATGCCTAACAACGTACTCTCATCACCAGCGGTTTCGCGTAGCTTGTGAATTGTGGCCTACGCCGTGGCCAACGTTTTGTCGTGGCTGGCACGCAGACGCCTCTACGTGAAATTGGCGTAACTGTGTGCTGACGCGGTGGCGAGCCGAGGGTGACGCGACTTCCCGTCCCATCCATCGATGCGCCCTCTCCGCCCTGCCCATTGATACGAATCGGGACCTACGCCGGTGCGACAGTTTACGCTGCGAGGATCGCTGGGCGAAACCCATGCTCGGAACCTGTGAGATGGAGTCGTATTCTATCACTACTACTAATGACACGCAGCGCGATACCCTCAAGAGGAAACAAAACGCCCTTGCGATTACTGTGCTGCTCACGTCCTGTTAATGTAATTCGGCATACACGGACACGGCGTGAAAGCACTGAATAGTGTTTTAACGTATGTGCGCTGGCACAAAACGTTATAAACAGTCCCGAAAGAGCCTATATTGTGTTGTATGTTAAAATTCACTCCAGATATCAATAAATGTTGCAGGTATGTCCCAATTTCTTCACCTAATTGCACAGAACTCTCTCGGGCCGTTATTGCATTTTTATGGATTCCTCAATGTCCCAATATGCTGAATTTCAAGTACATTGAAGTTGTTGCAGATGCGAAATGCCACATTTATGATTCTCGCCTGTTAAAAATAGTTTAAGAATTTCTGTTCAAAAAGAAATTCCCATCTTTTTACGGCCCGCAGTGGTGGAGAACAGAGATCAACCGACCACATAAAACGAAATTGCGCAGCACTTTTATCTCGGCAGGAGAGACTTTCCCCTTCCCCACAAGAACTTAAATAGAGCGCAGGCATTGACCCTCAGATTATTGCACACAGGTTCATATCCCAACCCGGCTTTATTCCACAAAATTTATCCCGACACCTATGCCACTAGTTCTTGCAGGCACTGCAATGACATCGCTAGCCGAGACCATATGCTCTGGCGTTGCCCCTCGTTACGAGGCACGGAACAAATCAATGTGGACAAGTGGCTCTCCGCTATCGAGAGCCCCGATGCCGGGGCGCAACTATGGGCTGTCCAGAGGGCCCACGATGCGGCGGTCGGGCAAGGCCTGACTGTCCCAACGTGGGAGCGGCCCGCAGCGCGCTGAGTCGCGTACCTCAGGACCTTATTAAAGTTTTGCATCCATCCATCCATCCATCTTTTTACGACTGGGAGAAAAATGTTAGAGGTGGAAAGCTGTTATAATGGCATTGTGCAAACTAATACTTTAATTTAAGAGCACTGCTTTAAGTGAACTTCTAAAGCACAGCAATATTGCTTGCCTTTTTCTGTTTTATAAACTAAAATGTACATCTTTGAAAGGCAGCCTGACCCTCTTTAAATTCGAAATATTGGACACAGACTGGGAACAGTGCTTTCCAATGCACTTGCTGAAACTGCCTTATCAGAACACCCTAGTACACAATGCAGATCCGTTAAGAAGTGACAAGACAGTTTGACAATTTTAATCATTGAAAGACTTAGCGAAACTTTTTTTGGTTGTTTTTTCTTGCTTTCAGACGCTGCACATTGTCTTTTAAGGCATGTTTTCAGTGTTTCTTTTTCTATGGGGAGGGTGTGTTAACATCTTTTACACCATGTCAATTATGTGGTGCCATAATGTGTTCTTGGAAGGAGTCTTGCCCTTTCATTCAGTACAATATAATGTCGTTTTTTGTGTCATAGGCCGTTTTACATTTGAGTATGAATGTAGCATTTTGCTAAGTTTTGCCTCTGTCACCCAAGCTTGCAAGTTTCCTACCCACTGCTGGTGACATGTGACACATGTTACTTTTGTTCAATAAAAAGCAGTCTGTCACTTATCCTGTGCACGGGTTGTCTTTTTGAATTACAATTTGTTGCCTATATTAGTTCTTTTGTTGCATCTCAGATTAGGAATGGCTATCATAGTTGACATCATTTCACCATATTGCACACAATGTGGATATGTACTTGCAATATATGGCCACCATAAATATAAATAGAAGTTAATAATTCAATAATAGTCCCTTTGCATGGTGGGACAGCCATGAATTGTAGCTACAAGTTACCAGCGCTGCAAGTAGCACTGTTTGTGCAGAATATAGTTCAACTCTACTACTTTCAAACATCATTGTTTTTGTCTGCATTTGTATAGCTCCAATTACTGTGAACAACACACATCTGGTGGAAAAGTGGCTTGCACCTGCAGTTGGGCCCAATGAATAGCCAAATTTCTGCCCGTTCTCATATTATTAGCATATTAGTAGAGGCGGTCGTTCTTGTAGTAGCCTGTTTGCCCAGTGTAGAAGCCACTGCAGGTGTCAGGATCTTGTACACATCTTCGGCTTTGCAGAGGACACAGCATCTGGCACATAGTTAGTCACAGGCCATGTCTTTGTGGCAAGTTGGGTTTACTCGTTTGCAAAGGGAGAACCAAGCTTGTTGAATAAGAATTAAACCGCCTGTACACTCAGTGGCCTTCTTCATTTTGTGTGACATATATGGTTATAGCTACCCTTGCTTTATGCACTTCTTGTACGGCAGCAGTCCTGCTTTTGAAACACTCGGGATAGCTTTCAGCAAGCTGGACAGGAATAGCACTGAAAAACCAGCAGATGTTAATTGTCGCACTTGTCATGCGAAGCTTCATACAGTATGATGAGGGTGGAAATTAATGAGGGTGTTCCTCAAGGCCTTGTAGCACATGTCATGAGTTTGGAGCAACGTGATGCATAGCACTTTTCTGATCGCATAATAAAGGTTCAGCAGGTGTGCCCATGGTTTAAGTGCAGTGCAAGGTCAAGAAAACAGATATGTATGAGCAGCACCCTGGTAAAGGAGACGCTGGGAAAACTAATGGGAAGATTGTTGAACATCTAATTGGCCGAGTTGCTGGCTTCATCACGCAAAGTGTGATAAAGAGAAGGAAGTCATCAACACATCAGAATGTTTTTGCATATAGACACTGCTAAGGTTCTCAGGCATGCCAACAAGTCTTAGTGCGCAGGCTATGCATGACCAACTACATATGCCTTCTGTTTGGACAAAGAACTGCTCATTGTAACTGGATGAGGATGGAGTGGACAGAAATAAACGGCAGCTCCATTAATCTGGTTTCACTGGCATCAACACTGATTAGTAAGTCCGCATCGCCATACTCCGCAATGCCTTCTTGGGTGACATCAACAAGGACCAGCTTGAGGCAAGGGGTAATAGACATCTTTACAAGCTAAAAATGCAATCATGCATGGAGAGCACTTTGTGTCCAAAAAGTAGACACTTTCACAGGGGCACTGGAAAAGGAACATATTATTGACAGTGGGCAAATACAAGCTTCCCTGCTACTATACACCCAGAATTGTTGCCATGTAAAATCTGAAACAATCCCTCTCAAAGAGGAAATCATCTTTGTGTACCCATAAAGAGGGCAGCAGGCAAAGCCCCTTCAGCAATGATGACAGCTTCAAAAGGCCCACTTGCCCATCCTGAACGCTTCCTTGTTAGACTTTGCTGGGTGCAAGCATTCTACTGTCCAAAATTTGTCATGAGAGCACTGTTCGTTTGGTTGCAATACAGTTCAGAAGTGATTGCAACAAATTTCCCTTCCTAGTTGGTCTGGAGGCTCACGGTGCTCATGAAGCAACACCATGAGATAAGCAAGGTGACTGGATGCCTTTAAGCCCTTGTTCGTTTATCACACTGTTTTGTTAATAACAACCATGAGATCT
Organism: Dermacentor variabilis; assembly: GCF_050947875.1. NCBI lineage: Eukaryota > Metazoa > Arthropoda > Arachnida > Ixodida > Ixodidae > Dermacentor > Dermacentor variabilis. The sequence continues at coordinate 1,587,422 of NW_027460412.1, read as the reverse complement.
GAAACCAACAAGCTCAAGTTCGGCACTCTAATGGTTACTGTGGAGGATCCATAATAAAAAGCACAGAACAGAAAACTCAACGTAAAGGATAAGGCACCATTTAACACTTAGCATTGCTGCAGCCCACCCCCTTTTATTTTGTCTGGTCATGTTACATTTTTTTCTATAGGTAGGCATGAACTTATCCTGTGCACAGCTTCCTGCAGAGAGAATAGGTGATGTTCCCAATCGGTGTCCGATTTTTATATACAATATGTGCTGGCTCAAAGAGGCTCGAAACACTGCAATGGAAGCTTCTATTAGAAAAGGTACCTGGAAGAAAAAAAAACTGTGCTACAACCACCTTGGCAACATCTTGTCCCCTTAATATAAACTGTGCTTCCGTATCAACTTCAGCCCTCCAGTTTAGAGTAAGTACCAGTGCACTTATGAACAACGTATCAATTCTCAAAGAGCACGTGCAGTCCAGCCAGAAGCGTAGGCATGAATCCGCATTGTGCTCCTGCATTGAAGGTGAATAATGCATTACAAAATGGCGAATGTGCCTTAGTAAGCTTCCCGGCAATATGAATTTGCAATGTACAAAGAATTGTCAATAAAGCTTACCAAGAGCACAGATGCACTTGCAAATTATATCACAATTGAAAATAATGAGTGCCCTTTCCACTCTTGACATGCTTTACTGCACGATGCTACACGCCTGTATTGCGGTGTAGCAAGCTACGAAAAAAACGTTGCAAAATTCAGCTTTTTAAGATTACCTTTTTCGCAATACATGTATGTACTGCGGTGAAGCATACTAAAAGTGTAAAGGGGCCATTGTCACTGGAAATAAAAAGAGTTCTTTAATTATACACTCGCGCAACCGCCGCCTCTCAGGTCGCCTGAAAGGACATACTATGCTGCGTGATAGCGGTCCCCTCCCATTTTTAGTATCCTTCAGCGCGTAACTAAAATGTACTGCGGCGAAGAAGCAGTACATTTGTATTGGGTGAATAAACAAATGGTTTTTACAACAGTACAGAAATAAACGCGCACCATGCATCAGTCTACCACATGGAAGAGCGTCACAACAAAAGGTAGCTGATTCACACAGGCTGTGTAGCCCGCTTATCAGTCGTAAAGGCTATTATGGGAAATTCAAAATTTCAGACACACAGAAATATGTTTATATGTTTACGTTCGTACTCCTTGCGTAATAAGACTGCCAGAACTTCCACAATAGGAAGTAATTTACAACACACAAATGCAAATAACACAGACATATGTCTTGTTTTCAACTCGGTCGTCATGCAAATGACATATAGCACGGAAAAACGTGAACATGCTGTGTGTTAGCATCGTAAACTTCATACTAGGCAAGGAGCACACCACAATCCCGTGACAGCCGCTAATGAGACCAAAACGGGAGCACATATCTGTGAACGTGCAAATCGAGGCCCTAAGCCACTCTGCTCCTCCACCACCCTCGTTGCACGGCTGAACCGCTCGCTTCAAGCACAGCACACCTAACACACATTCAGCGCTGAACAGTGCATGGGCGGTCGACGCAGTCGCATTTACATGACTTGTAGCGAGCAGCACATCCCTCTATGTCCGTTAGGCAAAATCGGACACGGCGACGCCACATCGCGGTTCGCAAAACTTCGCTGCTGAGGCGCTAGGCCAGTTCGACATTTCAATTGTCAAGGAAGCACGGGTCACACAACGCAGATTCTGTACTGCCAGAGCTCACCGAGGCGCAAGTCGCACTGCCGCACCACCACTACTCGCGCCTTTCCGCCAAGTAACACAGAACCTACGACCAACACACAACCAACGCAAGCACGATCACATAAGCAACGTTGAACATCTAGTCAGGTCTAGTCAACAGGAGAGCACCGGGAACGAGAGTTATCGCTTGGCGCCGTTGCTAGGAGTGACATCACGGCGTCCCGCAGGCTCGTAAGTCAATAGCGTGGTGCTGCGGTTGCCATGCGTTGTACTTTCTGGATATTCCAAATACGCCAGCCGACCTGCGGGGAGGCGCTTCTCACCGAAATGCGCCGTGCGGTGGTCGGGGCAACACGTGAAAAACGCGTGCGCTCTGGCTGGCTCTGGCAGCCTGCGGGTAGGGTAGCGAGAACAAAAAAATTGAAGATGCTCACTCTGTCCACGCGAATAAAAGTCAAAGTAGAAAAATATAAACGAGAACGTAGTTACCCTGCTCGCTTCACTGTCTTGGCACGGATGCTTTGGCGTAGGTGAAAAAAATGCTACTATTTCTTTATGCGACATGACGGCACAAATGAAGCACCGCAACGCTTCGTCTCATCAGACCTCACTGCGTGCTTTGTCAACTTGTCTGATAGTGTGTTGATTTGGCTTGTCTCGTTGTATGTTCCGATGTAGGACTTTAGAAAAGTCAATGCACATTTGGTGTGAAACGTTTATAACAACGTTTAACCCACAAACCTCCGCAATTGATTATCTAAAGCACAACTTTGGAAATGTCAATGCACCTTTCACATCAAAACTTTATGAGAACTTTCTGCCCATAAAGATTCGGAATTGAAATCCATGCGCTCCGTGGATTCCGCGGCCTCCGCGTGATTCCGCGGCGAGCCCGCTAGCCATCAAAACGCCCTTGAAACTTCATTGTCAGATAGGGCTACTTTCGTTAGTGCGACTCCCGGTGCATGGGCGCTGCCGCGAAATCCAGCGAGAGTTCGCGATGTTCACGGTTAAATGTCTTTTCGATGGTGCGAAAGGCCATTCTAGACAATATCCAGAATGATTTCCGGCGCCGGAGGTTGCTTTGGTCGACGGTGCATGGACAGCACGAAAACATTGCGGGGGGGGGGGCTGAAGCCCCATAAGCCCCCCCCCCTGGCTACGCCCCTGCTGTCCAGAGCTTATAAAGGCTACTCCCCATGAGCGCGATTTTGTGCGCGACAGCGACGAGCGACGGCTTCGAGCGACGGATCGGGCCGTCGCTTGAACAGATCGCTCGGTCTTGTCGCGCGATCGCTCGGTTCTGCAAATCCAGAATTCGTCGCTCGTGGCCAGGAAGTGCTATGAGCGACTAGACGATAGTAGGCAACTGGAACGGGATGTACGTTAGTGACGTACTACCGTTTTGCGCACGTGCGCGCTTCTCAGTATACGAACGGAACGAGCAAACTACCATATTTTGATATGTCAACAATATAAAACTATTGCAAGACCTTCAGAAATACTTTATGTTGCTTTGTACCGCCAAACAAATCAACTTAAATACTTTGCAGTAACGAACGGTACGCGCGTTATCAGCATGATAGCATTACCGACAGGAAATGCTATCATGCTGATAACGCGCGTGGAAACAAGGAAAACGCGCGATAACAAGGAAAATTTCTGTGTTTGTACTGACGAAGACATAACGGGGAGAACATTCTTAAACAAACGTACACCTTTTCAGGGGTATCTTGCCACACAACGATAATCGTCATCTGCCTTGCTTGCGTATGCTTTCTTAAAAACGCTGCGATCGCTTCTTTCCTGTCGAGAATGCTCTGTCATGCTGATAACGCGCGTGCGGTTCGTGACTTGGAAGGGCCGGGCTCGCAGCGTTTAAGAAAGGAAATGCGGACCAGAAAGATGACGATTATTGTTGTGTGGCAGGATACGACCGAAATGGTGTAATTTTGTTTAATCTATGCAGTAGAAAACAACTCTTATTTGGTCTGTTGAACTCATAGAGTTTCTCACTACATTACCTAGAGGGAAAACTGGCGCTGCTGCGCTGTGGTATGCATGGGAATGCCGGTATATTGTGGATTCGGATTGGCATCGTTCTCGTAGAGACAGGACACCTTGAAGACGCGCTTGGCAAATACCGTTCCGTCTGTCACAATGATTCATTTTCTACTAGAACAGCATGTGAAAAGCTGTTTTAGTTTTATTATTACGCGAAAACATGTTTTGTTTAACTATGAGAACTTGTTTATGTGTGTACGACTTCATGTTACGTAAAAGGTATCAGCGGGCCGCTAAAGTTGGAGGACAGAGGACAAGGTTCGCGCTCGCTTTGAAACAGTTGGTCGTCTGTTCTTGCTTTTCTTCGCTTGGTCATGCATCGTGGGTGAGTAAAGATGTAATATGCGTGAACGGAAACATTTTATGAAGATTTTACTTTGAGAACGCGTTATTTGCGCAGCCATATCCACGTTTTAGACAAAGCCTCTTACAACATCAGCCAACACGAGCCTCGCAGACACATATACCGTCATTCGCATGACGGCATGGTGCCCCCTTAAGAAACTCCCATAGACGGAGGCGCCAGATTACCCTCTAGGTGTTATAGTGAGAAACTTTATGGTTGAACTGGAACTGCGCGACGGTGTGCCCGCTTCCTTTGGTTTTATCCCGTTGTGTTACCTTTGTTTGTTTTGTCTTTACAGGGTGCTTTCTTAGCTGCACGAAACATTTAGAATTCGAAAAACATAAATCACGGTAGCGTTATGTTTACCGTTCCAGTGTATGGATTTGCGGCCTCTAGATGCAGAGGAATGTCTGCACTTATGTGGACAATTAGCGAAGTTACGCTTATTAACGATCTGATTATCAACAATAGGTGGCTACAGCAAATGAGTACTTTGGGGCCCATCCCAGACACTATCTATACCAACGATCGCATGTTGAAGAGCGGAGTTCATTTGGGAGCTACGCGAACAATTAATTCCTCTTGGCAGGCTCCTTGAAACCGAAACTGGCTGGAAAAAGTGCGTCTGTGTCGTCGAAGTCACCTCCCCCTTTCGTCACGCCTCTGAGGTCCGGCGCCACAAGTAGCTTGCGTTATCTCTTTGCTGTCTGCGGCTTCGGCCTAGCGCTTCAATGCTGGCGGGCCGCTCAATTTACTTCGTCATTCCGTTTGGCGCCAGATGTCCATGCACTTCAACCGACGAAAGAAATGTCGTTTCAGGCTGTTGGATGACAACGAGTTTGGTGAAAATTCATTTTCTCCGGGAAAGCTATCTCGAAGGTGCGTGCGCGAGTTGTGTAAATGAAAACGCGCAAACTAAAGAAGTTATGAACATAACTCACCGACTGAAGGGAAAAAAAGAAAGGAATAACTACTACTGCAGCAAAGACAACCTGCTGAATGAAGCTGGAGTTAAGTGCGCTCAACAAAGCTTTATTCCTGAAAGCCACTGCTCAGGAAGCTACTTGTTAGCAGACTTCTACGTATTACACACACACAAGCAAAAAGTGTTGTTCCAATCACATGCCTTTAAAAGAACTGTTCAAAATGATGGCCATTCGTGGCAACACACATCATCAATCTATTCGCACTTTCCAAATTTTTTTCGGAAGCCGGGAGGGGGTGATGAATTTTCCGCTAACGTGGTTTCTGCAGCTGTGTTGGCGTTTTGGTAGTATTCGATATGGAAGAAAACAGTCGACGAGCTAAGAACAACCGCATGTGCAGTGTGCCACAATGCACAAATCGTGCAGTATTGGGAAAAGTCAGCCTGCACCACTTTCTGAACGAGTAAAAAAGAACGGAGGAAGTTGTGGGCGGTCAAGCTCCGCATCGGGAAGAAAATGAGCGAAGAAATCGTATGTAGGGAGCATTTCAACAAAGACGACTTCTTTTGGGGCCACCTTAGAGAGTGTAATTGACTGTTGCGCTTCTGTCAATGATTTCATTTGATTTTTGTGGCGAGCTGAATGTGAAACTTTACCTTAAAGACGCGTTGAAGCCCTTACGAAAGCGGCTGAAGAGACACGCCGTGCATCGCAAAAGATTATGCTGTGGTCCCACAAAGCAACAGCAGCGGGGTTTACCGAAGAAAGCCGTCCACAGATTCCCATGTAAATTTAAGTACGGAAGTGTCACCATTTATTAATTTTCTGCCTGCACTCGCGCTGTTTCGGTAAATACTCTGCGACGGTGCCTGACGCTGCGTCGCGAGCATTGCAATCTAGGTAACGTATTCGGCAACTGTTCTTAGTCGTTCTGCGTGGGAATGAAGCAGGCCGTCAATGCGCAAAGCATTCGCTTCTTCTTTTTTGGGGCGTGGCGAAAGGTGGGCGTACCGATCGAAGGTCGTGCGCACGCGTTTCTGATATTTTATTTGTTCTGTTTGGTCTTAAAGCATCTCTTCTAGGACACTATTGCACGAAACAAGGGCCAGGACTGCGTACTTAAAGCGATTGTTGATGAAGACTGCACATGTGAGTTTCCCTACACTCTAAAAACTAGGAAGGGTATCGGAGGAGTGAAGCGGCCGGTTCACTCTTCAAAGCGTCGTTTTACTCTCGCAAAATGTCGAGGAGAGTGAAATGCATAGTTCACTCTATCACCAAGGGGAGAGTGAAATGTGCTTTTCACTCTCCCCTTCAGAGAGAGAGTAGAATGCCCGTTCTACTCTTGCGGCAATACAGAACAAAACGTAGCGTAATCTTCTGCTTCAACTGTAGGTGGCTGGCCCCGAACATGGCAATGTATCATTCATGCACGCTGAGCAAAGAATACATCGTTTTGCTTCTAAGAGAACAGGCCGCCGCAGTTCAAAGGAACGCGTAGCGAGCGCTCCACTTTTTCACTCGGAGTTCCTCCACCGCGCGCGCGCTCGCTCAAGATCGCGGAACAACACAGCACCGGAGAAAGGTGATCCTTCCAGCGAGCAGCAACTAAAGGCTGTTTCACATGCTGCGACTGCAACGACGAAAATCGGTGCTGCCGCACGCGTCGCAATGCGATATTTAGATGGCTCATTTCACATGATTGCGATTTCAACAATGCGACTGGTCCAGGGTTGCTTACTGCCGGGTTTCGTGGCACACGCTGCATAATTACTTTATTGTAGTGAATAAAACGTTTACACTATAATATTATTGACTTATCTTGATTAGAAGCAAATAATATGTACGTTTACTAATTTAAAACCGTTAGTTAAGATTTGTCTAGGAGTGCGCGACGGCGGTTTCTGTAGTTCCGTGCGACATCGCGCACGTAAACAGCTGTTCGCAGGTGGTTCAGCGATTCTTTATTATATGGTTCAGCGCTGTGTGTTGTCTTATCTACCTTCTATGACCGTTTCGTTTTGCCTGCGCTACAACAATCTACAAGATGGCCTATCGACAAGTTCATATAGCTGCCCTCACCGTATATGGAGTATTCGGAATTCGGCTGCACGAAGTTGTCGTGTCCACCCCCCCCCCCCCCCAGCCCAACAATATCCTCGCTCCACCCGTGCTCGGCGTCAGCTTCTGGAGAAATGATGCGTGTATATTGCCTGTCATTGCGCATATGTGGTGCCTGCTCCTAGCCATATTCTTACGCCAAACGCATCAAGCAGCACCAACCCGAACGCCCGCGTGTGCCCCTGAACGAAGCCTCAAACGATCTGTGTGATTACGACGTGGAATGAAAATTGTGTTGTGAAATTCAACCTTAGCGCTGGCCTGGTTCGTCCATCGCCGTGCTTGACCTGCGAATATATATATGGGAGCCCTCTATAAATATTTCTAAAGGCGCAAAAGCCGACGAATCAAATGTTTCGAGCAGTTACCGTCACTTTTGTAGAAACCTGTACGTTGTAACATAGCATTCTAAAAGACACACTTCTCGTCCACTTTGTAGTCCCGTGTCTCGCGCTGGTAGTATACTCGAAACTTCTAACAAGAAGACCATATCAATACGCGCTATCCATAATGCAGGATCGTGGGCCCAGGGCAGGCGCACTTGCCGTAGAATTTTTCAGCTTTCTGCTCATCCTCGCACGCCTCTCACGGTTAGCCTGCTCTGTGGAAATAAATATTATTATCAATGTTATTAGATATTATAGTTTCTTCACTGTAATTTATCGCATTCTTCCAGATTTCTTAAGCTAGTCATGCATTTAACCTGTATTAGATCAACATTGTTGCGACATGCTTATGGGAGTCATTTCAAACTAGATTGCTCAGCCAGAGAAAGTACAAATGCAAACCTCAATGTTTATTCCAATTTGGTATTCCTAAACAGATTATATTGGCAGAATTTTGGGTCTGCTTGCATTTCCTGCAATTCAATGTTCAGAGCTGGAAAAACTGATTCCTTTTCTTGCTGTCGAAAGTCTGCTTTAATGTCGATAGCAAGCTATAATTATTCATTTCGAAAGTGTTAAGCAATGACTATATGTCTAAGCTTATCAATGCGTTTTTGTTCCACGAACACAATCAAGTTTTCTCTCTCCGTCTCATTGACAGCCATGGAATGAAACCGTTCACTTTCATAAGTATCAGGATGCAAACATTCTGGAGTTTGTCCTGAGCATTTGTCTGCATCCTATAGTGTGCATGTTTGTATCAAGTTATCGTGTTACAATCTATAGTAATTAACTATAGTGCCACAGAAATACGATGGACAGGAACGAAGTGAACACACAAAGCGCTTCGTTCTTGTCTGTTGTCAATCTGTTGCACTTTAGTAAGTAATGAATACACACAAACTCATCTAGTTTTCAGTTATTATGTCGGGCTTATAAGCCTGCTTGTGTCCTGGAATATCTGCACGGCTATGTATCCTGTAATTTAATTTCTGGCCATGTGCTTGCAAGTCGCGTGTCAATCTCCTGATTTTCCTGACAATCTTGTGTGATGTGCAGGCCCAAATAGTTTCTACTTAATCTATGCAGGGTGTTGTGCAGGGTGTAATCTCCACTACAAGTGCTGCTTTGATTGCTTTCAGTTCAGCTCTTCTAGGTGTAGGATGACCTGGAATGGTACTCACCTATATAGGGTTTAGCTTTATGTAGTGTCATACTACTGTTACACTGCTATTGCCATGCCATATGTGCCTTATGTTTGCTTGCATCTTCATGATTAGCAACCTCCTCTGTGTGTTTGGCAGTTGCATATAGTCTCCTGGCCTAATTGTTTGCCCCCATATTCCACGGTATGGGCCTGTTGTGTTTCAAGTTCAGGCACTCCCGAGGTTGTGTTTCTGAAGGAAGGGGTAGTCGTCTTTGCATCTCATATGCTAGCTGGCATAGTATCTTGGGACGAGGTTCTGAGCTCTTGAGACAAAGAATTTGTGCTTCAGGCTGCAACTCTACTGTCTAGGTGCTTGTTCGTTAGCTCTTTCTCATAGAGGTCTTCTAGCATGGTACGGTTGGAAAGACCTGTTATTGTTACCTGATGCCTGTATTGGATGAGTTGTGTTTTTTGTGTGCTGCTGGTAATTGATACCGTACCATACCTCGGACACAAGCACAGCATCTGCGATTTTCTATAGTATCCACTCGTCCGCCCCCATTATTTCGAGATTATTCTTTTCACCAGGTGTGGAAGTTGCGTCCAGGCATTGCATAATTGTTTCACCCACGTGCTGGCTCTGCCGTCATGGGCTTACACTAGCTGAGGATTTGTGGATGTTGACTTGTGGGCATACTTTTCCAGCTATGTGGATCACAATGTGCAATCTGGGGTAGTTCTTGATTCTAGTCTTTCTTTTTTTTCGACGTTGATATGAGCTGACTTATCAGAAAGCAAGAGGCCAGACTGGCCAAGAAAATCTGCAGTGTTTTCGAGGGCTTGTTGCATTGAAATTGACAGTCAATGCAGTCAAAGTGAAATGTTGTGGGTAGAAATTAGATTGAAGAATGGCAGGTCATTATCGGTATGTTCGTTCTATCGCCCACCAGGAGGCAAAGTCAATATTCTAGGTGAGCTTACCGCCGCAGTGGAAACAGTGAGCACCGATTATCTAGTTATAGGCGGTGATTTTAATCTTCCAGAAATCAATTGGTCTCTGGCAGATCCCAGTTCCAGCGCTTGCAGCCAGTCAAGTAAAGAAATGTTGAAGATATGTCGCCTCTTCGAGCTAACACAACTAGTTCTAGAGCCCACACGAGCAAAAAATGTTTTAGATTTATTTTTCACTAACACGCCAGAGGCGGTGCGTTCTACAGTAGTGCTGCCGAGCATAAGCAACCACCAAGCTGTATTGTGTGATATGAATTTGCGGTATGTGCGAGCTGCTAAAAGCGGTCCACGGCCTATCTATAGCTATCAAAAAGCACGTGTCAGTGAAATGACCCTGGCACTAGATTCCTACTATGATGTATTTGAGACATAGGCTGAATTCATGAATATGGAAGAATTATGGGAAGTATTTAAGAACAAGTTGTTCGAGATGCGTGAAAGATATGTCCCATCATGGGTTATGACGGCGCGGTGCAGCAAAAGTAAGCCGTGGTGTTCTGGAGAGGTGAAATGCAAGGCCAGGCAGAGAGCTCACGTTTACGCTGCTTATAAGAAAAACCCTTCGTTGAAGCTTAAAGATAAACTCAAAAACAAAACTGAAGAGATGAAGGTAGCTATGCAGACAGCCAAAGATAAATCCTTTAGCACGTTCCACCTGCGTATATAGAAAAGACCGAAAGAACTGTGGCAATTCTTTAAAATGAACAGTAAAGATGTGTTATCAATACCTGCTCTTGATAGCGACGGTGCTACCATCCATAACGACATTGAAAAAGCCGAGTGTCTCGTTTTTCAGTTCTGTGTATGCTGCTCGTGTTGACACTCAAAACACTGTGGCGCGATCCACCCAAGTGGTGGGTGAGCCCATGGACGATATCGTGATCGACCAACGAGGAATAGACGCAGCTCTCAGAACATTGAATCCGTCTAAAGCAACTGGTCCTGACGCTTTGTCACCAGCACTGCTTTCTTTGTGCCCATGGGAGGTGTCCAAATATCTGTGTGTAATTTTTACTAAATCTTTACTAGAAATATCTTTACCAGATGACTGGAAACTTGCCAATGTCGTCCCTGTGCATAAAGGTGGACCGCGAAGTAGTGTTTTGAATTACCGGCCTATCTCGCTTACTAGCGTTTCATGAAAGATACTTGAGCATGGGCTTTACAGTAATGTTATGAGCCACATGAACATGCACTCTTTGCTCAGCCCCCAGCAGCATGGATTTCGCAGTGGATTTTCCTGTACAACACAGTTGCTTGAGCTGACGAATGATTTAGCAGGAGCTTTGGACAAGGGTTTTTCTGTTGACTGTTTGTTTATAGATTTCAAGAAGGCATTCGATGTTGTTCCTCACTCTTTACTTATAGAAAAATTAGAAATATATAATATAAACAGTACGGTTGTTAACTGGATAAAAGAATACTTAAATTTAACCCGCCGTGGTTGCTCAGTGGCTACGGTGTTGGGCTGCTGAGCACGAGGTCGCGGGATCGAATCCCGGCCACGGCGGCCGCATTTCGATGGGAGCGAAATGCGAAAACACCCGTGTGCTTAGATTTAGGTGCACGTTAAAGAACCCCAGGTGGTCAAAGTTTCCGGAGTCCTCCACTACGGCGTGCCTCATAATCAGAAAGTGGTTTTGGCACGTAAAACCCCAAATATTATCATTATTATACTTAAATTTAAGAAAACAAAAAGTGGTGCTTAATGGCAAAACATCCCGTGAAGTTGATGTGTCCTCTGGAGTGCCCCAAGGATCAGTCATAGGACCACTTTTATTTCTTATTTATATAAATGATATTTGCTCCGGTATTTCATCGCAAATCAGGCTATTTGCCGATGATTGTGTTTTGTACAGGACTGTTCATACTACTCATGACTGCAATGTTTTACAAAATGACCTTTACAAGATAAATGGGTGGTTCAACAAGTGGCATATGCACATTAACATGAAAAAAAACCGTTCATATGCGTTTCTCGAGGAAAGGAATCCCTCATGTCTGCTGTTACTCTTTAAATTCAACCATGATAATATCGGTTCAGGAGCACAAACAACTCGGCATTTATTTCACACCTGTTCTTTCTTGGAGCCGTCACATTGATCATATCACAAGTAAAGCATGCCGCATTCTAGGTTTCCTGCGCAGAAACGCAAAAATGTTGCCACTGGAGACAAAGGTGTCATTGTACAAATCAAATGTCCGATCTGTTCTGGATTATGCGTGTGCTGTGTGGGATCCGTGGACGGCACGTGACGTCAACAGTTTAGAAAGAATTCAAAGTATAGCCGTTCGTTTTGTATATTGAAACTACACTAGGAATTTCAGTGTTTCAAGAGCAAAAGAAAGCCTCAGTTGGGAGCCACTTCAGCAACGCAGGAAATATCTCAGACTGAAACTCTTTCATAACATATTCCACTCTCGAACAGGTATAAATCCCGGGAAATATTTTTCCAAGGCTGATTACGTTTCTCAACGGCTGGACCATGAAAATAAGGTTAAAGAAATAGCCTGCAAAACTGAAGCGTTTAAAATGTCATTTTTCCCCAGAACCATAAGCCAATGGAACAAGCTACCATCCGATGTCGCAATGATTCTATCAAATGATGTATTTTCAAACTGTATACGCCCACTGAAGTAAGATAGTGTTTTTGTGTGTATGTGCGAGTATGAGAGCATTCCGGGTATATGTTATGTTTTGCCTACTTTATTTATTGGTTCTTTCTTTCCTTCCCCCCCCCCCCGCTGTAATGCCTACGGGCGCTGTGGGTATTGTGATAAATAAATAAATAAATAAATCATTCTTGATTTCTGTATAAGGTAGCTTTCCCATAGACTGTAATACACCATAGGCTGTAGTGTTTCTTGTAGTATGCCCGTGTTGTTGGTGTGTGTGGGCCAAATGTACCTCCAACTCTCACCTGGAATTTTCTGCCTTTCAGAAAGTTACTGTTTAAGTGCTCTACCAGAAATGTTTTTGCTCATCGTTCCTCTTATTAGAGCAGCGTGAGGTACTGCTGTTAAAAGCCTCTTCACTCTCTTCATTCTTTCATAAGCGGTATTACACAATGTCCTGCAATAAAGTTTCTGCTGCTTATGGCCCACTCATATCTGCCACAAGGGACAACTCTTGAAAAAGGTTTTATTTGTGCTATGTGTGCGACGTATATGTAGTATGAGCATTCATGCCTTGACATTATACATGTGTAGAACCAGCTTCCTGACAGAGTACTTGCTATACCTGATCATGCTTATTTCTGCAGTGCTGTTGAACAATACATATTAATGCAATGAATATTGACACACTCGAATTATCACGAAACATGGTTGTTTTACAATTGTTCCCTTTGCTTTCTATTGGTGTTAGATTTTGCATAAGCATGCCCCCCTATGCAATAGTATGTTGAAGTGTAAGGGTTCAATAAAAGGTGATGAACTAAATCTAAGTGCAAGAGCTTTTTCTTTTCACCTATGACTCCCATCAAAATGCGACTTCCATGGCTGGCAAAACAACCCCTCGCCTTGTGTTAGCAGCAGAATGCTATAGCCACAGTGGCAGGTGAACAAATTGAAGAACAATATTTCTTTCTATAATTTTTTTCTTGCCTGTATGTAAGTAAAGTTTGGAATAAGTTTGTCATTGCAAAAAAGCCCAGTTTGTGTTCTTTTATTGAATAAACCAGATATTGTGTATAGTTGAAATGCAGAAATTTGTTCTGAAATCCTCGGGTGATATATGTTCTTGCAAGTAGCATGGTATTTCATTACTTACAAAGATAGTAATCGCAGCGGATATCGTTATATGGTTTTACACACTAATATATGTGATCGCAAACTTATTAGAAACTTACTAGAATCATGTAAGGCATGAATGTTTCTGCACACTTGATCAGCTGTGAACGTGCAAGAACTGCTTGTACTGGCTGACTTCACTGCACAGTTTTGATTTTTCTTCAGCGTGTCGTTTTATACTGTTTTATCCCCGCAAGAACAGGCCATTTGCCTGCTGTTCGCATTGTTGCACGAGTTCTACGTAATTGTGCAGGAGGGTACGTTGTCACTGTGCCATTATAGCAAGCAATTTACTTAATCTACTAGCTGTACAGTTAAGTACCTTGCAGAGCAAGTGTTCATACAGATGCAGTAAAGATACAAAGTCCGCAACATAGTCAATGTTTATTGGTTTCTGTCCAAGAAAAAAAAATTATCCAGAGAAGAGGTGCAACGTGCATGTAATGTTTTATTCAAGCCACGGATTTAATGATATCGTAGCAAATTCATTACGATAGCCTACACTTTCGCTCTGTCAAATTTAATAAGAGGCAAGATAAGCTTTCAAGATGCATCGGGAAATTCATGCTTGAAAACCGACAAGAAAATGCAACTGAACGGTACCGCGTTCAGCGCAACGTTGAAACTTCGGGTACTTTGCTGTCTTGTCATTTACCCTTGCCAAGTTTGAAATAATTCAAGCTGCTCCGTAAGCGCAATTTCTGCATGCTACTCAGCAAAAGAAAATTGTGACGCCCTCGTCGTCTGCTGGGGATCGAACACCTCCCAGCACTGACAACTCGCAAAGGCGTACGAAGCAAACGTGAAAATGCACTTTATTTGCTGTGTAGCGTGTCAACAAACGCATAGAAATCGGAGAATGCAATCTGCGGTACAAGTTTTTCATTCTTCGTTCGCGTACGTACCGAATTCGACGATCCTCGTCTCCGCGCATTGCACTTGTCGTGCGAGAGGCCATTTTCCAAAACAAACCGGCGAAATAGCTCCGTGGACAGCTCTCCGCGCAATTTCGACGGAAAATCGCAGCGATCGGTGCGACGGTGCGACTGTGCGACCAACCGGTTGGTCGCAGCCGAAAATCGGGGGGTCGGCACTGCGACTGCGATTTTAATCGCAAACGACAGAAATCGCACTTCCAGTGCGCCGAAAATGGCATCACGTGAAACGGGCTTAAGGCCAGCCAAGGGAGATCGTGTGCCAGCCATCTCGCGTCGCCACGAAAGCACGACAGTCGTTCGTCATGCCTTGGATATAACAACAAATCCTCCACAGTAAGTGGATTCTAACTTAGGTGCACATTCTCCGTATATGTCATGCTATCGCCAGGAAGTCGTCGCTGCGCTTAGCCGACGCGATTGACAAAGGACTAGGCATACGCGCTGTCTCTCGATGTCAATCGAAAAAGCCAGTCGTCGCGATAACTGCATGTGATTTTCTCACTTTGCCGTTGTCCGTAAGAGCTTTAAAAATCGCAAACGCTGCCACAACTATGGTATGTTCAATAAGACGCCAGGCGAGAGGACGCTTAAAATGGTTCGTTCACCAGCCCGTGATTCCAAGCCTATGCGGAGCGTGATTAGCGTGCGTTTTGTGTGCTTGAATTTATTCAGTTTGGCAGTCTACTGTGTACGGAACGCTGTTGAACTAAGGAATCACGTAACAGAAGGCGTCATTTTGCTGGCAGCATGCTTATTTTATAAATAAACCGCGCGCTTGACGGTGTCTCGCGCAGGGGGAATCTGCGACCACTGAAGTTACGTGCAGCACCAGTGCTAGTTTGCTGCAGGCATTCAGCTGCATGCTGCAAGAGGTCAGTTGGGCGCGTTATCCTGAACTTACTGAAAACGAATGAGGAATCCATGTTTTATGCTGAAAAAAGTATAAACGCCATATAAGCGATCTTGCGCGCGGCAGCTACAAGCGACGCGATGGAGATGGCTGTCGCGTTCGCTCGTCGCCTACAAGTCGTACTCCGTGCGAGCGACGATTTTGAACGACGCCTCCCCGGTGTTGCCGGCATGAGGGCTGCAATCACGCGTGACGCGTGCTTTAGTAATTTACGTTGATGTATTTTACTATAAAAAGTAGCATAAAATATTTCCGGAGGTCTTGCAGTAGGTTCTTATTTTTTCACGTATAAAAATTGAATCATTTGCTCGTTCCGCGCGACAATCGGTAGTATTTGAGCGATGTACATCCAGTTCCGGCTCCGTGCTATTGGCTAGTCGCTCATAGCACTTCCGGGCGACGAGCGACGATTTCTAGATTTCCAAAATCGAGCCATCTGTTCAAGCGACGGCCCGTTTTGTCGCTCGAAGCCCTCGCTCGTCGCCGTCGCGCACTAAATCGCTCTCACAGTGTTTATCCCTAAGACTGAACTGTTTTTGCTCATGTTGAAATGGTGTGATAATAGGTCTGGTTTTGTCTCCTGTTGCGGTTTTCGTGCACGGTGCGAAACTGAAAGGATGCTTATGCCTACGAACTCGGTTAATTGTCCAGCAGCTAGTTATGCATCGGCATCGAATATAACGGCTGCTGTGTGGAATTACAATTGCAGGGGCGCTTTGCATACGCTTATTGTTTTGGACGTGCCTGTGCATTTGCTAATAGGAGTGCGCGTGTCAGAGTTATGTCATATGAACAGCTAAATCAGCCTTCCCCTGGGGGTTACAAGCGTAATGTGTGCATTTTGCCATTGCATGGCAGATCAAAATGTGTTTATCGCTTGAATATTTTAGTAGAGAAATAAAATATCAAAATAAAATGTTGCCTTAATTCCGTGTCACCAGTCTGTCGTACACAGAACAATAGGTTGGTGTAATAAACTAATAACTGCGGTTTAACTGCAACTTTTACATGCCTTCAAGAATCTAAAATGCTAGATTTCAAACTGCAGCAGTAGTCGGGTCTGTCAAAAATGAACTCCATTGCGCACCTCATGCATGAAAATAAGTTCATGCCTTTTAGTACGCTTAGATGCAGGCCGCAGTGAGCTTTCTTGTTAGTATTGAAATGTGGGTAAGCTTGCCATAACAAGCCTTGTTGCCCTTTTTTATAGGCACATCCATATATCCATTGAGCTGAAGGACAAGATTTTCATCCCTACTGAGCATCATGTTTGCAGCCATAATCCTCAAATTATTGCTTCAGCAGTGGCACAACCAGGGATGGTGCGGGGGGCACACTGGGCACGTGCTTAGGATGTGTCACAAGTGGTGTTTGCGATACACCAGACTCATGACAGACCTATGATGTCTGAAAATGACCAATATTCTATTCATTAGCAGGAGTATTCTAACATTCGTGAAAATTACCAATATTCTATTCATTAGCAGGAGTATTCTAACATTCGTGACAAACAAGGATGACCTGTTGGTTATTTGTTTTTTTTTCCTTAAATCTAAAAATTGAAGTTAGTTTAGCAGTTGACTGTTGCATTCATTTGGATGTTTTGCATGCATTTGACTAGGAAGACTAAGAGCTAAGACTTTCTTTTATTGCCATGGCCTTGACTGTCTTGATGTTGTTTTGCACCATGCCCTTGTGTTGACTTTTGCATACGATATTTTTCAGGCACCCGCTTTATATAACGCAAGAAGACAGCTGCAAGGACACGAGGATGTGAAAGAGCCAGTGCAGCGCGACTTCACGTAGTGCAGAGGAACCAATGCCAAAAAATCAAAATACATTGGCATGCAATTTAGACAAGAAAACTAGTATGTGGGTATATTGGGTGTACCATCGAGGCGCGAAAGACAGATGACAGCCGTGTGTACCGGATTTCTAGTGCGGGTGATCTTACTGTTTTCACCTAGCTTACTAGTGTTTGCGGCTGCATATCTTAAGCCTGCGCAAGAATGTTTTCTTGTCAGGAACTTAAAAAAACATTTCAGCGATGAAACTCCCAAGTTATCGCTAATACATTTCAATATTCGTAGTCAACGAAAAACTATGACAGCCTCATAGCATTTCTTTCCATAATTAATCACAACTTCTCTTTTATCTGTCTATCTGAGACATGGTTGTCACCAGACGATAGAAATTTATATGCGCTACCAGAGTACAATGCAGAGTACTGCTATCGTGCTACGCCACGTGGCGGCGGATCTGCCATATTTATTAAATCATCATTGCCATACAAACGCCGCAATGATCTTGCCTTTTCTAATTTGATCTGCGAATCTATATGGTTAGAATTTGATCAGAGTGTGTTTTCAATTGACGGCCGGAACACAGTGTTAGCGTGCATTAATCGTTCACCATCACCGTCATACTCTGAGTTTTGTCTGCAGTTTGAAAAGTTGTTGCACGCTGTTGCGAACGAAAACCAAAATGTCATTATCTGCGGAGACATAAACGTAAACATTATGGACCCTAATAGTCCATCATGTTCTGATTATCTTGCGTGTTTTCTTAGCTATGGCCTTGCTTCTTTAATTACTTCTCCAACTAGATGTGACATGACAGGATCTAATACGTTAATTGATCCCATATTAGCCAACTTTACTGCAGATCATACGGCAGGAGTCATCGAGCACAGTATAACCGACCACTACCCTGTATTTTCGTCTTTAGGTAGAGAAAATTCTAAAGCGACTGAAAAGAAAGAGAAAGTACATTTTGACTCTCAAAAATTTATCTCTATGATACAGTCAAATGACTGGACCGCAGTACTCTGTGAATCTTCCGCGGAAGAGGCTTATCAGTTGTTCTTGGCTGAAGTTACACGCTGCATTCATGAATGCACTACTATATCTATCCCAACTCGTTTCTTCAGTTCCCCTCGAAAACCTTGGGTCACAAAAGCGCTACTTCGATGTATATTGAAGAAAAATCGGCTCCACAAAAGGGTAATTTGTGAACCATTTAACTGTGACCTTAAATCTCGTTTCAAAAAATATTCTAACACGCTTGCAGCAGCACTTAAATGTGCTAAACGAGATTACTTTCCGAACAAGATTTTGAATAATGGCAATAGTACGAAGCGCAATTCGCAGGTCATTAACGAATTCTTAAATAATAAATGCCGTGAGCATTTAACAAAAATAAAAACTGAGACACATACATACTGCCACCCAGCTGATATCGCGAATGCCTTCAGCGAGTATTTTAGCAGTACTTGCGGTTCTCAAACAGATCCCTCATTACCGACATTGCCTCGTCATCTTCATTCTTTCTACTTGCGACCTACGAATGCAAAGGAAGGTCTTCATGTTATATCTTCGCTTAGGTCTACTGGCCCTGGCCTAGACTCTGTTCACCCATCACGTATCAAGTTAGTTTCTAATGAACTGTCTCCTATCATAGCCGATATTATTAACAAAATGTTTAAAGCAGGCATATTTCCCAGTTCTCTGAAAGTTGGTAAAATAACACCTGTTTACAAAAAAGGCAATCGTGAACTTCTGAATAACTACAGGCCTATTTGTATTGTTTCATTTTTCAGTAAAATCATTGAACGACTAGTTCATACACGTTTATCATCCTACCTAGCAAAATTTAATCTACTATCACCTAAACAGTATGGCTTTCGGCAGGGTTGCTCAACTGAGCTTGCGCTTGTAACCTTCGCCGATAAAGTCAAGAAGGCAATCGACTAAGGCTTGCTGGTTGGAAGTGTATTCATAGATTTAACAAAAGCCTTCGATACCATTAATCACAAAATTCTAATACATAAACTTGAATCTTACGGCATAACTGGCCCAGCACTTCCGCTTATTTCTAGCTACCTAACTAATCGCACTCAAGTTGTTCAGATTGACGGCAAACTTTCATCTGCTAAGAACATATATCGAGACGTTCCTCAGGGCTCGATCTATGCCCGCTGCTGTTTCTGCTATTTATCAACGACCTACCTAATGTTCTAACCACTACGGACTGTATATTATATGCAGACGACACGACTATTTTTACTTGTGCTAACAATGTCGACGAGCTACAGCAAAATGTTAACGTTGATCTGCATAACATAACTTCCTGGTGACAAAAGAACATGTTGTGCCTCAATCCGCTAAAAACGGTTTTTATGGTTTTTCATTCCTTCCCGACACTAATTTCGAACTCTATATCGGTGCGTCTTGAAAACAACTTAATACCAATATCTGTTAGCACTAAGTTTCTTGGCGTAGTTTTAGACAGGCATCTGAAATTCAATCTTCATGCGCAGTCACTTGTCCGTAAGATATCGTTTGGAATACGCGCCATAATGAGAACCCGCTCGTATTTTCAGCCACACATTATCCATTCCCTTTATCATGCACACATTCACAGCCATTTATCTTCCTGCATATCAGCCTGGGGAAACACATACCTCGCTCACCTCAGCCAACTTCAACGCATGCAGAATCAGGTGATTCACCTCATGGCTTTCAGCCATTTCCTATCGAATGCAACGCCACTTTATTGCAGTTTAAACATTCATCCTCTTCATCAGCTCTTTCAGTTGAAATTAACAATCGTGATCTATAAGTTATTTCGGAATATTGCACACATAGATGGCTTTGGTATTGAAACTTTTGTAAATACTAACACTACTAGGTTCTCTGAACTCGAAAATCGTCTTTTGCCTAAAGTGCGCACAAACTATGGTAAGTTCACTACCACATTTGCGGGAATAAAACTATGGAATTCTATTCCACATAGCATTAAATCATCCCCCACAGAGCATATATTCAAGAATCAGGTTAAGAAATACTTTATGCAGCAACTCTCTTTATCCTAACCACTGACTTTTGTGAATGAAATCATAATTGACTTAGCTATTATACTACGTGTTATATTACTAATATTTTTATTGTATTGTACATTTGCATTGCTTGTTCACTACAGAAGTCTTCCTCGCAATTTTTTGTCTTACTAAACAGTTTTGAATTCTTTTTTCGCGCTGTTTCTTATTTAGTCTGTAATGCCACCGTAACCAATGCTTGATCTGTATTGTCTTTTTTTAATTATTTTTTCATGTATGGGAGTCCACCTGACAGTTTGTGACTTTGGGACTCCCTGTGTAGTGCTCATTTTGCATACAATTCTTGTAAATCTGACATCGTTGATGAATAAACTTGAAACTTAGTATGTGGGTATATTGGGTGTGCCATTTGACCAAATGTCAACAAAATCAAGCTACAGTATGTTACACCAAGATGAAAATTCTCACGTGCTCCAGGCAGTCATCTTAACATGGTATATTTATGTAATGTCTCTGATTGGAAAGTCAAATCAAGTATGCTCTCTGGAGACAAACACATAGCAGCAAGTGTCATTGAAAAGTTAGAAATGTGTTTTAAAAAAGCTGATTAGTTCTGAGAAGTGACTGCTTTTTGTCTTGCCTCTCAACAGATATATCCATGTGATAAAAAATAGTGGTACAATGAAATTGCATATTTGCTTAGTGACATGATACATACTTGTAATGAGCACGGTGCCTGTGTTTACTATAAAAAGCAACAGCCCATGCTTGGTTAGCTTAGGCCCACTACAACATGCAGGCATGGGTGATTGGCGCTTTTCTTATTTCTGTGTCGTGAGGTTTATTGACATGCGTATAGGTGCAGTGGCACGCAGTATGGCTAGTACAAAAAGGGGGGCAGATATATGTAGCTCACTGTACACGACACAGGGCAAAGGAAATCCGTGTTCAGCAACTATGTTAAATGCCATGTACGTAAATTTTACAACGCTACTCATTCGAAGCGCGCACAGGTGCATATTGACGAAAAGCTTTCCAGGGTACATAATTTAGTGCGCAATTTAGACTAATTTTGCTCTAACCACAAGACATAATAATTTGAATATACTGCACGGAAAAACCTAGAGCGAATTAAATTGTGTGTCAGCTTCGTGTGTATGCATAGTCTTTCCTATGCATTAGGTTTTTCGCGTAATGCATTACCAGTTGACAGCCTATCTTATCATGTGTACTCTGTTTACATTACAGTTGTTTATTAGTTTACTCATTTGTTTTGCAACTTATGAAATGCCGGTGTATATATATTTTCAACATTTGACATAACCCTGTATGTTTTGTAGGGACAACCCAGGACGTGCATTTCTCAGCACCCAGTCAACTGCCAGAAGTGACTCAAACACAGGCCACCAGTAAGCGCACATCAGTTGCAATTTCACATTATGCAGTTGGCTGCTGCCTTGTACTGAGGCTTTTTTTATGCGAAGCATATTAACGTAGGTTTCGGGCCTTCGCGCGACGCCCGGCGGTGGCCACCATTGACCCTGAAGTGGGGTCACGTGACATGACGTCACGTGATGACGTCACACAGGCTGCAGATGGGGCCTCATATCGCGCCGTCGGTCGCCTCCCGGCGGTGGCCACCTTTGACCTTCAAGTGACCTTCAAGTAGGTCACGTGACATGACGTCACGTGATGACGTCACACCGGCTACAGATGGGGCCTCATATCGCGCCGTCGGTCGCCTCCCGGCGGTGGCCACCATTGACCCTGAAGTGAGATCACATGATGTGACGTCACGTGATGACGTCACACTGGCTGCAGATGGGGCCTCATATCGCGCCGTCGGACGTCGCCCGGCGGAGGCCTCCACGCTTCGGTTCGCGCCGTCGCGCGCGACGCGGCGGCGGCGCCACCATCGCTGCATCACGTGATATGTGACGTCACGCCAGGGATGAAGCGGCGCGCGCCCGCCGTCGCGTCAGTCTCGGTGCCCGCAACCGCGCCAGCGTCTTTGCGCCGGGCGTGTATGCGGTCAACATGCCTCCAAACGCTAAGGACGTTAATAATAGGAATGCAAAACGAAGGCTGCAGCGTGCTACGGAAACCGATGAAGAACGCGAAGAACGCCTAGCCAAGCGGCGCGCTCAATATGCGGCAAGACGACAACGCTCCGAGGGTGTAAGTGAAGCCTCAACCAGTGATTCAACTAGCGGAATCGGCGACTCCGCCAGCATTTCTACCAGTTCGGAGCGCTGGAATGCCACTAAACGACAGAGACGTGCCATGGAAACCATCGAAGAGCGACAACAGCGACTCGAAAAGGAACGACTGAGACAGGAAGGGAGAAATGTTGCCAACCGACAGAAGCGTGCTTTAGAAACTCCCGAAGAACGAGAGCAGCGCCTCGAAAAGGAGCGGCCCAGACGAGAAACGGAGAAGGAAAATCGGAAGAGGCGACGCATCGAAGAGGCGGCCATGCGTCAGCTACAGCAACGACAAACCAGCGAGGAGATCGCCGAGAAGAGCGCGAGAAGAGCGCCGCAGGGAGCACGCCACAAGAGTGGCCGAGTTTGATGCCGCAACACGCGAGTTTGCCAAGCGCTTCACCAACAATCCGTTTGGTTATGCATGTTCGGTGTGCGCCCGCCTATGGCACAAAGAAAAGCTTACGCCGGTGACTCCCGCGATGTTCCCCACGCTGTGCCAAGCATTTCCAGAGTGGACCGATAATCAGTTGGCCGGAGCCGTGGTTTGCAACACGTGTAAGGGCAGCCTCAGAAAGCAAAAGATTCCCTCCTACAGCACGTCCAACGGTTACAAGTACCCGCCGATGCCAAAGGGGCTGCCGCGCCTAAACCCCGTCGCCGAGAGACTCGTGTCCCCACGCATACCCTTCGTTCAGATCCGAAGGCTTATGAACTGGAAGAACGGCCAGTACGGCATCAAGGGCCCCATCGTGAACGTGCCGGTGAGCACGGACGCAATGCTCAAGCAACTGCCGAGAAACGTGGACGACCAACACCAGATCCTAGTGAACATCAAGAGGCGCCGCATCGATAAGGGCGTCTACTTGGCCGACGAGGTCTCCCGCGAGGTGCTGCTGCCGTGGATCAAGGTCTTCCAAGACTCCCCGCTGTACCGGTACTACGGCATCACGTTCGTCATCGACAGAGTCATGGAGATGATCGCCGAGGCCGAACAAAACACCGGGGCGGACCTCGAGGATTGCGACGACGGCGCAGAAGACGAAGACAGCCCGATGTCCGACGCGGCCGCCCTGATGATGGACCAACGCACCCTGATGTTCGACGAGGACGAGATGCTAAACCACACCGTGATGATGGCTCCCAGGGAAGGGCAGAGGCCGATCAGCATTCTCTACGACACCCACGCAGAAGAGCTCTCCTTCCCGCAGATCTATCTCGGCCACCCCCGATACATCAAGCCGGAGGCGAGACCGAGCGTCACCTCGATGGCCGCGTCGGAAATTCGCCGTAGCGACAGACGAGGAGCGCTACCGGATCACGTCCTCTACATGGGCGCGAAGGTGATACGCTATCGCGTCGGCGGCAACATGAAGGCATTCTTCAAGAACGCCCCCGGATTGCAGGCGTTGACGAGAGAGGACGTGGAGAATCCCGGAAAGGTCCAGAACCTGGTAGAACGAGACCTGGGATTTATGAAGGGCGTGCCTAATAACGTACAATACTGGCACACCCGCAAGGGCGAGCTCTTTGCCATGA